>NC_036240.1:4840768-4995467 GCF_002742605.1 Olea europaea var. sylvestris
CTTCGCTACAACATATCAACTCATTTATAGCTTGGAAAAAATGCTATTTATCATGTTCTATAATATTTTCCGAAATGTTATTATAGGTGATGTTATTAAAAGTC
Organism: Olea europaea var. sylvestris; assembly: GCF_002742605.1. Taxonomy (NCBI): domain Eukaryota; kingdom Viridiplantae; phylum Streptophyta; class Magnoliopsida; order Lamiales; family Oleaceae; genus Olea; species Olea europaea. The sequence goes on from NC_036240.1 coordinate 4,840,873, forward strand.
GTATATCTATTATGACCTTTTTTGAATGCTATAAAAAAATTTTACATAGCATTCTGTTATCGTCGTGGTTTTAGTACTTATATTATTCTTTTCGTGTAATCTTTTTTTAATTTGATAGCATTTTTTCCAATATAATTTTGGCTTCAATAACATTCTTTAATCATCATGATTACATCCATCAATAGCATTTCTTTCCCATCATAGATTTTTAGTATTCTTAACATTTATTGATTATAATGTATCATTTTCAATAGCATTTTTTTATTGTAATGTAAACATATTAAATAGCATTTCCAATTCGTTAATTGTCAGATATAAATATTCAATAACATTATTTTTTGAACTAAAAGAATGAATAAAAATAACTAGGTCAATAATAAACTCCAAAACATACATCAATATTGTCTTGTATAAATATACTAATGTAGCTGTACAATAAAGAAATATAATTATATTCGTTCTTCATATCAAATATTAATAGCAATATATGATTGAAAATGTAATAAATAAAATTAAATCAGAATCATCTCATTCTAGTTTTTCAGAGGAAAATTTCTTGAATTCTTTCAACATGTTTGTAAAAGACAACTGTCAAACCAATGACGCATTTAAATAAGAAAATTAACAAAGTGATACAACTTATTAGATTGTAAAAGTACTTATAAAGTAAAAAAATGTCAACTGGCGCTATCAATTCTTTTAATAACTATGAAGTCATGTCACTGTTAGAGAAGCAGTTAATATTTGAATTATAGATGATAGAAAAGATGCTAGAGTAAAGCTACAAAAGAAAATCAATTGTTGTAAAAAAAAAATTGAAGTGTGATTGATTATGTCTAAAAAATTCATACCTAAATACTAAAACGAAGCACACACAAACTGATGATAGTATTGGTTTTCAACTAACTTCAGTAGTATCAGATCAATATCTTTAAGTTGTTCATCAAATGTATCGGTCATTATGATTAACCTATCATGTAACCCACGGTAAAAGTTATCCCGGGAGATATCTTTATGCTAGCATGAGACTCCTCAATTAATGACATGTTTGAACAATTAAATGAAAATAATAATAGACGATAAGAAGTATAAATCAATCTACCAAAGAAAAAGAAGTTCCAACATAGTTTAAATTATATCCCATTTTAGACAAAGCAATACAGGTGGTATCAGAGAAAAAAAGAAGAAAAATGATGTTCCAGAAAATTATCTCCTCATCATAATGATTGTAGAAATCACACTACTACAAGCTTTTACCATCCCATACACCAGACATATACGACCCTTTATGGAAAATAGCCTGTACTTAATACCGGTATTGTGGGAAAAATTAGCTATTGAATATACATTGTAGCATAGGAGAACTCAATATATATATATTAATTTTTTTTTTTCACTTAAATGTCATCCAGTTCAAGCCATCACTCGATTTATTTCACTTACTTATTAGGAGCGAATGTTCAGAAAGCCCTTCATTGATAGGACATTTTGATCACTTTTCCACTTACCCTCCAACTTATCTGATCACACTGTTCATAGGAACAGCATATGAAATATACCTTTTTGAGTATTTATATATATATATATATATTTATTTATTTATTTATTTATTTATTTATTTATTTATTATTATTATTTTTTTTTTGGTGTTTCACTTAAATGTCATCCAGTTCAAGCCATCATTCGATTTATTTCACTTACTTATTACGAGGGAATGTTCACAAAACCCTTCATTGATAGGACATTTTGATCACTTTTCCACTCACCCGCCAACTTATCTGATCACACTGTTCATAGGAACAGCATATGAAATAAACCTTTTTGAGTATTTCACATCTTGAAAAAAGGCCATATCTCTAAATTAGATATAGACAACCACTATACTCTATAAATTGGATTTTCAAACAATAGTTAATAAATTAGATGTTTCTCTTTAACTTCATGTCACTGCTTCTGCCGATTTGCAATTTTCTTAATCCTCAGTGAAGATAAAGTACTGCATGAAAAATTAATGTCTGGACCATTACTTTTTTCCTTTATTATCAGTGAATATCTTCAAAGCAAGCAAACTCGACATATCTAGTCAAGAAATTATAAGATAAAATCCCTCCTATATCACTTTGAGGTAATGAATCCAAACAACAAAATATGAATTCAATTAATGATGCGTATAAAAAGAAATGCCTAAAAGCAATATTTTGGTATAATAAAATAATAACGATTGAAATGACCCCTAAATGCCAAGGATCATATTCTTCAATAGTAAAAGACACTAACTGTTGGTGAATTCACTAATAAAGCTTACCTTCGAAAATCAAGATCGTAAATTCGATAGTCAAAGAATCGATTTTGAGATTTGGGTATTAAGTAAAAGTGAAAAATCACCACCACATAATCAGGGGAAGACACAGAGAATTTGAGTTAGGGGGGCACAATCAAACTTTGTACAAATCAAATACTTTGTTCTTGATTTTTGAATAATTTATATTTACCTGAAAAATTGCAGATTTACATTTAAAAAAGTTTCTTCATTAATATTTTGCTCATTATTTTCATCTATTTGATTTTGAACAATCATTTTATTAATATTTTGCTCATCACAAGAAAATGCATATTTATGTTTTAACAAAAAGTGTATTTGATACAATCATGAATTTAAGTAATCGAAAGAAAACACAAATAACCAATATTCAATATTAATAATCAGTCAAATAAACACAATTCATTATATATAAGTTAAATTTTATATAATCAATTTAGACACGTGCTATATACACAAATATGATAGGAAAAAAATGCAAACTTAGATTCTAATTAATTGAAAATTTGATTAAAAAGTGAAAATTTATAGTAGATGTGATAATTATAGAAAAGTTATAAACAAATTTTAAAAAATTATAAGGGTGGATTAAGATTTTGGCAAAAGGCGTGAGGGAGAGAATACGATAGAGCAATAAAAAAGAGAGAAAATTCAAATTTATTTTAATTTTGTCCTTTCTTGGTGGGGATTAAAGTCTAATTTTTAGTAAATTTTGATAAAATTTTAAAAATTAAGGAATCTATAAAATATGTTATTAAAATAAATTATTAACTTTGATTTAAATTAAAATTAAAATTTCAATCGATATCAAACATGACTTTATCCAAAAAGGGAAAAAAAAAAAAAAAAAAAAATAATTATCTAATAAAACAATTTCTAGAATAGTGAATGAACCATTCTGCCTCCATGAGCCACCCATGGCTTCACCTTCTAAACTTCTCCTTCTCTCCCTCTCTCTATATAAACACTTTCTGTATATGTGTGTGTTCTTATATGCTTACAGTGTCTATGTATTTGTGCCCCGAAGAATTAAGGGAAGGGCTTTTCTTATTGAATGGAAGTTAAACGAGGTTAAGATTAGAGAACAAGGAGAGACATAGACATATAAAGAAATTAGAAGGGATGACAACGGGGTAGTCGGGGCAATCTTCCCCTCGCCGGTAGGTAATTCCATGCCCTATCACGCGCCCCTATACCTGTTTAAGGCGGCGGCTGTTCAACCCCATTTATTGCCCGTTTACATGTTTTTTATATTATTTTTAAAAAAAATTAGTTTTTAATAGAGGTATTTGATTATGGTTGTTCCATTATACAATAAATATAAATAGCACTAATTTGACACACACTAATTTATTTTATGGTTTGTTATATGATTATTTTTAACCACACATTTACACAATAAATATTATAAACATATACCAATTTTTTTCTACTTTTTAACCAGACATTCTTGTAAAAATCACAATTCAATACTCTTTTTTCCTATAATAATGATTGTCAAACAAGCTCTTAGTCCACTACGCTACAAAAACATTTATGGTACGTTTAATTATAAGTATGAAATTTACATGGAAAGAAAATAAATTTTAGGTAATTCAATTGCCTATAATTTATTTGTGTGAAAATTATCAATTAAATGTATTTAATTGATTTAATTTTTAACTTAGAAAATATCATACTTATCCCTTTTTTATTGGTGGGTAAACTAGAGAGATAGAGAAAGGGAGAGTGAATTCCCTTAAAAAAAAAAAAAAATTCTACTCTTGTAAAGAAAATATTTTCATTGATTTTAAGAAAAATATGTGATTAAAAGTAGGAAAATATTTTCCATGGAAAAAATGACAATCAAACAGTACAAAAGTATGAATTTGAGTAAAAAAAAAAAAATAATAAATAAATAAATAAAATTTCCATGAAAAATATTCCTTATCGTAGCAACATTAAAACCTAGAGCAAATAACATGGAGATTGGAAAAGATGAAAGGTTTGAGAAATCATCAAATTTCCTTGTGTCCTTCAATAGTTCGGCTTTAGACTTGAGAGGAAGTGAGATAATAGATATGTTGAGGGAGGTAAAGTGAACAAGCACTTCGACGGCAAGAGAGTCTAGAACTTACGATGACGAGGAACTGGGGAAGACACACCGTCGCCTCTGTAGAAGACTGGAAACTGAAAAAAATCTCTCAAAACCCTCACGCCTAATTTTGCAATTGAAATCTGAATGGTGTATACCGTACATCCTAAGGTTTGGGCATTACTGAGGGATCACTTCCAATTTGGTCAAATTGTGGGTTTGGGCCACGGCCAGAACACATAACAACTAACAAATTGTTTTGCCCTTATGATCTTTTAAGATTAAACGAAACGGGGCGGGGCGGGGCGGGGTGGGGTCAAGGGTAATCCTGGTCCGAGATGGGGCCGGTAAGTATTGGATTTAATGAGTTTTATTGTCATCCCTAGAAATTACGGTATAGAAAATGGGAGTTTATTATTTGGATAAAATATGGAAAAAAGTGTTTTGGGCTCTTAATGTATTGGGCTTGATAATAAAGGCTATTATATTATGTTTAGATAAAAGTCATTTTCATTTGATAGCATTACAAACAATAATGCTATATTCAGTTGTTATGAAATGTATAAAATGTTGTAGTGCTTACGGTTCCCATAAGTGTTAATTCGGGACTTGAATATTAAGAGCGCTCAAATTTATGATTAGATCATAAAATATTATTCAATAGAGGATCGATGGAACTTATGGAAAAGATATAACTAAAGAAGTTTACGGATAAATACCTAACTTCAATTATGAACCGTTTATGGAGGATTGATTTATATGAAATGATTATATCAATGGACAGTTCAAATCACTTGAATATAATTTGTTTTATAATTTTAGGAGCGCAATTCCAATTTTTAGTGGAATAATTTGGAATTACTAATTTTGATATATTAATTAAAGTGTTAATTAACTGTTATTATTATTGGAGCTTAAAATTTATAGTGTCCATAGTTCTGCTCATTGGCTTCGTTAAAATTACATGAACATTATTTTTAGTTAATTAATTTAGAGTTATGAATTCTGAATTAATTTTCATGTAGTAATTAATTGGATTAATTTTATTTAAATAATATGATTATTTAAAGTATTTTAAAACTATAAAGTGTGATAAAGATCAAAATATTATTAGTAAACATGAAGTGTCCATTAGGTATTTAAATTCAATCACATGTCGATAAGGATAAATAAATAAAAGTTAACTATTTTAAATTAATTTTGAACTGTTTGAGATTTAGTTACCTGATATGAGGATATGGGAGAGAAATAAACTCTTTCAATAAAGCGTCGCCACCTCCTCCTAGGGTGGTTTTGATTTTTTTTTTTGTTAAATTGTTAATTAAAGAATTGAAATAAAGCTATATTTATCAACTATAAATAGGACTCATCATATACTCAAAACTACAGAGAAATTTAAGAAAAATACTTTTTTGAGTTCTTCCTTTTCATATCACTTTTTCTCATGTATTAAGAACACAAAGTGAGCGTGCGAATCAAAGCCAAATATGAAAGACCTACTCATTCATTTCTTGTAATCGGAGATACGCCAAGAAAGAATTGTGAAGCTTTTGAGAGCTTGACAGTTATAAAGGAGTAGTTCAAGATTCACATCCCAAACGATATAATTCTCATATCTTCCTTAATGACATGTTGATAATTAAGTTAATATGTGTATCGTTTAAATAAAAAGAGAAAAATAAATAAATTACAATGTGATTGTTCTAGCTAGCTTCTGCTTATTTTTCTTAATGGTTTCAAAGCCAACAGTTGTTGGCACGGTGGAAGGACTAGATGCTGGAAACGAATAAATAATAATTGGAAATGGAAGAAACAAAAGAGATGTATGCAAATCCCAAATTATAAAGAGAAGTTGAGATACCAAATGAAGACTTGAGTTTGAAGAGAGAGAACTCAGTTTCAACAAACTACAGTGACGAGAATGTTAGATTTTGGAGGATTGGACTTCCATATAAATATAAGTACTTTGATGGAGACAATAGTCTATGATAGATGGTTGAGTTGAGAGCAAACCAAACGATTTGACTTAGTAAAATTTGGTAATACATGAAATAATTTTTCATATTATGATGAAAACAGTAGATTTCGGATGGAATGCTCAAGAGTCAATAATCTAATTTTCATGAGATATATCGGGTATATGTGGTAATGGTGGTATATTAGTTGTAGGTTTGGAGGGGCGGGGTTGAGGGAAGAGTTTATAACACATTCGAATATCATGGCTACGATTGCTACAATATTAGCAAAATATGAGATTAAGAGGGTTGTTGGATAGTTTATTGTCGAGGTTCATGTGGTAAAAAGTAAAAAAGCTTTCGATTTACGTGTAAATTATTTTATTGGAAGAATGTATGATAAAAAAAGGGTTTGAAAAAAATATATTTTGAAATAATAGGGCTTAAACAAGGGTTCATTAAGGCGTATATATGTTTCATGGTCAACAAGCTTTTCATATAGCTCCTCAAATGGAACAATCAATCTCGAGAGTAAAATGATAAAATTTCTCATCAAATAAAGATGAAAATATAAATCAATTTATAAGGATTTGGGCTACTCATTTTAACATTTTTGAACTTTTAAAATGGAACATCAAGTCCTAATATAATACAAAAGTCCATTAAACTCAAATGAGTAATTCGATTCAATTAAGACTAAAAAATGAGCATATAAATTTCAAAATTAACCGGCTTAAACGAGACACCAAGCATGTTACGGTGTAAAATCCTACAACGAATAAATATTAAAATATTGACCAATTTATAAAAACTTGTACTACTTCTCTTAATAAGATTAATCTTTTAAAATGGAACTCTAAATCTTAATATTGAGACTCCCATGGGAAGTTCTTTCATACTACTCCATGTCCATTATTGTAAAAGAAAAGATCTTCATTGCTAAGGGGGAGCACCAAGAATGGCTAGTTTGTGAGCAATAGTCTGAATTGGTAGTAGAAACTTTTAGACGTTGTGTTTGAACGAGTTATTTGAGAAATTATCTACATAATAATGTGAGATATTTTTGGCATGGAGACAAGAAAAACATGACAATGGATTAAGCAGAAGATACAAATTGCATAACAATGTTAGACAAGGAGGAAAATATGGCATGCAAGATCAGTTGGTCTTGTCTCATCTACAGCACCTGAGCAAGATTCACAATAGAGATACCTTTCATGGGAGCGGAAACATGATCCATGGGAGCAAAGACAGCAAGCCATCAACATAAGCAAGCAGATCAAGAGCATAGCATAAAGAAGTATACTAGACTACCATGATAGAAAGTTTAAAAAAATAAAATATTGATTTGAGTGGAAGCTGTGTAGCAGCATTGATAGTATTTGTAGAATTTGTGTTTTTCTCTTTGGTACTAGTTTTTAATTTCCAATACACGGTAGTGGAATTATTTTTCAAATCAAACAAAAGTTCCGTGTTCCACAAGTCTAGCTTAAACGTGACAGTTGAAAATTAACATAAATGTGTGAATATGACTCTTGGAGAATATTCAAGAACATTGGTACTGTTAGGCAATTTGTTGTCAAACGATCTTCTCGGGCGATGATGTAACCTTGGTTTTTTATTATCAATCGGCTTTGGCCATATGATTGATTAGTACATCGACATAATTATCGAGACAACACAATCCACATTTTTATGGACCATTCAAAGCAACCTATTTTAAATAGTGTTGCTCACGGTTTGCCCCATTTCTTGGAAGGCTATATTATTTATTTTTGAATCCCACTTAATTGAGTCGAGCCTTGTTTTGGTCCACCACTTAACCCTAACCTAACTTACCTATTTTGGACATTTACTTGACATATAATCCCTTCTTCCTCTCGGCCTCCATGGTGTGCCAATTTCCCTTCTCTTTTTGAGACTTTCTCTCGGCTCCTTGCTTTACTTCACTGTGACCTTTGTGGTTAATCTTTGTGGGCATATTATTGGACTTCTCCTTCTCCAACCTATAGCAACCGGAGTGGGGCGGCGGCAGTGGTGGTTTTGGAGTTGTCTCAACCTTGATGGTGTCGATATTTTGGTAAACTGAGCCTGGTTTTGTACTTGCCGGTGGTGGAAATCAACCCTATTGGTACTACTCAATAATTACGTATAAATGAACCTTGAAGTAACATTGACTCTTGTAGTGTTATTGTGAGTGGAATTGCGGGCATATTTCTTTTTTGTACTCGTTTTTTTAATTTTTAGTTTACACTGCACGGCGGTGAAATTTTTTTCCAAACTGAACAAAGGTTGTTTCTGTAATAGGGCTTCCAGCCCATGAGGAAAAGTTGGCCCAAATCACTATTATGCTATATTTTAGTCAAAGTTGGTGGCTATAAAATTATGAAAAGAGAGAATCGTGGTTGTTGGAAAATAACAGCCGCATGATGTTAGAAATCAAACAACAGTGGCTGGTGAGTTTGGGAACAAGGGAGAAAGATATAGAAAAATATTTTTCTTTCAATCTTTATGTATGAATTACACACAGATATTTTTCTTTACACGGTACAAATTGGAAATTTTGTCGGGTGTTGTATTTTGGGTACTTTAAAGACGTGTAGTAATCAAACTGGCTATCTCATATGTTTAACTAAACTAGTGGTTTGAAGGTGAGATTATTCATTTGCTTAGAGATTGATCATTGTTGTATTTCCCAATTTGTTGAGAACTCAAGTTTTTTAGTATAAACTTGAGAATTGTAAACTCTATTTTATTGTAGCGGATTTGGCCGGAGTTTTCCTATGGGGGTATTTCCCACTACACTAGAAGTTTTTTCTACGTAAAAATTTGGTGTTGTGTTATCTTGTTTTGCTTTGATTCTTTACTTGCATATTTAATCCCTCTAGTTAGTTGTTTGGATTGTTGAATGTATTCTTTTAAGGAGTAATTGCCCAGCAAAGTGTTATTAGAGTGTACGTTGTGTGAGTATAGATCTATTGCAGGAGTAAATGGAGAATATTTCTAGTATTATGATTAAATTATTGGTTTCAAATTACTCTATTTGGAAGCCTATGATAGATGGTATCCTTTATTGTAAGGATTTACATAAATCTATTGAATGTGATAATGTTAAACCAAGCAGTATGAGTGATATTGGCTGGAAGAAAATGAACAAGAAGGTCATTGGGCATATCAGATTGTGGGTTTAATGTATTCCATCATATATTTTAAGAGACAAAAGCCCATAGGCTTCGAGAAAAACTAGAGGGTTTCTATGAGAAGAAGACCATTCAAAATAAAGATTTTGCTATTAGAAAGCTTGTGAATTTGAAGCTGAGGGGGGGGGGGATTATTGGCTGAGTGTTTGAATGAATTCCAAGACCTGGTAAATCAGTAATATTGGTTGAGTGTTTGAATGAATTCCAAGACCTGGTAAATCAGTTGACCATAATGAAAATAGTGCTAGATGAATAAATTGAAGAACTATTACTTTTGAGTTTATTGCCTGATAATTGGGAGACTTTGGTAGTATCGCTTAATAACTCTGCTCCAAATGGTGTGCTTGGATTTACTCTAGTTAAAGGCATTTTGTTTAATGAAGAAATATACAAAAGCTCTTATTACAATGAATAGAGGAAGGAGTAAGAGCAAAGATCCTAAATGACGTGGTAACTTTGAAAGTCAGTTAGAGGCAAGAGAAAGAGTCAAATGTTTAATGTGATAAAGATGGTCATATAAAGAAACATTGCATGGCTTGGAAATAAAAACTAAAAGAGGAGAAAAATCAAAAGATAATTGAGATAGAATACAGTAGTTATCGCTTCAGATATGAAAGTAGTAATAGCAGTTTTCAGCTGAAGATGAGCATTGTCGTCATGTTGTAGATTCGTTTGTTGAATGTTATTGACTCATTTGCCTTTTTCCATGTTACTTCAAGATGGGAGCTCTTCACTTTATACAAATCGGGTAACTTTGGTAGGGTAAAGATGGTAATGACAGTTTTGCTAACATTATGGAAATAGGTGATATTTATCTTTAGACTACTATTGGATGCAGCTTGATATGTTCTTAACACAAACTTGAATTTACTATATATATGTCTTTGATGAAGTGGGGTGTAACAGTTATTTTGGCAGCAGAAGATGGAAACTAATAAAAGGGTCAATGGCAATTGCAAGAGGAAAATTTGTTGCATACTTTACAAGATAAAAGTAAAGGTGTGTAGTGAAGAGATGAATGTAGCTGAAAGTGATTCTTCACTAGACTTGTTGCACAAGCGGTTAGCTCACATGAGTGAGAAATGATTGCAGATTTTGGCAAGGAACTCTTTCATCCCTTTTAATGAAGGTACATTACTAAATTCATGTTATTATTGTTTACTTGGTAAACAGTATAGAATTTCATTTCAAAAGTCCTCTAGTAAAAAGTCTAATATTTTAAATTTGGTTTATTTTGATGTTTGTAATCCCATTGAGTTCGAGTCTTTAGGTGGCAATAAGTATTTTCTTACTTTTATTGATGATACTTCACGAAAGTTGTGAGTGTTTTATTTGAGATCAAAAGACCAGGGTTTTAAGTACATTAAGAAGTTTCATGCCATGATGAAACGAGAAAGTAGAAAGGGTTTGAAGTGTTTCCGAATTGACAACGAAAGGAAATACACGTCTAAAGTGTTTGAATATTACTGCTCAGAGCATGGTATCAGAAGTATGTGAAGGATGACTAGGTCACCTAAACCTTATGGCGTAAAGTAGTTCGAATGGTGTGCTACCTAATCAATCGATCTCCAATAGTTCCATTGGATTTTGAAATCCCAGAGAAGGTGTGGACAAGAAATGATGCATTTTATTCTCACCTGAAGGTATATAGGTACAAGTCAGTTGCATATGTGCTTAAGGAACAACGATTGAAACTAGATGATAAAGGAAGTGCATGCATTTTTGTTGAATATGGAGATGCAGAATTTGGTTATAGACTATGAGATCTGAAAAAGAAGAAAATAATCAGAAGTAGTGAAATGTGATTTTTCATGAAAATCAAAAGTTGGTAGATTTCTCGAAATCTGGGAATCAAAGACGTTTGTTGAAGGTATCATTGACTTAACACATCTCTTTACCTTTAGACAGTGCCACTTAGGGAAAGAGACACATGTTGATAGTCATACTAATAAGCCAGCAGAGGTTGACGAAGATGATCTAGAGGATGTGGAGTAGGGGGAGCAACCTACTCCATCGGAACCTTAGGTGAGAAGACTTACAAAGGAAAGCTAGAATGTTTTTAGAAGGTGCAATGTCATAAGGACAAACAGAGTTGGGTAAAGGCAATGTAGGAAGAGATAAATTCTTTGCAAAAAAAAAAAAAAACATTTATGAGCTAGCAGAGCTTCCTAAAAGCAAAAGTGTATTGAAAAATAAATGGGTATTCAAGTTGAAGAAAAATGATAAAAAGCTAGTGAAGTACAAAGCCCGATTTGTGATAAAGGGCTTCAATCAAAAGAAAAAAATTGACTTCAATGAGATATTCTCTCCTATTGTCAAAATGACTTCCATTCGAGTGATTTTAGGTTTAGTAGCTAGTTTAGATCTTGAGCTTGAGCAGTTAGATGTGAAAATCACCTTTTTCGATGGTGATTTGGAGAGAAAATCTACAAAGTTTAGCTAGAGGAATTTGAAGTAAGAGCAAAAGAACATATTGTTTGCAAGTTGCAAAAGAGTTTGTATTGGTTGAAACACGTACCAAGATAGTGGTATAAAACTTTGATTCCTTTATGGTGGGTCATGGTTATACTAGGACAGATGCAAATCATTGTGTTTATTTTATAGAATTCCATGGTTGTAATTTGATTATCCTTTCGCTATATGTAGATGTCATTTAATAGTGGTGCAAGATGTTCAGTTGATTCGCAGTTTGAAGATAGATTTTTTCAAGTCCATCAAGGATCTTGGACTAGCACGGTAAATTTTGGAAATGCATATTCGTTACGATAAAAAAGCCAGAAAGTTAAGATTATCATAGAAGAAATATATAAAAAGAGTGCTGGTAAGGTTTAACATGAAGAATATTAAACCAGTTAGGATACCACCTGATAGTCACTTCAAACTGAGTAAGGTGACGTATCCTTCTAAGAAGGAAGACATTGAAAGAATGATAAAAATTTCTTACTCCTCTGTAGATGGAAGTTTGATGTATGCCATAGTCACGACTAGACAGTACTCACGGAGTTGGGATGGCCAGCAAATTTCTTTTTAATTCTTGTAAAGATCATTGGAATGTAGTAAAATGGATCTTTAAATGCTTGAGTGGTACTTCAAAGACTTGCTTAACTTTGAGAGGTTTGAAACCAATTTTGGAGAGCTTTACAGATAAATATAAGGTTGGTTATCTTGATGGTAGAAAATCAACTTCAGGATACTTGGTTACTTTTAAAGATGGAGCTATTTCATGGCAGTCAAGATTGCAAAAGTATGTCGCCTTATCTACAATTGAGGTTGAATATATTATAGCAATTGATGTAGCGAAACAAATGCTTTGAATGAAATGGTTTATCAAAGATTTGGGTTTAAAGAAAGATAAGTATGTAATTAATTGGGACAGTCAGAGCATGCTAGACCTAAACAAGAATGCTACTTATCATTTCGGACAAACACATTGATGTGAGATATCATTGGCTACAAGAAGCAATGGCGGAAGAGCTGATACTATTAGTAAAGATTCATACTTCAAAAAAATCCAATTAATATGATGACAAAGATTAAAACAAGAGAAAAGCTTGAATTTTGTGTTAGATTGGCTGGCATGAACTAATCTATTAGGGGATAATTTCCTTCATCAGTGAGCTGGAGGGGGAAATTGTTATATGGGCTTCCGGCCTATGTGGAAAAGTTGGCCCAAATCAATATTATATAGTGTTTTAGGTCAAAGTCGGTGACTATATAATTTGTAAAATAGAGAAAACAGTACTTGTTGGGAAAATAAAGGTTGCACTGTGTTAGAAATCAAACAATAGTGGTTGCGCGTGTGGAAAAGAGGGGAAAGAAAGAGAAAAAGATTTTTCTTTCAGTCTTTAGTTGTTGATTTCAAACGTGTATTTTTTCTACACGGTACAAATTAGGAATTTTTCTAAAAGTTGTATTTTGAATACTTCAAAGAGGTGTAGTATTCAAAGTGCCTATCTCATAGCTTTAATCAAACTAGTGGTTTGAGGGTGAGATTATTATTTTTTTTTAGAGATTGATCATTGTTGTATTTTTCAATTTGTTTATAATACAAGTTTTGGGGATAAACTTGAAAATCTTGAACTCTAGTTTATTATAATGGATTTAGTCAGACTTGCCTTGTGGTTTTTCCCTCTATTCCAGAAGATTTTTTTCTACGTAAAAATTTGGTGTTGTGTTCTCTTGCTTTGTTTTGATCCTTTACTTGTATATTTAATCACTCTAGTTATTTATTTGGATTGTTGAATTTATTCTTGCGAGTAATTGCCCAATAGTTTCACAAGTCTAGCTTAAAGGTAATATTGTTGGAAATTAACCTTAACGTGTGAATATGAATCTATATTCAATAACATTGGTACTACTCAATAATTACGTACATATAACCTTGTAGTAACATTGACTCGAGTGAGTCATGTGAGTCCTAGTGCCAATGCTTGATTTTATTATAAGACCATCATTTCTTCTTACACAAATTTGTGGCTGTTGTTGAAAGAAGAATAAACCGTGTTTGAAATGGTAAATTATGGGAAAATACCTCCACTCTTTCGCAGAATTGTAACGTTTTTTACTTTTAATCCATAAAAGTAGTGTGAAATCGTAGATTATCCAAGTCCTCGTTCAATCCTGGAAATTATAGGATATCTAGGTAATGGTTAAATCCTGGAAATTACATAAAAGTTAGTTAGGGTAGCTAGTGAGGTACTCAAGTATAAAACCATATCATGTTTCATATCACCACATTAGATTAGAGAGGCAAATACAGTAATGAGTTTTTGGAAATGGCTTATTCCTTTTATTTTCCTCGTTCTGACAAACCTTGTTGTTATCGTCAACTCCCAGTATTTATCACCTTATTTTCGCCATCAATGTCTTAATAATGGTAATTACACAACTAATAGCACATACCACACTAACCTCAATAGCCTCCCCTCTTCTGTCTCCTCTAATATTGATATAAATGGATTTTACTACAGCTCCGTGGGGGAGAATCCCGACAGATTCAATGCCATTGCGCTCTGTAGAGGAGATATTCAGTTCGACAAATGTCGTAGTTGTGTCTATAATGCAGCACGCTCCATCTTACAATTGTGTCCCTATCAAAAACAGGCAATTTTAAGCGATCTCCATTGCATGGTACGATACTCCAACAACTCGATCTTTAGAACTCTAGCAATTAGACCATACTTTCAGGCGCGGGAAGATGAAAATGTCACGAACAGGGACCAGTTCAACCAGGAACTGAGAACATTGTTAGACAGTCTTCGATCCCAGGCCGCTCATGGTGGCCCCCTCAAGAAGTTTGCAGCTGCGAAACGAACAGCAACAAATTTTCAAACAATTTATGGACTTGTGCAGTGCACCCCGGATTTAACGGCTCAGGATTGCAGTAATTGCTTGATCCAGGCTGCTAAACTTATGGCAGAATGCTGTAATGGAGCAAAAGGAGTTAGAATCCATACCCCCAGCTGCTGTCTTCGATATAGAACCTATCCCTTCTTCAACAATTCCATGGTTGATCAGCCCCAAAGGATGATGCCAATGCCACCAGTAATAAAGCCACTAGCAGGTCACTAAAACATCCTATGCGACTTCTATTTTGTAGTAGAGCCATTCGTACTAAAAGTTTAGAAACAAAAGGAAATTTTAAAGAGAAGCCAAACATGTTTAGCTTTTAAAGTACAGAGCTACAAACATATTTGTTTTAAAATTTTCTTCTGTTAAAAAGAATGAAGTTCGCTTCCTTTTTAGCTAGGCTTAACAAGACATGCTCCCATATTGATTCATGCTAGATTTTTAAAAGTATTACTTGCAACCCAAAACATTTAAACAAGAAGCTGAAAAGTAATATTAAAACAGTTTATTCTGCATTTTGCAGGAAAGAATGCTAATAAAAGTCGAACCATTATCATTATTATTGTTTCTATTGTCTTGGGTCTAATTCTCGTTCTTTGCATTCGCATCGTCCTAAGAATGAGACAACAGCGTAAACTAGAGGAAAAACTTGGAAGTAAGTAATTTAGATAACTAATTTTACGCACATCAAACTCTATCTTACTTTTCTTTATTCGATAACCTCTTTTTTATGCAATTTTTCAAGCTAACAATGACAAATGCTTGCAATATGACTTTTGTACAATAAGAGCCGCAACGGACAATTTTTCTGATGTTAACAAGCTTGGTCAAGGTGGATTTGGCATTGTTTACAGGGTAACTATTAGAAAGATAGTTTCGATAGATACAGAGGTAGTAGTGTCCTTCATTTCAGGGAGAAAGTTTTATAAATTTTCATGTGTTCTCAATATTTAATCTCAGGGAGAACTTCCAAATGGACAGGAAATAGCGGTGAAAAGATTGTCAAGGGATTCAGGGCAAGGCGACCTAGAATTTAAGAATGAGGTCTTGTTAGTGGCTCGGCTTCAACACAGAAATCTGGTTAGTCTCTTGGGTTTCTCCCTAGAAAAAAGCGAGAGGATTCTTGTGTATGAGTTCATGCAGAATGGGAGCCTTGACCACTTCATATTTGGTAATTAACATTCAATTTGATGTAAATTAGTCCTTGCAGTAATCTATTTCTTTCTATTCATTAATGTTGTGCGTGTAATGGATATCCATTTTGAGCATTATTTTCATTTGATTCATCATAATTTCATTTTTTGAAGTTTACATGTAGACCCAATAAAGCGTCCATATTTGGATTGGGATAGATGCTACAAAATCATAAGGGGTGTTGCTGGAGGAGTTCTTTATATACATGAAGATTCTCAAGTTCGGATCATCCACCTTGATCTCAAAGCTAGCAATATTTTGTTAGATGGAGATAATAACCCTAAAATATCAGACTTTGGTATGGCAAGGTTATTTGTCGAAGACGAAACACAAGGCAATGCCAGCAAGATAGGGGGAACCCCGTAAGCATTTAACAGAAGAACATTATCTCATATTATAATTTAAAAACAGAAAATATTGTCATGTTTTAAATGAGTATTTAGTTATAAAATTTGTTACTAATTATAGACCTACAAACTAACTATTGCAGTGGATATATGGCACCTAAGTACGCTATGCATGGACATTTTTCTGTTAAATCAGATGTCTTTAGCTTTGGTGTGCTAGTTCTAGAGATTATAACTGGTCAGAGAATTAATAGTTACCAGAATGGGAATCGTGTTAAGAGTCTGCTAAATTTTGTAAGTGTAAATAGGAAACAATTTATTCCTTTTTTGTCAATTTGAAGCTACCAATTATAGTGTTGAATATTCTATTTAAACATGTCACATTCTCGCAGGCTTGGAAAAATTGGCATGAAGGAACAACAACAAATTTAATAGATCCTGCATTGGGGGCTTCTTCAACTTCCTTGCAAGATATTGTACGATGCCTTCACATTGGTTTGCTCTGTGTTCAAGAGAGTGCAGCTGACAGACCTACGATGGCAATGTTGGTTGTCATGCTCTCTAACTTCTCCCTAAATCTGCCCACACCATCACAGCCTGCATTTTTTATGTCCAGTCCAGACATTTCAAGTTCAACAATATAGGGATCAGAAAATCAACAAATAATGCCTCAATTAGTGAGTAATATCGTTGGTAACTGATGCATACCAGCAGATGGTAGATAAAATAATGGAGCAATATATACATCACCAAAACTCAAGCGAAGGAAGATCACGTGGATAATCAATTATGAAATGGCCAAAAGATGGCTTGTTGTAAAGATTCACGCATCAGTTTGAGTACTACACTGATGGCTGATTTCCACTTTTAATTGTTTATAAATCTTTTTTAATTATATTAAAACTCATATAAGTGTAATGGATTGACAGACTTGAATTACGAATAAGAATTACAGTTCGGTTTAATCCAAATGTATTTGTTATTTCTAGGCATTTCAAATTCAAAATCAACGAGTTTTGATCAACGTTTGTTTCTCCATTCTGCGGCATGAGTAACTTCAAAGAGACAAAGATTCATTATATAAGACATTTTATGGTTACATTTATTTTTAAAATCAAGCAAATATGTGCTTGTTCTAAGCCCCATAAGTTTTGATGGTTTTCAAGGTATATTATTCTTTTTCACCCTAAAAGAATGAATACAAGAAACGGCAAAGTTGAATTTAAGAGAGAAAATAAGACAATACAAAGAGAAGAGAATTGTATTGAATAATGTGATTTGTTTACAAGAGAGGTATCCTATTTATAGCCTAATTTGAAAGGAATGTTTTCCTTTCTAACCAATGTGGGACTAACTAACATTTACATTGTATATACATTAACAGCCCCCCTCAAAGTCAAGGTGGTAAAATGGAGACCAACTTGAGTTTGGAAACTAAATCCTCAAGGCGTCCAGGAGGGTGCGTTTTAGTGAAGATATCAGCAGTTTGATCGGTCGAAGAAACTGATAATAGTCCAATAGTCCCACGGGTGAGATGATGACGTAGAAAGTGACAATCAATTTCAATGTGTTTTGTGCGTTCATGGAATACATCATTGTGAGCAATTTGGATAGAACTTGGCAGTAGAATGGGTGACGCCCATGTCTTCAAGTAACCAGAGAAGCCAAAGAAGTTCCTGAGTTGTATCAGCAAGGGCTCGATACTCAGCTTTTGTACTGGATCGAGCGACTACTGTTTGTTTCTTGCTGTGCCAAGAAATAAGAGAATCACCAAGGAAGAAGCAATACCCAGTGGTAGATCTACGATCAGTGGGGTTACCTGCCCAATCTGCATCTGAGTAGGCACGAAGCTGGAGTGAAGAGTGAGATGAGAAGTGGAGACCATGAAATAAGGTCCCTTTGATGTACCTGAGAATACGAAGCACTGCAGCATAATGGGATGTACGAGGAGCAGAGAGAAATTGACTGACAATATGGATAGCATAAGAGATGTCAAGGCGAGTAACTGTAAGATAAATAAGACTACCAACCAACTGGCGAAACAAGGTGGGGTCATCCAAAGGTGTACCATCCATGGGAGTGAGTTTAGAGTTGAGCTCTAGAGGAGTGGTACATTTTTTACTATCCGTGAGTCCTGCTCGAGTAAGAAGATCAGAAGCATACTTTGCTTGCGAAAGATAATATCCCTTAGAGTTAGAAGTGATCTCAAGTCCCAAAAAGTAACTAAGCTTTCCAAGATCTTTCATTTCGACATGTTGGCTGAGATAAGTCTTGAGATGCAAAATTCCGGATGTGTCATCACCAGTGATGATCATATCATCAACATAGAGGAGAAGAAGGATAGTACCCTGGTCTATTTTGCGAATGAAAAGAGCAGAATCATGTGAGCTAGAAATGAACCCAAAATCTCCAACAATGGTGCTGAACTTGGCAAACCAAGCTCGAGGAGCTTGCTTGAGACCATAAAGAGCCCGATGAAGTTTGCAGATTTGATGCGGAAGATGATGAGAACTAGGAGGAGGGCACATATAAACTTCTTCAGTAAGTTCACCATTAAGAAAAGCATTTTTCACATCCATCTGAAATAATTCCCAATGACGGACGGCGGCAATTGCAATTAAGCTACGAACTGAAGTAAGGTGGGCAACCGGGGCAAAGGTCTCCTCATAGTCAATCCCATACTCCTGGGTAAATCCTTTAGCTACCAAACGAGCTTTGTATCGATCAATGGACCCATCAGAGTGAGTTTTGATCTTGTAAACCCACTTTCATCCCATGGCATGTTTGCCTTTTGGTAGGTCTACTAGATCCCAAGTGTGAGTGTTTTCGAGTGCCTGTACTTCATCATTCGTTGCTTTCTACCAAAGAGGATCAGAACTAGCTTCATGATAAGACTGAGGTTCATGGTGAGAAAGAATAGTAGAAAATACAACCAAGCCACGAAGATTAACAGAAGGAGATTTTACTCGGTCACTTCGTCGAGTAGGGAGATCAAAAGTTGTTGGAGTGGATCCATCAGAAGAGACAAGTTCCTCAGAAGAAGGCAATGTGGATAACTCAATTGAGGTATCTGTAGACATGTTAGTTGGTAATGACATATTTGAGAAAGATATAGGATGTGTTGGTGGAGATGTTGACTCAGAAGAAGAGTTTGTCTCAGGAGTGTTAGGAAAAAGATCTGTGGAGAGGTCAATGAATAGGATAGAGGTATTGTCATGTGACAAGTGAAACTTGGATATGGAGGCGAACATCTTGTGTTCCCAGAAAATGACATGACAAGGTACTCGGAGACGTTTGGAGTAAAGATCCCAACATCTGTAGCCTTTGTGTTCAATCCCATATCCCAAGAAGCAACATAGTTGAGATCTAGATTCCAATTTGGTGCGCTTATGAGGCTGAAGAAGAACAAAACAAGCACAACCGAATACCTTAAGAGTGTTATAGTCAAGAGGGTGACCATAAAGATGCTCAAATGGTGATTGATTCCCAATGATGGGAGAAGGCACGCGGTTCTTGGTGTAAACAGCTGTAAGAGCAGCTTCACCCCAAAATCGTTCAGGACACAAAGCAAATATGAGAAGAGCACGGACAGTATTGAGAATGTCTCGGTGTATGTGCTCAGCACGTCCATTTTGTTGAGAAGTGCCTGGACATGAACGATGAGGAAGAGTGCCATGTTTGCAAAGAAAGGTAATGACTCTGGAGTCTGTGCATTCAGCAGCATTGTCAGCACGAAACACTTTGATATTGCAAGAAAATTGAGTTTTGACCATGGTAGCAAAATCAAGGTACAACTGAGGTAATTCGGATCGATTATGCATAAGAAATATCCAAGTGTAACGAGAGTAATCATCAATAAAAATTACAAAATATCTAGAGCCTCCTATAGTAGCAGTGGGAGATGGGCCCCAAACATTAGAGTGAATCAAATCAAATGGTGCAGAAGAAAAGGAATCACTTTTGTGACATGGCAATGCCGATTGTTTTGCAAGTTGACAAGGAAGACAATCAAATTGTTCTTTATTAACAAGCCCTAAATAACCACTAGATGCTAAAAATTAAAGACGACTAATAGAAGCATGACCCAGACGAGAATGCCAGAGACTGATGGATGGGGTAGATGACTAGGACTGCTGTCTGAACTGATGAGGAAAAATGGGATGGAAGGTAAAGATTGATGAGCTCAAAGAGTCGTCCAACCTTATGGCCTATCCCAAGAGTTTGTCCCGTCTTTGGATCCTGCACACAACAACCAGAAGTAGAAAAGATGACAGTTAGACCGAAGTCACAAAATTGACCAACAGATATAAGATTGAGAGTGAGTTGGGGAATACAATAAGTATCAGAAAGTGAAGTGTTTAATGTTGAGATTTTTCCGATATGACTTACGGTCATAGAAGAACCATCAGCAGTGTGAATAGTTGGAGTATGATTAGCAAGACGTTTGTGGCAAATATAGTGGAGTCAGGTGTCATGTGATTACAACATGTAGAGTCAAAGAACCAAGATGAATTACCTGAGGTGACTTACATAACAGTAGAGGGTAAATTACCAGAATGAGCAAGGAGTTGTTTGATAATTTCCTCACATCAGAAGTAGAAAACGTCTCACTGGTAGTAGTGGATGATGAACCTTCAGCGGTAGTGGCGGCAGATCTAGAAGGAGTACCGCGAGACATGTGTTGTTAGGAGTGTCTGTTGGGGTTTTGGAAACAATCACGCTGAAGGTGACCAAGGGCTTGCTTGTGACAGAATTGGCAAAATCGAACTGGGTATTCCAAGAGAATGTGTCCTGGTTTCTTACAGTAATTGCAGAATCTTGAGGATCCAGATGGATGTCCTTTGTTGTTGGGTTGAAAAGATCCAGATGGATGTATTTTGTTGCTGGGTTGAGGTCCTCTAGGACTGGCGAAGATAGCATCTGTAGAGATAGTCTTGCGAGAGGCAAGACGAGTTTCCTCCGAAAGAAGTTCAGTAACAGCTTGATCTAAAGTAGGTAAGGGCCTGCGGTGAAGGAGAGATGCATGAACATGCGCAAACTCATTAGTGAGGGCCATGAGAAAGAGAACCAAGTGTTTCTGATCTCGATAATTAAATTTTTTTTAGCATCATTAGCATCTATAAACTCTAGTTCTGAAGAAGCAAGTTGATCCCAAACATAGTGCATCTCAGATAAGAAATTATTAATGGATTGCCCAGGCTATTGTTGCATACAATGTAGAGTGCCTAGAAGTTGGTATTGATGAGACAGATCTGTGGTGGTGTAGCGTTTCTATAGAAAATCCCATAGTGACTTGGCAGTCTTGAATCTACCAAACTGGAGACTAATGGAGCGTACGCATGTGTTACGAATCCAAGTGATAATTTGGTGATTTTTGCTATCCCATTCTTCGAGACGATCTATGTATTTTGTGTTGTCTTTTCCAGCGATTTTCTCTGGTTCGGTGATATCACCAGTAACATAGCGCCATAGCTTTTTGCCCTTAAGAAAGCTTGACATAGCCTGAGCCCATATAGTGTAGTTGAGTTCTTCCATGACAATGGTAATAGGTTGTGAGGCCTCAAGATGCTCCATAATGTGCACGAAATTAGAAGGATATAGAGAGAAAAATAATAGGAACCGAATTGAACTGGTCAGGAAATGACTGATGGGGTGGTGGCTGAGATGATGTCGATGGAGAATAAGACTCCGACTATAGCGACGACCTAACAGGTATGAAAAGGATATACAAGAGGTTTTTCTGATGTGAAGGATCCACTAATAGTGGCAATCACAGAGCATACTCAACTTTTGATAGATCGAGAACACTAAGAATAGTAGCTCTGATACCAAGTTGAATTTAAGAGAGAAAATAAGACAATACAAAGAGAAGAGATTTGTATTGAATAATGTGATTTGTTTACAAAAGAGGTATCCTATTTATAGCCTAATTTGAGAAAAATGTTTTCCTTTCTAATTAATGTGGGACTAACTAACATTTACATTGTATATACATTAACAGGCACAATGATTCAATCATTTTTTTCCCTCAAGATATGTGAATTGCTACCCATCCTTAAGATTAGTTTTATAAAGTGGCGGGTGCACGACGGTGACAAGTTTTCTGGCAAGTGGCTAGTGTGTTACTTTCTTTGTCTAGAGAGATTTTCTTTGAGTAATAATTGGCAATTCATTAAACAAAATTAAAGTTATAAAAAAAGTTATAAAAGTCAAAGTCAATGGGGAGGTTGTATAGGTCAATTAGGAGTCTTTAGGTTCGAATATGGAACAAGGAGATAAAGTCGCCACATTAATGCTCTCTCAATACCAAGATCATTCTCGAGCTCCAAAATAATGAGCGTTATGCCAATGTTTTGCTTGAGCATCAACTTGGCGCCAAGGTTTCATTTGGTCACTAGCATTTTTCTAGGAAAATCCTAGATCGAGTTTTAAACAGTTTTTTAAGTCATAAACAACCCCAAACACCTTCTACTATATATTCCTAAGTTATATTTCATCCTTAGGTATGTTTGATCATTATATTCCTATTATAATTCATTTGTTGAAGATCCTGCATCAACTCGCTACATTAGATCAATCAACCACACATTAAAAAATCAAATTCATATTTGTAAAACATCAAACCACCCACTTCTCAAATATCTGTGAGAGCATGTTGAAAATTAAGGAAATTGTCCAAAGTTTTGATAGGATGAGAACATGTGATTCCTCGGTGAACCACAGGAGATAGATAATTTTAGAGGTCAGGAGCTGATGCAAGAGCACGCAGTACATAAAGGCCTTGGTGATTGCAAGAAGCAAATCAGAAAGTTTAGGAATTAGTCGAGTTTAGATAGTACAATAAGTCAATTCGCCTATATTGAATTTTATTGGCAGCGTGTCGGAGTTTTTTGTTTCTGCAAGGGGGTTTTCTCCGTGATCAATTCTTTAGTATTACTTATTTTCTACAAATTACAAACTGCAATAATTCAACATCTAAGTAAAATTTGCATGTGAATTCATCTGGATTAAATATTTATTGTGACTTGTTGCTTTAATTATCAGTAATTTTTATTTTCACATAAAACACCTATTCACCTCATCTAGGTATTAATTGTGACAAATTTAGATATTTCAATTAGTATCAAAGTTTAAAATCAATCCTAGCCCCACTTTATCTAGATGAGTCAATCACTAAATGTACATCCTTAATTTGCAATTGACGGAAGCTATTACGCTTACTGGTAAGCGAGGATGAGAGCTTTCTTGAAATTTGTAGATGAGAGAATATGGGTGTGTCTTGAGAAAGGATGGATCATCTCAGCTACATCTGTTATAGGTGTAGTTATCCCTACTGAGATTGCTAGTTGATCTAAAAATGGCTTAGATGAGCATAACTTGAATAGTAAAGGGCCTAAAGGTTTCATGCCCTATTTCTGGCCGTGTCCTCAAGGATTTTAAGAAAGTGTCTATGTGTGAGACTTTAAAAGAAGTATAGGATATCTCAAAGACTACACATGAAGGAACCAAAGCTCTTAAGAACTCTTAACTATAGATGTTTAGCACTAGGTTTGAAGAAATTATAATAAGGGATGATGAATCATTCGATGATTTCTATGCAAAATTGAATGATATAGTTAACTCCAGCTTCAACCTAGGTGAAAAAATTCCTAAAACTATGATTGTTCGAAAAGTTCTTAGATTTTTACCTGGGCGGTTTAGACCTAAGATCACAACTATTGAAGATAGTAAAGACTTAGATGCAATTAAGATAGACGAACTAGTTGATCCCTCTGAACCTATGAACTCACCATATCTCAGCATAAGATAAACACGTCTATAGCCTATAATACTGTCAGGAAATAAGAGTATGACTCGACTGATATTAGCACCTTTAAAGATGAGGAGATAGATAACTTCATTAAGAAGTTTAAAAAAAAAATCTTTATTAATAAGAAGAAATCCCATGAGAGATATAGAGGTGCCCCTAGTGAGTTTAGAAAAGACAATCATAAGAAGACCAATATTATGATGTTTAGAAAGAAATCCTAGTCAGTTAGAAGTGTCAAGGCCTTGGTCACTTTATAAATGAATACCCTAACAATAAATAGACCCTAAGTAAGGGAAAGGTAAGGCAATGGCCGTGACTCTTACTGGTGATGAGTCTAGTTCTAGTGACCAGAGCGATTCCTTTGGTATTGAGGATGATAGAATCTGTATGGCCTTAACATCTATAGTTAAGAGTGATTCAGATAAGGATAGCGAAAAGGTTGAAAATGTAGGTTGTAGTAAAGGTATCAAGGAAGAATCCGAAAATAGGAAGATATTCATAGAGCATATGAACAACATTTCCACGTGAGTCTTAAGGTTAAGAAGATCAACAGAGCCATCTTTAAGAAGGTTAATGAACTTGGCTTAGAAAGTGAGAGACTTACTTCTGACCTTCAGGAGTCTACTAAAAGCATTAGTGAGTTAAGATTAGTCAATGAGAACTTAGAGTCCAAGTTTAAAATCCTAACAAGTGACCTTGAGAAATCCAATACTCAACTCTATTCCTTTTTGAGTGGATCTCTGAAATTTGACAATCTTTTAGGATTGAACAAGTGTACTGGAAATAGTGGAGGTCTAGGATATAATTAGACTGATCAAAAGCCAGTATTTCTGAAACCACTTTTGTCCCTACCACCAACCAACCTAGATATATTGTAAATCCTGAACCCAATAACAAGGGTACCTTAGGACAGAGGCCCACTAGACAACGTAGGACCAAACAGTCCAAAAATCAATATCGGCAACCACCTAGATTTAGACCTAGGTTTATTCCTATGTTTCATAATTGTACGAGTTAGGACACACAAGGCCTAGGTGTCACAAACTTTTGAATGTGAATAGATCATGCCCCAATGGATGGACTTCGCCCATATTTCTATTAGTAGGTGTATACATATATATTTGGGAAAATTGTAGCTGAGACCTCAAAACTTTCAAAAAGTTACAGACTTTTCCCTAACCTTTTATTTGTCGCAATCGTTACCTCAAACCTTTCAACATGTTGCAGATCAAGCCCCAATGGATGGACTTCGCCCATATTTCTATTAGTTGACCCAAAAATTGGACTTTGATTGCATTTTAATAAATAATGAAAGGACAAAATGGTAAATTTATTTTTTTCACATTAAAACTTAAATTATAAACAACAAAAGAAAAAGAAGAAAATAAAATAAAATGAAAAGGGAAAACATCTCTTCTTCTCCTTCACCTCCACCCCAACCCCTTAACCCAAAATCAGAAATCCACCGTCACCACCACCTCAATATCCAAATCCTTGACTCTTCCCCTCACGTTTTTAATCTCACTGAACTTAACCCTCTTACCTTCCTCAAATCCATCATCGTTCTTGAACCTATGATTATTTTCCACAAAATTTTCAAGTTTTTTTTTGGCCAAAATCTGATGTACATGGGCAATCCTGATCGGCCCAGACAATCATGAATTTACAAAAATCAAGCTTAGACCAACTGGGCATCTGTAAGATCTGCTTATAATAACTATCTAGAGAGATCCCAACAAGGCGGGCTTAGTTGGTTTTACCACAATTTGGGGTTCTAAAGGAGACGATAAAACCCTAATCAAAGGCTTATTAACTTGAGAACTGGTAGAATTATTGATTTAATGGGTTTTCGAGGGGAGTAATGGAATGATGGCTAAGACAGAGCCGATTTCGATACCGGCCAAAGAGATAGAGGTTGAAGAGGAGTGGTGATGGATTGATTCAGGTTTTATGGTTGTTGTTTGGGACATGATGATGGATGGTGTGGTGGTGGTGGCGATGGTTGTTGGGGGAGGTCGATTTTGGACGAGGTAGTGGTGACAGTGGTCTTTGGTTTGGGGTAGGGGTGAGGGAGAAGAAGAGATTTTTCCCTTTTCATTTTATTTTCTTCTTCTTTTGTTATTTTTAATTTAAGTTTTAATGTGAAAAATATAAATTTACCATTTTGTCCATTCATAATTTATTAAAATGAAGTCAAAGTCCAATTTTTGGGTCAACTAATAGAATTATGGTAGAATCCATCCATTGGGGCTTGATCTGCAATGTTTTGAAAAGTTTGGGGTGACGGCTGAGACAAATAAAAGTTTAAGGAAAAGTTTGCTACTTTTGAAAGGTTTGGGCTCTCAGCTGCAATTTTTCCTGCATATTTTCATTTAGTCCACATTGTCATATGCATATTCATATAGAAATTGTGCCACCTTATTTTGGTTAACTTGAGCATGCTAATTGTAACCAAGTATGTATAAAACTGATGAATGGTGACTATATTCTCCATAACTGAATTTAGGACTAATGTGGAGTACTTAGTACAAGTTTTCACATTGAATCATCTTCATTGCACACACTAAGAGCTTGTGAATGAGTTTTGATTGCGTGTTTGATATTTGAAATGACAGCCATTTGGGTGGTGAAGTGACCTTAAATATGGTTTGACCTTTAACTAGTTGACCTAAGATTTAGCCCCTGTTTAGTATTCATTAAATTACATTTCATTTTTCTCTTTTCTATTTTCGACCACACAATCTTCCATAAAATAATATTACGCGTAAATAAAAAATTTTTCCTTCTTTTTCAACTGCTCATTTTTCAAAAAATACTATTCTATCCATTTTCGTTTCCGAAAAATGGGGCCAAACGGGGGTTTAGTTTATTCTACAAAAAGAAAAGATTGATACATCTTATACTTATCTTCGAAGCCTTGATAAATCGAACAATTAAGTCTTTAAGGGTTTCTCAAAACTTGAGCCTTATGGTCATCTGACTTGAAGTCACTGGCTCAAAGTTCGTTACAGAGGTTACCAAGAAGGCTAGATGAAGTTGAGCTTTTACATAAAATGAGAGAAGAAAATAACATATATTAAAAAATTATGTTTTGATAGTAAAGTGGAGAAAAAATGGAAAACAAAATAAAAAATTCGAGTAAAAAATTTTAAAACTTTTTCTTAAACAGGTCGTAGTATCACTTGGTCTGATTTTCAGAATTTAAGAAATATATTCATACTTCCTGTGGTTTATTTAACATGTCATTTATCACAAAATTAAGGTTTTGACTCTTGCTCATAAGTTTGAAGAGGCACATTACACACATTGTGTCAGTTACACAATTTATTTCATGTATGTTAAAACAGTTGGTGGGAAAAGTTCACTATTTCTTGATTTTGCTTGTACAAGTGATCAATTGCATTTTTCAAGTCATCATATGATTTTGGGATGTACGCCTCAATGTTATGTTTTAAAAATCATGAAAAGTTGGGTCAAAATTCGAAAAATTCAAAAAATGATGTTATTTACCCAAGTTTTTGGTCAAACATGTTGGTTCTACACTCATGAACACTTTCACATCATTAGATTGCACGTTTATTAGGTTTTGCATCTTTTTGCGCGCTTTTGGCTCATATGCATTCTTTAACTAGTTTTTCATTGAGGTATCCAATCACTATTGTTTGCATTGGGATAATGGTAATGAGTCTAATGAAGAGTCAGATTAGGTGATAGGCCCTTTTGTCAATTGTGAAAAAATAGGGAGTAGTATTTTGATGATGGCTATTTTTGAGACATTACATTTGTGGTTGTATTTTGAAATCATTTTGGATGTATGTTGATACTTCACATAATTTGATGCATTTATTGGTATTATTATTATGAATTGATCGTAAGATAATAACAATAATGAAATGAATTGATCGTAAGATAATAACAATAATGAAATGAAAAGAATACAATAAGAACATCATAATTTATGTGAAAACTCAAGATGGGAAAAATTCACGGGCAGATAAGGAGCATTTCACTATTCCCTATAGCAATTGTGTTTCCAACAAAATCCCAATATTCTCAATAAAGATCTAAACTCTCAAGATGTTGTATGAATTGTTCTCTCGGTCATGACTTATATATATAAGCCATAGAAATCAAATTGTAGACTAATAGATGTCCAAAGAATGTGTCAAAATGCGAAACGGGACTGTGTAGGATGAAACTGGCTAGTGGTAGGTAAGTGACAGCTCCACCGCTCGAGTGTTAGGCGAGTGACGAGTCTCAAGAGAAAATATGCGGACACCACTCGAGTGGTTAGCTAACGGTAGGCTAGCGATAATGTTATGTCTTTTCTTCTCGGTTCATAATTTTGATTTCTTCAAAACCACTTCAACCAAAACTTCAACACCCACTAAAATTTGATAACAAATCTCACCTTGATCCAAATTCAAATACAAGGAATTTCAAAACACATCTTCAAGTAAACACCACTTATTCTCTTCCAAACAAGCTCCAATGGACTAAACCAATGACAAATACCAACTAAGTGCAAGCAATGCTCAAACTTAGCAATGAGAAGTAGTTTTGCTAACATATCAGCAAAATTATCTTTTGTATCAACCTTGCTCACTACGATATCACCATGAACAATCACTTCACGTACAAATTGATACCTCACATTAATGTATTTAATTTTCTTATGAAACATTTGATCCTTAGTAAAAAAGATAACACTTTGACTATCACAATACACTGTAGAAATTTACAAATTTTCATTGAGTTTACCAATTAATCCCCTCAACTACATAGACTTCTTACATGTCTCTGTAATAGCTATATACTTAGCCTCTATCGTAGACAATGCTACTGTATTATGCAAAATAGCTTTTCAACATATAGAAAAGCCTCCGAGTCAAAACACATACCCTGTAAATGATCTCCTCTTATCAAGATTTCCCGCGAAATCAGAATTCACATACCTAATGACTCCATTTATATTTCTACCAAAATACAAGCAAGCATTAGTAGAGCCCCTCAAGCATCTAAATATAACATCTCGAATCCTAGCAACCCGATATGTTACCAAACATGAATTTCTTAACGTGCTAAAAAAATAAATTTGAATATAATAACATATTCAATAAAAGTTGAACAACACTTAGTAAAAGATAAATTTAATTTAATAAAATATGCGGAACGTTTTGGAATCATATCTTTCATCAAATCATTGATAAAAACTAGTTCTAACATGCAATTAAACTAGGACTAATTAAAAATTATAATGTTACTCACAATTGAGTCTATATATATATATATATATACAAAAAAATAATCAAAAACTTTTAAAAATTCCAATGTTTCTAAAAATTAAAGTAATTCATGACAATAATCCGTTGGTCCAATAGTCCAATAGCATATCCACCTATCGTCATCCAGTATGCTATTTTTTACTTGAAAATTGTAAATGAATAGGGACGAGAATAACGAATTATACTCAATGAAATGTTTGTTACTCCACATTCAAATTGAACATGAAATTACGCATAAATTCTCTTACCAACATAAAATGAGAATTATCACACCATGACAAATGATAATTCTAGCAAGCGCCGCAAAATAACGTGAAGACTAACTGATACCCGTAGGTACGCCTTAAAATGTATCATGATTTCTTCGAAAGAAAACCCTGAATTAAAGTAATTAAATTTATACATAACAACGTATTTGAAAAGATGTGGAAAAACCACTATTAACACTGGGCCCCTCATTTTTTAAAGATGAATACGGAAAACAAAATTGTGGAAAAGGAGATTCTTATTGCAAATCCAAAGACTTAATAACAATACAGAAAGAAAGAGAGAGAGAGGGACAGAGAGAATGGCTACAGGACAATTTGTTGCAAACATATTTGCATGGCGTTGATATTTATAGTCAAACTTTGGATAATTTGATTAGGATTAGGATTGTATCATAATCAATTAGCTATTATCCTAAATTATTTAGATAATGTCTGATTAATTAGTTTAATTGTATTAAATATCAAATACATACAATACATGCATGACGTGTCGAAACATGAATGGTTTTCCTAAATTGATTGATAATTAAATTCTAACTAAACGGCAAACTTAAATCCTAATTCAATTGAATAACCTTGTGGTGATAGGCCTATTTAGTTTAAGATAAATATAATATATTTTTATCATCAATTTCAGAACATCCTAGTCAATTTAAATGACTATCATCTTAACTGGATTTGGGATTTAATGTACGTTAGAATTTAACCATCAAAATTTTGCTTAATTTTGACTAATACTTAAAATTCTACTTAAACAAAACTAATGGATGAAATCAATTTCCGGAATAAGGATAAAAGTGACGTTAAATAAATAGGTGAGATAATTCCCTAAAATTCTATTAATCATAATATTCTTTGATTGCTCTAACCTGAATTTATATTATCCAAATTGACTTCTCAATCCTAATAGACATAATTTATTACGATCTATCAAACGAGTCCAATATTATTATAATAATTTAGTCTAAATCGAAAATCAATAATATAAACTGAGAAGTTCTCTTACTCGACTCTAAATCGAGTTTAAATTATTCAAATTAACTTTTTCTTGAACCCATAATTCCATATTTATTATGATCTTCAAGATGAGTCTAATATTTAGATGGTAATTCTAACTCCTTCAAAAATTAACTATTTAGATCAATCAACTAAAAGTATAAAAATACTTATCTTAACTTTGACCCTCGACTATTAAGAAATATCATAGAGATGTAAATTAACTATTAGGCATAACAAATTGATTTATATAAATACTTGACTAGACATGGCATTCCTATTCATTGACAAATAAATTATACGCAACATAACTAAAAATTCGGAGTTTCACACTAATCATCCACTACAATACTTTTCAATGTTCCTTGCCAATATTTGCCATGTACTTACTAACTGCCTTGACTTCATGTGCTAAATTTAGTCTTGTACAAACAATAGAATGCACAAGCGAACTAACTGCACTGGAATAAGGAACCCGAGACATATAATCAATGTCTTAATCTAATTGAGGACAAAAGTTAGATGATAATTTTAAGGTAGCAGTCAAGTTAGTACTAATAGCATTTGCATTCAGCATATTGAACCTATTAAGCAACTTTTCAATATATCATTTCCAATTGAAATACAATAAATTAGCTTTCCTATTTCTGTAGATCTCTATATCAAGAATCTTCCTTGCTGCACCAAGTCCTTCATCTCAAACTCATAACAAAATTTATTTTTTACCTTTCTAACCTCCACTTTATTCTTGACTGCTATAAGCATATAATCAATATGTAACAATAAATATGTAATCGATCCACCAACTCCATTTCGAAAGTACACACAACTGTCATAACTGTTTCTAATAAAAATATGAATAGTCATTAATTAATTAAACATTTTATATCACTACCTTGGTGATTGCTTCAGTGAATACAAGGACGTAGTTAACAAACACACGTAATCTTCCTTTCTAGAAACTTTGAAAGCCCCCTAGTTGTTGCATGTAAATGCTCTCCTCAAGTTGTCTATACAAGAATGTTATCTTAACATGCATCAGACAAAATCCAAATTATTCTTAGCCACAACCCTAAGTAAAGCCCGAATTGAAATTGTGCATTATAACTGATGAGAACACATTTATGAAGTCAACATCTAGAATCTGAATGCAGCACTTTCCTACCTATCTGACCTTATACATTACATCTTCAATTCCCAATGTCACTTCTTTTCTTTTGAACACCCACTTGCAACGATCAACCTCTTATCTTTAGACAATTTCTCCAAACGCAGGCCGATCTAAGGGCGTAAGTGCTGCAACCCTTAGTGGACATTCCTCCTAAGAAATCTTACAAAGCCCTGCTACATACGCAGGCCGATCTAAGGTTGTACGTGTTACCCTTAGTGGATATTCCTTCTAAGGAATCTTACAAAGCCCTGCTCCATATGCAGGCCGATCTAAGGGCGTAAGTATTGCGACCCTTAGTGGACATTCCACCTAAGAAATCTTACAAAGCCCTGCTACATACGCAGGCCGATCAAAGGCTGTACGTGTTACCCTTAGTGGACATTCATCCTAAGGAATCTTAGAAAGGCTTGGTCCATATGCAGGCCGATCTGAGGATGAAAGTACAGCGACCCTTAGTGGACATTCCTCCAAAGGAATCTCACAAAGCCCTGCTACATACGCATGCCGATCTAAGGTTGTACGTGTTACCTTTAGTGGACATTTCTCCAAAGGAATCTTACAAAGCCCTGCTGCATATGCAGACCGATCAAAGGCTGTACGTGTTACCCTTAGCGGACATTCCTCCTAAAGAATATTGCAAAGCACTGCTCTATACATAGGCCGATCTAAGGGTGTAGGTACTGCGACCCTTAATGGACATTCCTCCTAAGGAATCTTACAAAACCCTGCTACATACGCAGGTCGATCTAAGGCTGTACGTGTTACTCTTAGTGGACATTCCTCCAAAGGAATCTTGCAAAGCCCTGCTCCATACGCAGGCCGATCTGAGGGCGAAAGTGCTGCGACCCTTAGTGGGCATTTCTCCTAAAGAATCTTACAAAGTCCTACTACATACGCATGCCGATCTAAAGCGGTACGTGTTACCTTTAGCGGACATTCCTCCTAAGAAATCTTGTAAAGCCCTGCACCATACGCAGGCCGATCTAAGGGAGAAAGTGCTGCGACCCTTAGTGGACATTCCTCCTAAGGAATCTTACAAAGCCCTGATACATAGCAGGCCGATCTAAGGTTGTACGTGTTACCCTTAGTGGACATTCCTCCTAACGAATCTTACAAAACCCTGCTCCATATGCAGGCCAATCCAAGGATGTAAATGCTACGACCCTTAGTGAACATTCCTCCTAAGGAATCTTACAAAGCCCTGCTACATACGCTGGCTGATCTAAGGCTGTACGTGTTACCCTTAGTGGACATTCCTCCTAAGCAATCTTACAAAACCCTGTTACATAAGCAGGCCGATCTAAGACTGTACATGTTACCCTGAGTGGACATTTCTCCTAAGAAATCTTACAAAGCTCTGCTCTATATGCAGGCCGATCTAAGTGCGTAAGTGCTGCGACCATTAGTTGACATTCCTCTTAAGGAATCTTACAAAGCCCTGCAACATATGAAGACTGATCTAAAGTTGTACGTGCTACGACCCTTAGTGGACATTCTTCCAAATAAATCTTACAAAGCCCTGCTATATATGCAAGCCGATCTAAGGTTGTACGTGTTACCCTTAGTGGACACTCCTCCTAAGATATCTTACAAAGCCTTGCTCCATACACAGGCCGATCTAAGGGCGTAAGTACTGTGACCCTTAGTGGACATTCCTCCTAAGGAATCTTACAAAGCCCTGCTACATATGTAGGCCAATTAAAGGCTGTACGTGTTACCCTTAATGGACATTCATCTTAAGGAATCTTAGAAAGCCCCGCTCCATACGCAGGCCGATCTGAGGATGAAAGTACAGCGACCCTTAGTGGACATTCCTCCAAAGGAATCTCACAAAGCCCTGCTACATACGCAGGCCGATCTGAGGATGAAAGTACAGCGACCCTTAGTGGACATTCCTCCAAAGGAATCTCACAAAGCCCTGCTACATACGCATGCTGATCTAAGGTTGTACGTGTTACCCTTAGTGGACATTCCTCCAAAGGAATCTTACAAAGCCCTGTTACATCAGACCGATCTAAGGCTGTACGTGTTACCCTAAGCGGACATTCCTCCTAAAGAATATTACAAAGCCCTGCTCCATACGTAGGCCGATCTAAGGGCGTAAGTGCTATGACCCTTAGTGGACATTCCTCCTAAGGAATCTTACAAAGCCTTGCTACATACGCAGGCCAATCTAGGGCTGTACGTGTTACTCTTAGTGGACATTCCTCCAAAGGAATCTTACAAAGCCCTGCTACATACGCATGCCGATCGAAAGCTGTACGTGTTACCCTTAGTGGACATTCCTCCAAAGGAATCTTACAAAGCCCTGCTACATACGCATGCCGATCTAAAGCTGTACGTGTTACCCTTAGTGGACATTCCTCCAAAGGAATCTTACAAAGCCCTGCTACATACGCAGGCCGATCTAAGGGCGTATGTGCTGCGACCCTTAGTGGACATTCCTCCTAAGGAATCTTACAAAGCCCTGCTCCATAAATAGGCTGATCTAAGGGCGTAAGTGCTGCCACTCTTAGTGGACATTCCTCCTAAGGAATCTTGCAAAACCCTGCTACATACGCAGGTCTATCTAAGACTGTACGTGTTGCCCTTAGCGAAAATTTCTCCTAAAGAATCTTACAAATCCCCGCTCCATATGCAGGACGATCTAAGGGCATAAGTACTGCGACCCTTAGAGGACATTCCTCCTAAAGAATCTTTCAAATCCCTACTGCATACATAGGACGATCTAAGGCTATACGTGTTACCCATAGTGGACATTCTTCCTAAGGAATCTTACAAAGCCCTTCAACATACGGATGCCGATCTAAGTCTATACGTGTTACCCTTAATGGACATTCCTACTAAAGATTCTTATAAAGCCTTGCGCCATACGCAAGCCTATCTAAGGGCGTAAGTGCTGTGACCCTTAGTGGACATTCCTCCTAAGGAGTCTTACAAAGCCCTGCTACATACGTAGGCCGATCTAAGGCTGTACGTGTTACCCTTAGTGGACATTCATCCTAAGGAATCTTACAAAGCCCTGCTCCATACCTAGGCCGATCTACCGTAGGTACTGCGACCCTTAGTGGGCATTCCTACTAAGGAATCTTTGAAATCCCTGCTGCATACGCAGGACGATCTAAGGCTATACGTGTTATCCATAGTGAACATTCCTCCTAAGGAATCTCACAAAGCACATCAACATACGCAGGCCGATCTAAGGCTGTACGTGTTACCCTTAGTGGACATTCTTTCTAAAGAATCTCACAAAGCCCTACTCCATACGTAGGCTGATCTAAGAGCGTAAGTGCTGTGACCCTTAGTGGACATTCCTCCTAAGGAATCTTACAAAGCCCTGCAACATACGCAAGCCAATCTAAGGCTGTACGTATTACCCTTAGTGAAAATTCCTCCTAAAGAATGTTACAAAGTCCAGCTCCATATGCAGGTCGATCTAAGGCCGTAAGTGCTGCGACCCTTAGTGGACATTTCACCTAGGGAATCTTAAAAAGCCCTGCTACATACGCAGGCCGATCTAATGTTGTACGTGTTACCCTTAGTGGACATTTCTCCTAAGGAATCTTTCAAAGCCCTGCTCTATATGCAGATCGATCTAAGGGCGTAAGTACTGCGACCCGTAGTGGACATTCCTACTAAGGAATCGTACAAAGCCCTGCTACATACGCATGCCAATCTAAGGCTGTACATCTTACCCTTTGTGGATATTCCTCCTAAGGAATCTTACAAAGCCCTACTACATATGCAGGCCGATCTAAGGACGTAAGTGCTGTGACACTTACTGGACATTCCTCCTAAGGAATCTGACAAAGTCTTGTTAAATACGCAGGCCGATTTAAGGCTGTACGTGTTACCCTTAGTGGAAATTCCTCCTAAAGAATCTTACAAAGCCCTGCTCCAAACGTATGCCAATCTAAGGGCGTAAGTGCTGCGACCCTTAATGGACATTTTTCCTAAGGAATCTTATAAAGCCTTGCTACATATGCAGGCTGATCTAAGGCTATACCTGTTACCCTTAGTAGACATTCCTTCCAAGGAATCTTACAAAACCCTGCTACAAACGCAAGCTGATCTAAGGCTGTACGTGTCGCCCTTAGTGGACGTTCCTCCGGAGAAATCTTACAATGCCCTGCTCCATACGTAGGCCGATCTAAGGGCGTAAGTGCTGCGACCCTTAGTGCACATTCCTCCTAAGAAATCTTACAAAGCCCTGCTGCATACGTAGGTCGATCCCTGACTGTACGGGTTACCCTTAATGGACATTCCTCCAAAGGAATCTGACAAAGCCCAGCTCCATACGCAAGCCGATCTAAGGACGTAAGTGCTGTGACCCTTAGTGGACGTTTCTCCTAAGGAATCTTACAAAGCCTTGCTACATACGTAGGCCGATCTAAGGCTGTATGTATTACCCTTAGTGGACATTCCTCCTAAGGAATCTTACAAAGCCCTGCTCCATATTTAGGCCAATCTAAGGGCGTAAGTGTTGCACCCTTAGTGGACATTCTTCCTAAGGAATCTTACAAAGCCCTTCTACATAAGCAAGCCGATCTAAGACTGTACGTGTTACCCTTAGTAGAAATTCCCCCTAAAGAATCTCACAAAGCCCTGCTCCATATGCAGGCCGACCAAAGGGCAACCGTTCGAGGACATTCCTTCTAAGGAATCTTACAAAGCTTTGCTACATACGCAGGTCAATCTAAGGCTGTACGTGTTACCCTTAGTGGACATTCCTTCTAAAGAATCTTATAAAGCCTTGCTACATACGCATGCCGATTTAAAGATGTACGTGTTACCCTTACGGGACAATCCAACAAAGGAATCTTAAAAAGCCTTGCAACATACTCAGGCCGATCTTAGGGTGTACGTGTTACTCTTAGCGGACGTTTCTCCTAAGGAATCTTACAAAGCCCTGCTCCACATGCAGACCGATCTAAGGGCGTAAGTGCTGCTACCCTTAGTGGACATTCCTCCTATGGAATCTTACAAAGCCCTGCTACATACACATGCCGATCTAAGGCTGTACATGTTACCCTTAGTGGATATTCCTCCTAAGAAATCTTACAAAGCCCTACTACATATGCAGGCTAATCTAAGGGCGTAAGTATTGTGACCTTTAGTGGACATTCCTCCTAAGGAATCTTACAAACCCCCACTATATACGCAGGCCGATCTAAGGCTATACGTGTTACCCTTAGTGGACATTCCTCCTAAGGAACCTTACAAAGCCCTGCTACATACGCATGGCGATCTAAAGCTGTACATGTTACCCTTAGTGGACATTCCTCCTAAGGAATCTTACAAAGCCCTGCTCCATGTGCAGGCCGATCTAAGGGCATAAGTACTGCGACCCTTAGTGGACATTCTTCCTATGGAATCTTACAAAGCCCTGCTACATATGCAGGCCGATCTAAGGCCATACGTGTTACCCTTAGTGGAAATTCCTCCTAAAGAATCTTACAAAGCCCTGCTCCATACGCAGGCCGATCTAAGGGCGTAAGTGCTGCGACCCTTAGTGGACATTCCTCCTAAAGAATCTTACAAAGCCCTGCAACATATGCATGTTGATCTAAGGCTATACTTGTTACCCTTAGTGGATATTCCTTTTAAGGAATCTTACAAAGCCCTGCTACAAATGCAGGCCGATCTAAGGCTGTACGTATTACCCTTAGTGGACATTCCTCCTAAAGAATCTCACAATGCGATGCTCGATACGCATGCAGATTTAAGGGCGTAAGTGTTGCGACCTTTAGTGGACATTCTTCCTAAGGAATTTTACAAAGTCTTGCAACATACGCAGGCCGATCTAAGGCTATACGTGTTACCCTTAGCAGACATTCCTCCTTAGGAATCTTACAAAGCCCTGCTCTAGATGCAGGCCGATCTAAGGGTGTAAGTGTTGAGACGCTTAGTGGACATTCCTCCTAAGGAATATTACAATGCCCTGCTGCATACACAAGCCGATCTAAGGATGTACGTGTTACCCCAAGTGGAAATTCCTCTAAAGGAATCTTACAAAGTCCTGCTCCATACGCTGGCCGATCTAAGGGTGTAAATGCTGCGACCCTTAGTGGACATTCCTCCTAAGGAATCTTACAAAGCCCTGTTACACACTCAGGCCGATTTAAGGCTGTACGTGTTACCCTTAGTTGAAATTCCTTCAAAAGAATCTCACAAAGCCCTGCTCCATACGCAGGCAGATCTAATGGCGTAAGTACTGCGACCCTTAGTGGTCATCTCTCCTAAGGAATCTTACAAAGCCCTGCTACATATGCAGGTCTATCTATGGCTGTACGTGTTACCCTTAGTGGATATTCCTCCTAAGGAATCTTGCAAAGCCCTGTTCAACACGTAGGCCGATCTAACGGCATAAGTGCTGCGACGCTTTGTGGACATTCCTCCTAAGGAATCTTATAAACCCCTGCTTCATACGCAGGCCGATCTAAGGTTGTGCGTGTTACCTTTAATTAACATTTCTCCTAAGGAATCTTACAAAGCCCTGCTCTATACACAGTCTGATCAAAGGGTGTAAGCGCTGTGACACTTAGTGGACATTCCTCCTAAGGAATCTTACAAAGCCCTGCTACATACGCAGAACGATCTAAGGCTATATGTGTTACCCTTAGTGGACATTTCTCCTAAGGAATCTTACAAAGCCAGGCTCTAGATGCAAGCCGATCTAATGGCGTAAGTGCTGCGACCTTTAGTGGACATTACTCTTAAGGAATCTTACAAAGCCCCGCTCCATACGCAGGCTGATCTAAGGCTGTACGTATTAACCTTAGTGGACAATCCTGTTCAGGAATCTTACAAAGCCCTGCTCCATATGCAGGCCGATCTGAGGACGAAAGACCTGCGACCCTTAGTGGACATTCCTCCTAAGGAATCTTACAAAGCCCTGCTACATACGCATGCCGATTTAAGGTTGTACGTGTTACCCTTAGTGGACATTCCTTCTTCTGAATTTTCAAAGCCTTGCTCCATACGCAGGCTGATCTAAGGGCATAAGTTCCACGACCCTTAGTGGACATTCCTCTTAAGGAATCTTACAAAGCCCTGCTACATACGCAGATCGATCTTGGGTTGTACACGTTACCCTTAGTGGACATTCCTCCTAAGGAATTTTACAAAGCCCTGCTGCGTACACAGGCCGATCTAAAGCTGTATGTGTTACCACTAGTGGACATTCCTATTAAGGAATCCTACAAAGCCTTGCTCCATATACAGGCCGATCTAAGGGCATAAGTGCTGCGACCCTGAGTGGACATTCCTCCTAAAGAATCTCGCATAGCCCTGCTCCATACGAACGCCGAACTAAGGATGTAAGCGCTGCGACCCTTATTGGACATTCCTCCTAAGGAATCTTACAAAGCCCTGCCACATATGCAGGCCAATCTAAGGCTATATGTGTTACCCTTAGAGGACATTCCTCCTAAGGAATCTTACAAAGCCCTGCTACATATGCATACTGATCTAAGTCTGTACGTGTTACCCTTAGTGGACATTCCTCCTATGGAATCTTACAAAGCCCTGTTAAACACGCAGACCGATCTAACGCTGTACGTGTTACAATTAGAAGACATTCTTACTAAAGAATCTTACAAAGCCCTACGTCATACGCAAGCCTATCTAAGGGCGTAAGTGTTGCGACCCTTAAGGATGTACGTGTTACCCTTAGTGGACATTCTTCCTAAGGAATCTTACAAAGCCCTGCTCCATACGCAGGCCGATCTATGGCGTAAGTGTTGTGACCTTTGTCGACATTTCTCCTAAGGAATCTTACAAAGTCTTGCTACATACGCAGGCCGATCTAAGGCTGTACTCATTACCCTTAGTGGACATTCCTGTTAGGGAATTTTACAAAGCCCTACTCCATACGTAGGCTGATCTAAGGGCGTAAGTGCTGCGACCCTTAGTAGACATTCCTCCTAAGGAATCTTACAAAGCCCTTCTACATAAGCAGGTCGATCTAAGGCTGTACGTGTTACCCTTAGTGGACATTCCTCCTAAGGAATCTTACAAAGCCCTGCTACATACGCAGGCTGATCAAAAGCTCTACGTGTTACCCTTAGTGGACATTTCTCCAAAGGAATCTTATAAAGCCTTGCTCCATATGCAGGCCGATCTAAGTGCATAAGTGCTGCGACCCTTAGTGGACATTCCTCCAAAGGAATCTTACAAAGCCCTACTACTTATCCCGACCGATCTCTGTCTGAACGCGTTACCCTTAGTGGACATTCTTCCTAAAGAATCTTACAAAGCCCTGCTCCATACGTAGGTCGATCTAAAGGCATAAGTGCTGTGAACCTTAGTGGACATTCAGCCTAAGGAATCTTACAAAGCCTGCTACATAAATAAGCCGATCTAAGGCTGTATGTGTTGCCCTTAATGGACATTCCTCCTAAAGAATCTTACAAAGCCCAGCTCCATACGCAGGCCAGTCTAAGGGCGTAAGTGCTGTGACTCTTAGTGGACATTTCGACTAAGGAATCTTACAAAACCCTGCTACATACGTAAGCCGATCTTAGGCTATACGTGTTACCCTTAATGGATATTCCTCCTAAAGAATCTTACAAAGCCTAGCTCCATAAGCCGATCTAAGGGCGTAAGTGCTGCGACCCTTAGTGGACATTCCTCCTAAGGAATCTTACAAAGCCTTGCTACATACGCGGGCCGATCTATGGCTATACGTGTTACCCGTAGTGGACATTCCTCCTAAGGAATCTTTCAAAGCCCTGCTCCATATGCAGGCCGATCAAAGGGCGTAAGTGTTGCGACCCTTAGTGGGCCATCCTCCTAAGGAATCTTACAACGCCCAGCTACATACGCAGACCGATCTAAGGCTGTATGTATTACCCTTAGTGGACATTCTTCTTAAAGAATCTCACAAAGCCCTGCTCCATACGCCGGCCGATCTAAGAGCGTAAGTGCTGTGACCCTTAATGGGCATTCCTCCTAATTAATCTTACAAAGCCCTGCTACATGTGTAGGCCGATCTAAGGGTCTACGTGTTACCTTAGTGGAAATATCTCCTAAGGAATCTTACAATGGACATACACATGCCGATCTTAGGCTGTACGTGTTATCTTTAGTGTGTATTCCTCCTATGGAATCTTACAAAGCCTTGCTACATACGCAGACCGATCTAAGGCTGTACGTGTCACAATTAGTGGACATTCTTACTAAAGAATCTGACAAAACCCTGAGCCATATGCCAGTCGATCTAAGGACGTAAGTGCTGCGACCCTTAGGGGACATTCTTCCTAACTAATCTTACAAAGCCCTGCTACATATGCATGCCGATCTAAGGGCATAAGTTCTGCGACAGTTAGTGGACATTCCTCATAAGGAATATTACAAAGCCCTTCGATATATGCAGGCCGATCTAAGGCTGTACGCGTTACCCTTAGTGGACATTCCTCCAAAGGAATCTTACAAAGTCCTGCTCCATATACAGGCCGATCTAAAGGCGTAAGTGCTGCGACCCTTAGTGAACATTCCTCCTAAGGAATCTTACAAAGCCCTGCTTCATACGCAGGCCGATCAAAAGCTGTACGTGTTACCCTTAGTGGACATTCCTCCT
This sequence comes from Olea europaea var. sylvestris, assembly GCF_002742605.1. Taxonomy (NCBI): domain Eukaryota; kingdom Viridiplantae; phylum Streptophyta; class Magnoliopsida; order Lamiales; family Oleaceae; genus Olea; species Olea europaea. The sequence goes on from NC_036240.1 coordinate 4,882,423, forward strand.
GAGGAATCTTACAAGGCCTTGCTTCATATGCAGGCCGATCTAAAGGCGTAAGTGTTGCGACCCTTAGTGGACATTCCTCGTAAGGAATCTTACAAAGCCCTAATATATACGAAAATTGATCTAAGGTTGTCCATGTTACCCTTAATTGACATTCCTCCTAAGGAATCTTACATAGCCCTGCTCCATACGCAGTTGATCAAAGGGTGTAAGTGCTGTGACACTTAGTGGACATTCCTCCTAAGGAATCTTGCAAAGCCCTTCTACATACGCAGAACGATCTAAGGCTATACGTGTTACCCTTAGTGGACATTTCTCCAAAGGAATCTTACAAAGCCATACTCTATATGCAAGCCGATCTAACGGCATAAGTGCTGCGACCCTTAGTGGACATTACTCTAAAGGAATCTTACAAAGTCTTGCTACATACGCAGGCTGATCTAAGGCAGTACATGTTAACCTTAGTGGACATTCCTCCTTAGGAATCTTACAAAGCCCCACTCCATATGCAAGCCGATCTGAGGACGAAAGTCCTACGACCCCTAGTGGACATTCCTCCTAAGGAATCTTACAAAGCCCTGCTACATGCGCATGCCGATCTAAGGTTGTACGTGTTACCTTTAGTGGACAATTCTTCTTCTGAATTTTCAAAGCCTTGCTCCATACGCAGGCTGATCTAAGGGCGTGAGTGCTATGGCCCTTAGTGGACATTCCTCCTAAGGAATCTTACAAAGCCCTACTATATACGCAGACCGATCTAAGCGTGTACGCATTACCCTTAGTGGATAACACTTCTAAGGGATCTTACAAAGCCCTGCTCCATATACAGGCTGATCTAAGGGCATAACTGGTGCGACCCTTAGTGGACATTCCTCCTAAGGAATCTTACAAAGACCTGCTACATACGCAGGCCGATTTAAGGCTGTACGTGTTACCCTCAGTGGACATTCCTCCTAAGGAATCTTATAAAGCCCTATTCCATATGCACGCCATTCTAAGGACATAAGTGCTCAGACCCTTAGTGGACATTCCTCTTAAGGAATCTTACAAAGCCCTGCTACATACGCAGGCCGATCTAAGGCCGTACGTGTTACCCTTAGTGAACATTCCTCCTAGGGAATCTTACAAAGCCTTGCTACATACGCATGCCAATCTAAGGCTGTACATGTTACCCTTAGTGGACATTGCTCCTAAGGAATCTTACGAAGCCACACTCTATATGCTGGTAAGATCTAAGGGCGTAAGTGCTGCGACCCTTATTGGACATTCCTCCAAAGGAATCTAACAAAGCCCTGCTACAAACGCTGGCCGATCTAAGGCTGTACGTGTTAGCATTAGTGGACATTCCTCCTAAGAAATCTTATAAAGCCCTGCTCCATGTGCAGGCCGATCTAAGGCTTTAAGTATTGCGATCCTCAGTGGACATTTCTCCTAAGGAATCTTACAAAGCCATGCTTCATACGCTGGCCGATCTAAGGCTGTACGTGTTACCCTTAGTAGACATTCCTCCTAAAGAATCTTACAAAACCTTGCTCCATACACAGATCGATCTAAGGGCGTAAGTGCTGTGACCCATAGTGGACATTCCTCCTAGGAAATCTTACAAAGCCCTGCTACATACGCAGGCCGATCTCAGGTTGTACGTGTTACCCTTAGTGGACATTCGTACAAAGAAATCTTACAAAGCTCTGCTCCATAGGCAGGCCAATCTAAGGACGGAAGTGCTGCAACCCATAGTGGACATTCTTCCTAGGGAATCTTACAAAGCCCTGCTACATATGCGGGCCGATATCAGGTTGTACGTGTTCCCCTTAGTGGACATTCTTACTAAGGAATCTTACAAAGCTCTGGTACATAGACAGGCCGATCTAAGACTGTATGTGTTACCCTTAGTGAACATTCATCCTAAGGAATCTTACAAAGCCCTGCTCCATATGTAGGCCGATCTAAAGGTGTAAGTGCTGCGACCCTTGGTGGACATTCTACCTAAGGAATCATACAAAGCCCTGCTACATACGCAGGCCGATCTAAGGCTGTACGTGTTACCCTTAGTAGAAATTCCTCCTAAAGAATCTTACAAAGCCCTGCTCCATACGCAGGCCGATCTAAGGGCGTAAGTGCTGCGACCCTTAGTGGACATTCCTCCTAAAGAATCTTACAAAGCCCTGCTACACACGCAGTTGATCAAAGGCTATGCTTGTTACCCTTAGTGGATATTTCTTCTAAGGAATCTTACAAAGCCCTGCTACGAATGCAGACCGATCTAAAGCTGTACGTAATACCCTTAGTGGACATTCCTCCTAAAGAATCTCACAATGCGATGCTCCATACGCATGCAGATTTAAGGGCGTAACTGCTGCGACCTTTAGTAGACATTCTTCCTAAGGAATTTTACAAAGTCCTGCTACATATGCAGGCCAATCTAAGGCTGTACATGTTACCATTAGCGGACATTCATCCTAAGGAATCTTACAAAGCCCAGCTATATACGTAGGCCGATCTAAGGCTGTACGTGTTACCCTTAGTGGACATTCCTCCTTAGGAATCTTACAAAGCCCTGCTCTATATGTAGGCCGATCTAAGGGCGTAAGTGCTTAGACGCTTAGTGGAGATTCCTCCTAAGGAATATTACAATGCCCTGCTACATACGCAAGTCGATCTAAGGATTTACGTGTTATCCCTAGTGGAAATTCCTCTAAAGGAATCTTACAAAGCCCTGCTCCATACGCTGGCCGATCTAAGGGTTTAAGTGCTGCGAACCTTAGTGGACATTCCTCCAAAGAAATCTTACAAAGCCCTATTACACACTCAGGCCGATCTATGGCTGTACGTGTTACCCTTAGTGGAAATTTCTTCTAAAGAATCTCACAATGCCCTGCTTCATACACAGGCAGATCTAAGGGTGTAAGTACTGCGACCCTTAGTGGTCATTCCTCCTAAGGAATCTTACAAAGCCCTGCTACATACGCAGGCCTATCTATGGCTATACATGTTACCCCTAGTGGATATTCCTCCTAAGGAATCTTGCAAAGCCCTGTTTAACACGTAGACCGATCTAACGGCATAAGTGTTGCAACCCTTTATGGACATTCCTCCTAAGGAATCTTATAAACCCCTGCTTCATACGCAGGCCGATCTAAGGTTGTGCGTGTTATCCTTAATTGACATTCCTCCTAAGGAATCTTACAAAGCCCTGCTCCATATGCGGTCCAATCAAAGGGTGTAAGTGCTGTGACACTTAGTGGACATTCCTCCTAAGAAATCTTACAAAGCCCTGCTACATGCACAGAACGATCTAAGGCTATACGTGTTACCCTTAGCGGACATTTCTCCAAAGGAATCTTACAAAGCCATGCTCTATACGCATGCCGATCTAATGGTGTAAGTGCTGCGACCCTTAGTGGATATTACTCTAAAGGAATCTTATAAAGCCCTGCTACATACGCAGGCTGATCTAAGGTTGTACGTGTTAACCTTAGTGGACATTCCTCCTTAGGAATCTTACAAAGTCCTGCTCTATATGTAGGCCGATCTGAGGACGAAAGTCCTGCGACCCCTAGTGGACATTCCTCCTAAGGAATCTTACAAAGCCCTGCTACATACGCCTGCCGATCTAAGGTTGTACGTGTTACCCTTAGTGGACATTCGTTCTTCTGAATTTTCAAAGCCTTGCTCCGTACTTAGGTTGATCTAAGGGCGTAAGTGCTACGACCATTAGTGGACATTCCTCCTAAGGAATCTTACAAAGCCCTACTATATACGCAGATCGATCTAAGCATGTACGCGTTACCCTTAGTGGACAACACTCCTAAGGAATCTTACAAAGTCTTGCTCCATACGCAGGCTGATCTAAGGGCGTAATTGCAGCGACCCATAGTGGACATTCCTCCTAAGGAATCTTACAAAGCCCTGCCACATACGCAGGCCGATCTAAGGCTATATGTGTTATCATTAGTGGACATTCCTGCTGAGGAATCTTACGAAGCCCTGCTCAATATGCAGGCCTATCTAAGGGCGTAAGTGCTGTGACCCTTAATGGATATTCCTCCTAAAGAATCTCCCATAGCCCTGCTAAATACGTAGGCTAATTTAAGGGCGTTAGCGCTGCGACCCTTAGTGGACATTCCTCCTAAGGAATCTTCTAAAGCCTTGCCACATACGTAGGCCGATCTAAGGCTATATGTGTTACCCTTAGGGGACATTCCTCCTAAGGAATCTTACAAAGCGCTGTAACATATGCATGCCGATCTAAGTCTATACGTGTTACCCTCAGTGGACATTCCTCCTATGGAATCTTACAAAGTCTTACTATATATGCAGACCGATCTAACGCTGCACTTGTTACAATTAGTGGACATTCCTACTAAAGAATCTTACAAAGCCCTACGTCATACGCTAGCCTATCTAAGGATGTAAGTGCTGCGACCCTTAGTGGACAATCCTCTTGAGAAATCTTACAAAGCCCTGCTACATACTCAGGCCGATCTTGGGCTGTACGTGTTGCCCTTTGTTGACATTCCCCCTAAGAAATCTTACAAAGCACTGCTACATGCGCATGCCGATCTAAGGCTGTACGAGTTACCCTTAGTGGACATTCCTCCTAAGAAATCTTACAAAGCCCTGCTACATATGCATGCCGATCTAAGGTTGTACGTGTTACCCTTAGTGGACATTCTTCCTAAGGAATCTTGCAAAGCCCTGCTCCATACACAGGCTGATCTATGGCATAAGTGTTCCTACCTTAGTCGACATTTCTCCTAAGGAATCTTACAAAGCCTTGCTACATACGTAGGCCGATCTAAGGCTATACGTGCTACACTTAGTGCACATTCCTCCTAAGGAATCTTACAAAGCCCTGCTACATATGCATGTCGATCAAAAGCTGTACGTGTTACCCTTAGTGGACATTCCTCCTAAGGAATGTTACTAAGCCTTGCTCCATATGCAGGCCGATCTAAGTGCGTAAGTGCTGCGACCCTTAGTGGACATTCCTCCTAAGGAATCTTACAAAGCCCTGCTACATACGCCGGCCGATCTTAGTCTGTACGTGTTATCCTTAGTGGACATTCTTCCTAAAGAATCTTACAAAGCCTTGCTCCATACGCAGGCCGATCTAAAGGCGTAAGTTCTGTGAACCTTAGTGGACATTCCACCTAAGGAATCTTACAAAGCCCTGCTATATAAATAAGCCGATCTAAGGCTGTATGTGCTGTCCTTAATGGACATTCCTCCTAAAGAATCTTACAAAGCATAGCTCTATACACAAGCCGATCTAAGGGCGTAAGTGCTGCGACCCTTAGTGGACATTCCGACTAAGGAATCTTACAAAGCCCTGCTACATACGTAAGCCGATCTAAGGCTATACGTGTTACCCTTAATGGACATTCCTTCTAAAGAATCTTACAAAACCCAGCTCCATACGCAGGCCGATTTAAGGGCGTAAGTGCTGCGCCCCTTAGTGGACATTCCTCCTATGGAATCTTACAAAGCCCTGATACATACACGGGCCGATCTATGGCTATACATGTTACCCGTAGTGGACATTCCTCCTAAGGAATCTTTCAAAGCCCTGCTCCATATGCAGGCCGATCAAAGGGCGTAAGTGTTGCAACCCTTAGTGGACAATCCTCCTAAGGAATCTTTCAAAGCCCTGCTCCATATGCAGGCCGATCAAAGGGCGTAAGTGTTGCCACCCTTAGTGGGCTATCCTCCTAATGAGTCTTACAACGCCCAGCTATATATGCAGGCCGATTTAAGGCTATACGCATTACCCTTAGTGGACATTCTTCCTAAAGAATCTCACAAAGCCCTGCTCTATACACAGGCCGATCTAAGAGAGTAAGTGCTACGACCCTTAATGGACATTCCTCCTAATTAATCTTACAAAGTCCTGCTACATATGCAGGCCGATCTAAGGGTATACGTGTTACCCTTAGTGGACAATCCTCCTAAGGAATCCTACAATGCACATACGCATGCCGATCTTAGTTTGTACGTGTTACCATTAGTGGATATTCCTCCAATGGAATCTTACAAAGCCTTGCTACATACGCAGACTGGTCTAAGGCTGTACATGTTACAATTAGTGGACATTCTTACTAAAGAATCTTACAAAGCCCTGCTATATACGCAAGCCGATCTAAGGTTGTACGTGTTACCCTTAATGGACATTCCTCATAAAGTATCTTACAAAGCCCAGCTCCATACGCAGGCCGATCTAAGGGTATAAGTGTTGCGACCCTTAGTGGACATTCCACCTAAGGAATCTTACAAAGTCCTGCTACATACGTAAGCCGATCTAAGAAAGTATGTGTTACCCTTAATGGACATTCCTCCTAAAGAATCTTACAAAGCCCAGTTCCATACGCAGGCCGATCTAAGGGCGTAAGTGCTACGACCCTCAGTGGACATTCCTCCAAGGAATCTTACAAAGCCCTGCTACATACGTAAGCCAATCTAAGGCTGTATGTGTTATCCCTAATGGACATTCTTCCTAAAGAATCTTACAAAGCCCAACTCTATATGCAGGCCGATCTAAGGGCGTAAGTGTTGCGACCCTTAGTGGGCATTCCTCCTAAGGAATCTTACAAAGCCCTGCTACATACGTGAGCCGATCTAAGGCTATACATGTTACCCTTAGTGGACATTCCTCCTAAGGAATCTTTCAAAGCCCTGCTCCATATGCAGGCCGATCTAAGGATTAAGTGTTGTGACCCTTAGTGGACATTCCTCCTAAGAAATCTTACAGCGCCCAGCTACATATGCAGGCCGATCTAAGGCTATAGGTATTACCCTTAGTGGACATTCTTCATAAAGAATCTCACGAAGCCCTGCTCCATGCGCAGGCCGATCTAAGGGTGTAAGTCCTGAGACCCTTAGTGGACATTCCTCCTAAGGAATCTTACAAAGCCCTACTACATATGCAGGCCGATCTAAGGCTGCACGTGTTACCCTCAGTGGACATTCCTCCTAAGGAATCTTACAAAGCCCTGTTCCAAATGCACGTCGACCTAAGGGCATAAGTGCTCAGACCCTTAGTGGATATTCCTCCTAAGGAATCTTAGAAGGCCCTGCTACATACGCAGGCTGATCTAAGGCTGTACGTGTTACCTTTAGTGAACATTCCTCCTAAGGAATCTTACAAAGCCCTACTACATATGCAGGCCAATCTAAGGCTGTACGTGTTACCCTTAGTTGAAATTCCTCCAAAAGAATCTTACAAAGCCCTGCTCCATACGCAGGCTGATTTAAGGGCGTAAGTGTTGCGACCCTTAGTGGACGTTCCTCCTAAGACATCTTACAAAGCTTTGCTACATACGTAGGCCGATCTAAGGCTATACGTGTTATCCTTAGTGGAAATTCCTCCTATGGAATCTTACATAGCGCTGCTACATACGCACAACGATCTAAAGCTGTACGTATTACCCTTAGTGGACATTCCTCCTAAGGAATCTTACAAAGCCTTGCTACATACGTAGGCCGATCGGAGGCTGTATGTGTTACCCTTAGTGGACATTCCTCCTAAGGAATCTTACAAAGACCTGTTCCATATGCAAGCCTATCTGAGGGTGTAATTGCTGCGAACCTTAGTGAACATTCCACCTAAGGAATCTTACAAAACCTCCTACATACGTAAGCCGATCTAAGGCTATACGTGTTACCCATAATGGACATTCCTCCTAAAGAAACTTACAAATCCTAGCTCCATACGCAGGCCGATCTGAGGGTGTAAGTGCTGCGACCTTTATTGGAAATTCCTGCTAAGTAATCTTATAAAGCCCTGCTACATATGCGGTCTAATCTAAGGCTATACATGTTACCCTTAGTTGACATTCCTCCTAAGCAATCTTTCAAAGCCCTGCTCCATATGCAGGCCGATCTTGGGTTGTAAGTGTTGCGACCCTTAGTGGACATTCTTCCTAAGGAATCTTACAAAGCCCTGCTCCATACGTTATAAAGCCCTGCTCCATACGCAGGCTGATCTAAGGGCGTAACTGCTGCGATCCTTAATTGACATTTCTCCTAAGGAATCTTACAAAGCCCTGCTACATACGCAGGCCAATCTAAGGCTGTACGTGTCACCCTTAGTTGAAATTTCTCCAAAAGAATCTTAGAAAGCCCTGCTCCATACGCAGGCCGATCTAAGGGAGTAAGTACTGTGACCCTTAGTGGATATTTCTCCTAAAGAATCTTACAAAGCCCTGCTTCATACGCAAGCCGATCTAAGGCCATACGTGTTACCCTTAGTGGAAATTCCTCCTAAGGAATCTTACATAGCACTGCTACATACGCATAACGATCTAAGGGCGTAAGTGCTGCGAACTTAGTGGACATTCCACCTAAGGAATCTAACAAAGCCCTGCTACATACGTAAGCCGATCTAAGGCTGTACGTGTTACCCCTAATGGACATTCCTCATAAAGTATCTTACAAAGCCCAGCTCCATACACAGGCCGATCTAAGGGTGTAAGTGCTGCGACCCTTAGTGGACATTCCACCTAAGGAATCTTACAAAGCCCTGCTACATACGTAAGCCGATCTAAGGCCATATGTGTTATCCCTAATAGACATTCCTCCTAAAGAATCTTACAAAGCCCAACTCTATACGTAGGCCGATTAAGGGCGTAAGTGTTGCGACCCTTAGTGGACATTCCACCTAAGGAATCTTACAAAGCCCTGCTATATACGCGAGCCGATCTAAGGCTATACATGTTACCTTTAGTAGACATTCCTCCTAAGGAATCTTTCAAAGCCCTACTCCATATGCAGGCCGATCTAAGGGTGTAAGTGTTGTGACCTTTAGTGGACATTTCTCCTAAGGAATCTTACAGCGCCCAGCTACATACGCAGGTCGATCTAAGGCTATAGGTATTAACCTTAGTGGACATTCTTCCTAAAGAATCTCACGAAGCCCTGCTCCATACGCAGGCCAATCTAAGAGCATAAGTGCAACGACCCTTAATGGACATTCCTCCTAATTAATCTTACAAAGCCCTGCTACATATGCAGGCCGATCTAAGGATATACGTGTTACCCTTAGTGGACATTCCTCCAATAGAGTCTTACAAAACACATACGCATGTCGATCTAAGTCTATACGTGTTACCCTTAGTGGATATTCCTCCTATGGAATCTTACAAAGCCTTGCTATATACGCAGACCGATCTAAGGTTATACTTGTTAGAATTAATGCAAATTCCTACTAAAGAATCTGACAAAACCCAGCGCCGTACGCAGGCCGATCTAAGGGCATAAGTGCTGCGACCCTTAGTGGACATTCCTCCTAACTAATCTTACAAAGCCCTGCTACATACGTAGGCCAATCTAAAGCTGTACATGTTACCTTTAGTGGATATTCCTCCTAAGGAATCTTACAAAGCCCTCCTACTTATGCAGGCCGATCTAAGGGCGTAAGTGCTGCGACCCTTAGTGGACATTCCTCTTAAGGAATCTTACAAAGCCCCGCTTTATACGCAGGCCGATCTAAGGTTGTACGTGTTACCTTTAGTGGACATTCCTCTTAAGGAATCTTACAAAGCCTTACTACATACGCATGCCAATCTAAGGCTGTACATGTTACCCTTAGTGGACATTCCTCCTAAGGAATTTTACATAGCCCTGCTCCATGTGCAGGCCGATCTAAGGGCGTAAGTACGGCGACCCTTAGTGGACATTCCTCATGTGGAATCGTACAAAGTCCTGCTACAAACGCAGGCCGATCTAAAGCTGTACATGTTACCCTTAGTCGACATTCCTCCTAAAGAATCTTACAAAGTCTTGCTCTATACGCAGGTCAATCTAAGGTCGTAAATGCTGCGACCCTTAGTGGTTCCACCTACGGAATCTTAAAAAGCCCTACTACATACGCAGGCTGATCTAATGTTGTACGTGTTACCCTTAGTGAACATTCTTCCTAAGGAATCTTACAAATCTTGCTTCATAGGCAGGCCGATCAAAGGACTTAAATGCTGCGACTTTTAGTGGGCATTCCTCCTAAGGAATCATACAAAACTCTGCTACATACGTAGGCCGATCTAAGGCTGTACTAGTTACCCTTAGTGGACATTTCTCCTAGGGAATCTTACAAAGCCCTGCTCCATATGCAGGCCGATCTAAGGGCATAAGTGCTACGATCCTTAGTGGACATTCCTCCTAAGGAATCTTAAAAAGCCCCACTATATACACGTCCGATCTAAGGCTATACGTGTTACCCCTAGTGGATATTTCTCCTAAGAAATCTTACAAAGGTCTGCTACATACGCATGTCGATCTAAGGGTGTACGTGTTACCCTTAGTGGACATTCCTCCTAAGAAATCTTACAAAGCCTTGCGACAAACGCTGGCCGATCTAAGGGCTTAAGTGCTACAACCCTTAGTGGACATTCCTCCTATGGAATATTACAAAGCCCCGCTATATACGCAGGCCGATCTAAGGCTATACGTGTTACCCTTAGTGGACATTCCTCCTAAGGAATCTTACAAAGCCCTGCTACATAAGTATGCCGATCTAAGGCTGTACATGTTACCCTTAGAAGACATTCCTCCTAAGGACACTTACAAAGCCTTGCTCCATATTCAGGCAAGATCTAAGGGCATAAGTGCTGCGACCCTTATTGGACATTCCTCCTGAGGAATCTGACAAAGCCCAGCTACAAACGCAGGTCGATCTAAAGCTGTACGTATTACCCTTAGTGGACATTCCTCCTAAGGAATCTTATAAAGGCCTACTCAATATGCAGGCCGATCTAAGGGCGTAAGTACTGCGATCCTCAGTGGACATTTTTCCTAAGGAATCTTACAAAGCCCTGCTACATATGTAGGGCGATTTAAGGCTGTACGTGTTACCCTTAGCAGACATTCCTCCTAAAGAATCTTAGAAAATCCTGCTCCATACGCAGGTTGATCTAAGGGTGTAAGCTCTGCAACCCATAGTGGACATTCTTCCTAGGGAATCTTACAAAGCTCTGCTACATACACAGGCCGATCTCTGGTTTTACGTGTTACCTCTAGTGGACATTCCTACTAAGGAATCTTACAAAGCTTTGCTCCATAAGTAGGCAGATCTAAGGACGTAAGTGCTACGACCCATAGTGGGCATTCCTCATAGGGAATCTTACAAAGCCCTACTACATTCGCATGTCGATCTCAGGTTGTACATGTTACCATTAGTTGACATTCCTACTAAGGAATCTTACAAAGCTCTGCTCCATAGGCAGGCCAATCTAAGGCTGTACGTGTTGCCCTTAGTGGACATTCCTCCTAAGGGATCTTATAAAGCCCTGCTCCATATGTAGGCCGATCTAAGGGCATAAGTACTGCGATCCTCAGTGGACATTTCTTCTAAGAAATCTTACAAAGCCTTGCTACATACGTAGGCTGATCTAAGGCTATACGTGTTATCCTTAGTAGACATTCCTCCTAAAGAATCTTACAAAATCCTGCTCCATACGCAGGTCGATCTAAGGGCATAAGTGCTGCCACCCATAGTGGACATTCCTCATAGGGAATCTTACAATGCCCTGCTACGTATGCAGGCCGATCTAAGGTTGTAAGTGTTAGCCTTAGTGGACATTCTTCCTAAGGAATCTTACAAAGCCCTGCTCCATAGGCAGGTCGATCTAAGGCTGTACACGTTACCCTTAGTGGACAACCCTCCTAAGGAATCTAACAAATCTCTGCTCCATATGCGGGCCGATCTGAGGGTGTAAGTGCTGCGACCCTTAGTGGACATTTCTTCTAGGAAATCTTATAAAGCCCTGCTACATACGCAGGCCAATCTCAGGTTGTACGTGTTACCCTTAGTGGACATTCCTACTAAGGAATCTTACAAAGCTCTACTCCATAGGCAGGCCGATCTAAGGATATTAGTGCTGCAACCCGTAGTGGACATACCTCCTAGGGAATCATACAAAGCCCTACTACATATGCAGGCTGATCTCAGGTTGTACGTTTTACCCTTAGTAGACATTCCTACTAAGGAATCTTACAAAGCGCTGCTACATACGTAGACCTATCTGAGGCTGTACGTGTTACCCTTAGTGGACATCCCTTCCAAGGAATCTTATAAAGCCTGCACCATATGCAGGCCGATCTAAGGGCGTAAGTACTGCGACCCTTAGTGGACATTTCTCCTAAGGAATCTTACAAAGCCCTGCTGCATACGCAGGCCGATCTAAGGCTGTACGTGTTATCCTTAGTGGACATTCCTCCTAAGGAATCTTACAAAGCCCTGCTCCATATGCAGGTCGATCTAAGGGCGTGAGTGCTGCGACCGTTAGTGGACATTCCATCTAGGGAATCTTATAATACCAGGCTACATACACAGGCCGATCTCAGGTTGTACGTGTTACCCTTAGTGGACATTCCTACCAAGGAATATCACAAAGCTCTACTCCATAGGCAGGTTGATCTAAGGATATTAGTGCTGTGACCCTTAGTAGCATTCCACCTAAGGAATCTTACAAAGCCCTGCTACATACGCAGGTCGATCTAAGGTTGTACGTGTTATCCTTAGTGGACATTCCTCCTAAGGAATCTTACAAAGCCTTCCTCTATAGACAGACCGATCTAAGGCTGTATGTGTTATCCTTAGTGGACATTCCTCCTAAGGAATCTTACAAAGCCTTGCTCCATACGCAGGTCGGTCTAAGGATGTAAGTTCTGTGACCCTTAGTGAACATTTCTCCTAGGGAATCGTATAAAGCCCTGCTACATAAATAAGGTTTATCTCAGGTTGTACGTGTTACCCTTAGTGGACATTTCTACTAAGGAATCTTACAAATCTATGCTCCATAGGCAGGCCGATCTAAGGACGTTAGTGTTGCGACCCTTAGTGGACATCCCTCCTAGAGAATCTCACATAGCCCTGCTACATACGCAGGTCGATCTAAGGTTGTACGTGTTACCCTTAGTGGACATTCCTCCTAAGGAATCTTACAAAGCCCTGCTTCATGGGCAGGCCTGTAATACCCCGAACTTCACGTTCTACATTTGGCCAATATGATTCATGCATTCCATGCTAATTACATTGTCATTTGCATCAATTTCCTAATTACTTTTTCTTAGAAATGTGTGTTTGATCATCGAGGATTTAAAATCTTTATATAGTGATGATCTTTGACTCCTGGACCTAAGTAGTGAATTTGACATTGAGATATGATAGAAAATTAGGTTAACTAGATGTTGAAGATTAGCTTTGTAAGTAATGTCGAAAAGGTCGAAAATTAGTATCGACAAAAGTTCAAGCTTTCTATTCGATTGTTCAAGGTCACGTTAAACCCTAGATAGGTAATTGACATATTTGGGACATGAGACATAAAGGGACATGTCTCATACGACGTTATAAATATTGAGGTGTGAATTGTGGAAATTAATCGAGAATCGGGTATCAATCGGGCAAGTAATTAAATGAACGATTGAGGAATTAGTTCTATAAAATACTTTGGGATCTTAGGACAAGTGAAATGGATTGTAAACACATCAAAATAAGTCGAGGATACTTGGTTTGTGCCTGCAAAGATAGATATAAAATCAGATTTTTACTACAAGTGACCACCTTATGCTTGAACACCTCGCGCTTGGGATGTTTGTCATTTTAGCACTCAATTCCTTCAACATTAAGACATCAATCTCATGTATACTCCCTAAACAATTAATATAGGATAGATATATATAACTTAAAAGTCACAAATGAATCCAAATATAATGGTTGAAAGTCAAATATTGCTGCCATGAAGACACCTCATGCTAAGACACCTCATACTTGGGGTATTTTGACATTTTAACACTCAGTTTCTTTAACCTTAAGGCATGATATCATGTAGGAGGGATATATATATCTTATAAGGCTTAAACAAATCCAAATATAGTGGTATAAAGGTCAAATATTGCAGTAAGAAGCCACCACCTGCTTAGTGACTCACCTTGATGGCTTGATGTGGCTTCAGCCCATAAATTCCTTGATCTTTAAGCAATAAGCACGACCTTAACTATTTAAAGACCACTTATCTACCTCCTAGATAATATGTTAACTCCATTATCTCGTATCTAAGTGATTCCAAGTGAAAAAGAGAGTGAAAGAACCAAAGAGAAATAGAAACAACCAGCTCGAATTTCTGAACAGCCAAGTTACTTCATAGTTTTGAGGTTTGTATCCATTATTTCTTGAGGGGTTTATAATTTATTGAACATATGAACTTGCTTTGGATTATATTAAGGTGTTTTTAATGATTTTATGATGCTAAAAATGGGGGTAATTAGTTACAAGAATTTGAAAGAAAGCAATATGTGCAGTGATGTGGAATTGCTAGAGTTAAGTGGTTTAAACTTTAATTTTGGATAATACTTAAGATATAACTTGTATCTATGTAAATGAATGTTTTTACATGATATTTATAAGGATATAAATGGCCTTCTAATAGCCTGAAATCCGATTGGTAACATGCTAATAAAATAGAAACCGAAAACTGTCACAATGGAAAACTGTCTGGACAGTTTTTAGTGTTGTGGAAATGGGCTATTTTGAGGTTGAGAACACTTTACTTGTCACAACTTTAGAGCATGATTACCATCATATACATGTTATAGAAGTGTGATAAAAATTTCGGAGTCATTGGATATAGATAAGGGGGTGAAAAGGGATTGGAAAAATAATTGGACGGTAAGGGAAATCTGAAAACAGATTCTGTCCAATTTTGTGTTTAATATGATTTCAGCCTTTACATGTACATTAATCATCTCTTGGGCCTAGAAAATAGATTCTAAGGGTACTAGGTTGTCAACAACAATTGGATGATGTTGATGTTCATAATTTGACTCGAGAAATAGCGAGATTTATGGGATAAGTTTGTAATGCCATCGGTAACTTGAAATGATGATTCCGTCTAAATTATTTTGGTGAGAATGGATGTATTTGGGATTTTGTGCGTTAAGGTTATTAAATTGAGGATTCTCTTTAATATTGAATGGTAATACAGGTGATTTTCCGACTTCGAGTCAAAAAGGATATTGATCTAATCTCCATAGGAGCTTGCACACACAAAGGTGAAAGGTAAGTGAAAATCCATTTGCAACTACGATGCAAGAACCTAGTATATATGACATAGTAATGTTGAAATATATACATCACTTTGATAAGAGGGTTGTAGCACATCATATGGTTGTTACGATCATTTAGTATGAGATTGCATAACCTATTGACATCGATTTTCATTAAATGCGTCATTTATTAGCATTTTCACATGCATGCACGACATGTGACATGATTGAAAATCCTGCATGCAAAACATGATTTCAAAGTGAGTTTCATTATAAATGTTTTATTGACCACTACTAGGACACCAAGGCATGCTTATGTGATATGTTTGGCATTGCGGGTGTTACTTCCTGGGTGATTGCAAAGGTAGATAGGGGATGGGCCTTTGGTGATCACGGGAGGGTGGACCACTCGATTGTGCCCTTGTGATATTATGATTATTGGCACTATCGAGTGGGAGACTTCATGGGTGACCATAGGGGTAGTCAGGGGATGGGCCTCTAGCGGTCACGAGAGGATGGTCCACTCGTCGGTGTCGATTTCGTATTGGCCATTTGATTATTGATATTGATATTATGCAAAGCTCTATCTGGTGCATAGTAGGTGGGTCAAGGGCCCAATGAAATGAAAGATTTCAAGTGAAATGATTTCTAGCCGACTTTAACGAATATTGAAATATGATACTTTTTATCGTGATATTTAAAGTAAATGGCATGGTGTCATATGTCGTTATTACTCATGTTTAGGACATGCATGATTTTTCTTACTAAGCATTGGCTTATGTAGTTCTTGCATTGTAGGTGAGCATGGAACTACATAGAGAGCATGGCTAGCTGTGGAGCTCCTATAGGATTCCAGAGTTCGATGTACATGGATGACGACCTGTAGGGTTATTTTGTAGGCTGCCATCTGTTGGATTATATTTTGGAATCCTATATAGTGTACCTTTGAAATGGCTTGTAGACATGTTTATAAGCTCAGAATATATATGTAGGATTATGGCGATATGATTTTTGGGTTTCGATACGTTATATGATCGTGTAACAGGTGATTAGAAGTTAACAAACTCAAAAAATATATATATGTAAAATTCTATATCAAGGTTGTGTATAGATATCAATGTTAATTTGGGGGCGTGACAAGGCCGATCTAAGGCTGTATGCATAACCCTCAGTAGACATTCCTCCTAAGGAATCTTACAAATCCATGCCCCATATGGAGGCCGATCTAAGGGCGTAATTGCTGCGACCCTTAGTGGACATTCCTTCTAAGGAATCTTACAAAGCTCTGCTACATACGCAGGCCGATCTAAGGCTGTACGTGTTACCCTTAGTGGACATTCCTCCTAGGGAATCTTACAAAGCCCTGCTCCATACGCACGCCAATCTAAGGGCGCAAGTGTTGCGACCTTTAGTGGACATTCCTCCAAAGGAATCTTAGAAAGC
This sequence comes from Olea europaea var. sylvestris, assembly GCF_002742605.1. Taxonomy (NCBI): domain Eukaryota; kingdom Viridiplantae; phylum Streptophyta; class Magnoliopsida; order Lamiales; family Oleaceae; genus Olea; species Olea europaea. Next base: position 4,898,899 of record NC_036240.1, read on the forward strand.
CCTACTACATACGCAGGTTGATCTAAGGCTATACGTGGTACCCATAGTGAACATTCCTCCTAAGAAATCTTTCAAAGCCCTACTACATACGCATGTCGATCTAAAGCTGTATGTGTTACCCCTAGTGGACATTCCTCCTAAGGAATCTTACAAAGCCCTGTTCCATATGCAGGCCGATTTAAGGGCGTAAGTGCATTGGCCCTTAGTGGACATTCTTCCAAAGGAATCTTACAAAGCCCTCCTACATACGCAGGCCGATCTGAGGTTGTACGTGTTACCCTTAGTGGACATTCCTCCAAAGGAATCTTACAAGCCCTGCTCCATACGCAGGCTGATCAAAAGGTGTAAGTGCTGCGATCCTTGGTGGACATGCCACCTTAGGAATCTTACAAAGCCCTGCTACATACGCAGGCTGATCTAAGGCTGTACGTGATACCCTTAGTGGACATTCCTCCTAGGGAATCTTATAAAGCCCTACTCCAGACGCAAGCCGATCTAAGGGTGTACATGTTATCCTTAGTGGACATTTCTCCTAATGAATCTTACAAAGCCCTACTACATACGCAGGCCGATCTAAGGCTATACGTGTTACTCTTAGTGGTCATTCCTCCTAAGGAATCTTTCAAAACCCTGCTACATACGCATGTCGATCAAAAGTTGCACGTATTACCCTTAGTGGACATTCCTCCTAAGGAATCTAACAAAGCCCTGCTCCATATACAAGCTGATTTAAGGGCGTAAGTGCATTGACCCTTAGTGGACATACCACCTAAGGAATCTTACTAAGCCCTGCTACATACGCCGACTGATCTAAGGCTGTACGTGTTACCCTTAGTGGACATTCCTCCTAAGGAATCTTACAAAGCCCTACTTCAAATGCAGGCCGATCTAAAGGCGTAAGTGCTGCGACCCTTGGTGGACATTCCACTGAAGGAATGTTACAAAGCTCTGCAACATACGCAGGCCGATCTAAGGCTTTACGTGTTACCCTTAGTGGACATTCCTCCTAGGGAATCTTACAAAGCCCATCTCCATACGCAGGACAATTTAAGGGCATACATGTTATCCTTAGTGGACATTCCTCCTAAGGAATCTTACAAAGTCTTACTACATATGCAGGCCGATCTAAGGCTATACGTGTTACCCTTAGTGGACATTCCTCCTAAGGAATCCAACAAAGCCCTGCTACATACACATGCCGATCTAAAGCTGTACGTGTCACCATTAGTGGAAATTCCTCCAAAGGAAACTTACATAGCCCTGCTACATATGCAGGCCGATCTAAGGGTATACGTGTTACCCTTAGTGGACATTTTCCCTGAGGAATCTTACAAAGCCCTGCTTCATAGGCAGCACGATGTAAGGCTGTACGCGTCACCCTTAGTGGATATTCCTCTATAGGAAATCTTACAAATCCCTACTCCATATGCAGGCCAATCTAAGGGCATAAGTAATGCGGTCCTTAGTGGACATTTCTCTTAAGGAATCTTACAAAGTTCTACTACATACGCAGGCTGATCTAAGGCTATATGTGTTATTCTTAGTGGACATTCCTCATAAGGAATCTTACAAAGCCCTGCTCCATACACAGGTCGATCTAAGGGCGTAAGTGCTGTGACCCTTAGAGGACATTCCTTCTAAGGAATCTTACAAAGCCCTGCTACATATACAGGCCGATCTAAGGCTGCACGTGTTACCCTTAGTGGACATCCCTCCTAAAGAATCTTACAAAGCCCTGCTCCATATGCAGGCCGATTAAGGGTGTAAGTACTGAGACCCGTAGTGGAAATTCCTCCTAAGGAATCTTACAAAGACCTGCTATATACGCAGGCTGATCTAAGGCTGTACGCGTTACCCTTAGTGGACATTCCTCCAAAAGAATATCACAAAGCCCTGCTCCATACGCAGGTCGATCTAAGGGCGTAAGCGATACGACCCTTAGTGGACACTCTACCTTAGGAATCTTACAAAGTTCTACCACATACGCAGGCTGATCTAAGGGCGTAAGTGCTGCGAGCCTTAGAGGACATTCCTCCTAAGGAATCTTACAAAGCCCTGCTACATACGCAGGTCGATCTAAGGCTGTACGTGTTACCCTTAGTGGACATCCCTCCTAAGGAATCATACAAAGCCCTGCTCTATATGCAGGCCGATCTAAGGGTGTAAGTGCGGCGACCCTTAGTGGACATTCTTCCTAAGGAATCTAACAAAGCCCTGCTACATATGCAGGACGGTCTAAGGACGCAAGTGCTACGACCCTTAGTGGACATTCCTCCTAAAGAATCTCACAAAGCCCTGCTACATACGTAGGTCGATCTAAGGCTGTTCGTTTTACCCTTAGTGGACAATCCTCCTAGGGATTCTTACAAAGCCCTGCTCTATACACAGGCCGATCTAAGGGCGTAAGTGCTGCGATCCTCAATGGACATTCCTCCTAAGGAATCTTACAAAGCCCAGCTACATACGCAGGCCGATCTAAGGCTATACGCGTTGCCTTTAGTGGACATTCCTCCTAAGGAATCTTACATGTCCTTGCTGCATATTCTGGCCGATCTAAGGGCGTAAGTGCTACGACCCTTAGTGGACATTCCTCCTAAGGAATCTTACAAAGCCCTGCTATATACTTAGGCCGATCTTTGGCTGTACGTGTTACCCTTAATAGACATTTCTTCTAAGGAAACTTACAAAGCCCTGCTCCACACGCAGGCCGATCTAAGGACGTAAGTGTTGCGACCCTTCATGGACATTTCTCCGAAGGAATTGTGCAAAGCTCTGCTACAGATGCAGGCCGATCTAAAGCTGTACTTGTTACCCTTAGTGGACATTCCTCCTAAGGAATCTTACAAAGCCCTACTACATACGCAGGCTGATCTAAGGTTGTACGTGTTACCCTTAGTAGACATTCCTCCTGAGCAATCTTATAAAGCCCTGCTCCATATGCAGGCCGATCTAAGGGCGTAAGTACTGCGACCTTCACTGGACATTCCTCCTAAGGAATCTTACAAAGCCGTTCAACATACATAGGCCGATCTAAGGCTGTACGTGTTACCCTTGCTGGACATTCCTCCTAAAGAATCTAAGGGCATAAGTGCTGCAACCCTTAGTAGACATTCCTCCTAGGGAATCTTAAAAAGCCCTGCTATATAAGCAGGCCGATCTAAGGTTGTACGTGTTACCCTATGGGGACATTGCTCGTAAGGAATCTACAAAGCCCAGCTCCATAGGCAGGACGATCTAAGGCTATACACGTTACCCTTAGTGGACATTCCTCCAAAGGAATCTTATAAATCCCTGCTCCATATGCAGGCCGATCTAAGGGCTTAAGTGCTACGACCCTTATTGGACATTCCTCCTAAGGAATCTTATGAAACTCTGTAACATACGCAAATCGATCTAAGGCTATACATGTTACCCTTAGTGGACATTCCTCCTAAGGAATCTCACAAAGCACTGCCATATATGCAAGCCTATCTAAGGCTGTACATGTCACCGTTAGTGGACATTCCTTCTAAGGAATCTCACAAAGCACTGCCACATATGCAAGCCTATCTAAGGCTGTACGTGTTACCGTTAGTGGACATTCCTTTTAAGGAATCTTATAAAGCCTTGCTCTACATGTAGGCCGACCCAAGGGCGCAAGTACTGCGATACTTAGTGGACATTTCTCCCAAGGAATCTGAGAAAGTCCTACTACATACGCAGGCCGATCTAAGGCTGTATGTGTTATTCTTAGTAGACATTCTCATAAGGAATCTTACAAAGCCCAACTCCATTCGCAGGTCGATCTAAGGGCGTAAGTGCTGCGACCCTTAGAGGACATTCCTCCTAAGGAATCTTACAAAGCCTTGCTACATACGCAGGCCGATCAAAGGGCGTAAGTGCTGCGACTCAATGTGGACATTCCTCCTAAGGAATCTTACAAAGCCCTGCAACATATGCAGGCCGATCTAAGGCTGTACGTGTTACCCTTAGTGGACATTCTTCCAAAAGAATCTCACAAAGCCTTGCTCCATACGCAGGCAGATCTAAGGGCGTAAGTACTGCGACCCTTAGCGGATATTCTTCCTAAGGAATCTTACAACGCCCTGCTACATACACAGGCCGATCTAAAGCTGTATGTTTGACCCTCAGTGGAAATTCCTCCTAAAGAATCTTACAAAGCCCTGCTCCATACGCTGGCCGATCTAAGGGCGTAAGTGCTGCGACCCTTAGTGGACATTACTCCAAAAGAATCTTACAAAGCCCTGCTACATACGTAGGCCGATCTAAGTCCGTTCGTGTTACCCTTAGTGCACATTCCTCCTAAGGAATCTTACAAAGCCCTGCTACATAAACAGGCCGATCTAAGGCTGTACGTGTTACCCTTAGTGGCTATTCCTCCTAAGGAATCTTACAAAGCCCTACTACGTACGCAGACCGATCTAAGGGCGTAAGTGTTGCGACTCATTGTGGACATTCCTCCTAAGGAATCTTACAAAGCCTTTCTACATACGCAGGCTAATCTAAGGCTATACGTATTACCCTTAGTGGACATTCCTTCAAAAGAATCTCACGAAGCCCTACTCCATACGCAGGCAGATCTAAGGGCGTAAGTGCTGCGACCCTTAGCGGACATTCCACCTAAGGAATCTTACAAAGCCCAGATACATAGACAGGCCGATCTAAAGCTGTACGTTTTACCCTTAGTGAAAATTTCTCCTAAAGAATCTTACAAAGCCCTGCTTCATACGTAGGCCGATCTAAGGGCGTAAGTGCCGCGACCCTTAGTGGACATTCCTCCAAAAGAATCTTACAAAGCCCTGCTATACGTAGGCCGATCTAAGGCTGTTCATGTTACCCTTTGTGCACATTCCTCCTAAGGAATCTTACAAAGCCCAATTACATATGCAGGCCGATCCTTGGCTGTACGTGTTACTTTTAGTGGACATTCATGCTAAGGAATCTGACAAAGCCCTGCTCCATACGTAGGCCGATCTAAGGACGTAAGTGCTGTGACCTTTAGTGGACATTCCTCCTTAGGAATCTCACAAAGCACTGCCACATACGCAGGCTGATCTAAGGCTGTACGTGTTACCGTTTGTGGACATTCCTCCTAAGAAATCTTATAAAGCCCTACTCTATATGTAGGCCGATCCAAGGGCATAAGTACTATGACCATTAGTGGACATTTCTCCCAAGGAATCTTAGAAAGTCCTACTGCATATGCAGGCCGATCAAAGGCTGTACGTGTTATTCTTAGTGGACATTCTCACAAGGAATCTTACAAACCCCTGCTCCATTCGCAAGTCGATCTAAGGGCGTAACTACGGTGACCCTTAGAGGACATTCCTCCTAAGGAATCTTACAAATCCTTGCTAGGTACGCAGGCCGATCTAAGGGCGTAAGTGCTGCGACTCATTGTGGACATTCCTCCTAAGGAATGTTACATAGCCCTGCTACATATGTAGGCCGATCTACGGCTATATGTGTTTCCCTTAGTGGACATTCCTCCAAAAGAATCTCACAAAGCCCTGCTCCATACACAGGCCGATCTAAGGGCGTAAGTGCTGCGACCCTTAGCGGACCTTCCTCCTAAGGAATCTTACAAAGCCCTGCTACATACACAGGCCGATCTAAGGCTGTACGTTTTACCCTTAGTGGAAATTCCTCCTAAAGAATCTTACAAAGCCCTGCTCCATACGCAGACCGATCTAAAGGCGTAAGTGCTGCGACCCTTAGTGGACATTTCTCCAAAAGAATCTTACAAAGCCCTGTAACATACGTATGTTGATCTTAGGCTGTTCGTGTTATCCTTAGTGCACATTCCTCCTAAGGAATCTTACAAAGCCCTGCTATATACACAGGCCGATCTAAGGCTGTACGTGTGACCCTTAGTGGACATTCCTCCTAAGGAATCTTACAAAGTCCTGCTACATACGCAGGCCAATCTAAGGGCGTAAGTGTTGCGACTCATTGTGGACATTCCTCCTAAGGAATCTTACAAAGCCCTTCTACATTTGCAGGACGATCTAAGGCTGTACGTGTTACCCTTAGTGGATATTCCTTCAAAAGAATCTCACAAAGCCCTGCTCCATACGCAGGCAGATCAAAGGGCGTAAGTGCTGCGACCCTTAGTGGACATTCCTCCTAAGGAATCTTACAAAGCCCAGCTACATACACAGGCCGATCTAAAGCTGTACGTTTTACCCTTAGTGGAAATTCCTCCTAAAGAATCTTACAAAGCCCTGCTCCATACGTAGGCCGATCTAAGGGCGTAAGTGCTGCGACGCTTATGGACATTCCTCCGAAAGAATCTTATAAGCCCTGCTACATACGTAGGCCGATCTAAGGTCATTCTTGTTACCCTCATTGGACATTCTTCCTTGGGAATCTTACAAAGCCTTGCTCCATACATAGGCCGATCTAAGGGTGTAAGTGTTGAAACCCTTAGTGGACATTCCTCCTATGAAATCTTACAAAGCCCTACTACATACGCATGCTGATCAAAAGCTATACGTGTTACCCTTAGTGGACATTTCTCCTAAGGAATCTTACAAAGCCTTGCTACATACGCATGTCGATCTAAAGCTGTATGCATTACCCTTAGTAGACATTCTTCCCAATGAATCTTACAAAGCCTTGCTTCATATGCAGGCTGATCTAAGGGCGTAAGTGCTGTAACCCTTAGTGGACATTCCTCCTAAGGAATCTTACAAGGCCCTGCTACCTACGCAGGCCGATCTAAGGCTGTACGTGTTACGTTTAGTGGACATTCCTCCAAAAGAATCTACTAAGGCCTTGCTCTATACGCAGGCCGATCTAAGGGCGTAAGTGCTGCGACCCTTAGCGGACATTATACCTTAGGAATCTCACAAAGCCCTGCTACATACGCAGGCCGATCTAAGGCTGTACATGTTACCCTTAGTGGAAATTTCTCCTAAATAATCTTACAAAGCCCTGCTCCATATGCAGGCCGATCTAAGGTTGTACGTGTTACCCTTAGTGGACATTCCTTCTAAGGAATCCTACAAAGCCATGCTCCATAGGCTGGCCGATCTAAGGGCGAAAGTGCTAAGACCATTAGTGGACATTCCTCCTAAGGAATCTTACACAGCCCTACTACATACTCAGGACGATCTTTGGCTGTTTGTGTTACACATAGTGGACATTCCTTCTAAGGAATCTTACAAAATCCTGCTACATAAGCTGGTCGATCTATGGCTGTTCTTGATACCCTTAGTAGAAATTCCTCCTAAGGAATCTTACAAAGCAATTCTACATATGCAGGCCGATCTAAGGCTATATGTGTTACCCTTACTGGATATTCCTCCTAAGGAATCTTATAAAGCCCTGCTCCATACGCAGGCCGATCTAAGGACGTGAGTACTGCGACCCTTAGTGGATATTTCTCCTAAAGAATCTTACAAAGCCCTGCTACATATGCAGGTTGATCAAAGGCTATGCTTGTTACCCTTAGTGGATATTTCTTCTAAGGAATCTTACAACACCCTACTCTATACGCAGGCCGATCTAAGGGCATATGTGCTGCGATCCTTTGTGGACATTCCTCCTATGGATTCTTACAAAGCCCTGCTACATACGCAGGCAGATCTAAGGTTGCACGTGTTACCCTTAGTGGACATTCCTCCGAAGGAATCCTACAAAGCCCTGCTCCATAGGCTGGCCGATCTAAGGGCGAAAGTGCTGCGACCATTAGTCGACATTCCTTCTAAGAAATCTTACAAAGCCATGCTACATACGCAGGCCGATCGAAGGCTGTACGTGTTATCCTTAGTGGACATTCCTCCTAAGGAATCTTACAAAGCCATGCTCCATACGCAGGCCGATCTAATGGCGTAAGTGCAGCGACCCTTAGTGGACATTCCTCCTAAGGAATCTTACAGTGCCCCGCTCCATACGCAGGCCGATCTAAGGGTGTAAGTGCTGCGACCCTTAGTGGATATTCCTCCTAAGGAATCGTACACAGCCCTATTACATACGCAGGCCGATCTAAGGCTGTACGTGTTAGCCTTAGTGTACATTCCTTCTAAGGAATCTTACAAAGCCCTGCCCCATATGCAGGCTGATCTATGGGCGTAAGATTTGCGACCCTTAGTGGACATTCTGCCTAAGGTATCTTACGCTGCCCTGCTACATACTCAGGACGATCTTTGGCTGTATATATTACCCTTAGCGGACATTCTTCCTAAGGAATCTTACAAAATCCTGCTACATACGCTGGCCGATCTAAGACTATACGTGTTACCCTTAGTGGACATTCCTCCTAAGGAATCCTACACAGCCCTGCTCCATAGGCTGGCCGATCTAAGGGCGAAAGTACTGCAACCATTAGTGGACATTCCTTCTAAGAAGTCTTACAAAGCCATGCTGCATACGCAGGCCGATCGAAGGCTGTACCTGTTATCCTTAGTGGACATTCCTCCTAAGGAATCTTACAAAGCCATGCTTCATACGTAGGCCGATCTAAGGGCGTAAGTGCGTAAGTGCAGCGACCCTTAATGGACATTCCTCCTAAGGAATCTTACAGTGCCCCGCTCCATACGCAGGCTGATCTAAGGGCATAGGTGCTGCGACCCCTAGTGGATATTTCTCCTAAGGAATCTTACACAGCCCTGTTACATAAACAGGCCGATCTAAGGCTGTACGTGTTAGCCTTAGTGGACATTCCTTCTAAGGAATCTTACAAAGCCCTGCTCTATATGCAGGCTGATCTATGGGCGTAAGTTTTGCGACCCTTAGTGGACATTCTGCCTAAGGTATCTTAGGCTGCCCTGCTACATACTCAGGACGATCTTTGGCCGTACATGTTACCTGTAGTGGACATTCTTCCTAAGGAATCTTACAAAACCCTGCTGCATACGTTGGTCGATCTAAGGCTGTACGTATTACCCTTAGTGGATATTCCTCCTAAGGATTCTTACAAAGCCCTTCTCCATACGCGGGCCGATCAAAGGGCGTAAGTGCTGCAACCCTTAGTGGACATACCTCCTAAGGAATCTTACAAAGCCCAGCTACATACGTAGGTCGATCTAAGGCTGTACGTGTTACCCTTACTGGACATACCTCCAAAGGAATCTTACAAAACACTGCTCCATACGCAGGCCGATCTAAGGGCGTAAGTGCTGCGACCTTTAGTTGGCATACCTCCTAAGGAATTTTACAAAGCCCAGCTACATATGTAGACCGATCTAAGTCTGTACGCGTTATCCTTAGTGGACATTCCTCCTAAGAAATCTTACAAATCCCTGCTTCAAATGCAACCCGATCTAAGGGCTTAAGTGCTGCGACCCTTAGTGGGCATTTCTCATAAGGAATCTTACAAAGCCCTGCTATATACTCAGGCGGATCTTTGGCTGTACATGTTACCCTTAGTGGACATTTCTCCTAAGGAATCATAGAAAGCCTTGCTCTACACGCAGGCCGTTCTAAGGACGGAAGTGCTACGACCTTTAGTGGACATTCCTCCTAAGGAATCATACAAATCTCTGCTACATACGTAGGCCGATCTAAGGCTGTACGTGTTACCCCTAGTGGACATTCCTCCTAAGGAATTTTATAAAGCTCTGCTACATATGGAGGCCAATTTGAGGGTGTAAGTACTGTGACCCTTATTGGATATTAATCCTAAGGAATTATACAAAGCTCTGCTACATACGAAGGCCGATCTAAGGCTGTATGTGTTAGCCTTAGTGGACATTCTTCCTAAAGAATCTTACAAAGCCCTACTCCACACGTAGGTCGATCTAAGGGCGTAAGTGCTGCGATCCATAGTGGACATTCCTCCTAGGGAATCCTACAAAGCTCTACTACATACGCAGGCCGATCTAAGGTTGTACGTGTTACCCTTAGTGGACATTCCTCATATGGAATCTTACAAAGCCCTGCTCCGTAGGCAGGCCGATCTAAGGCTGTACGCGTTACCCTTAGTGGACATTTCTCCTGAGTAATCTAACAAAGCCCTGCTATATACTCAGGCTGATATTTGGCTATACGTTTTACCCTTAATGGACATTTTCCTAGGGAATCTTACGAAGCCCTGCTCCACACGCAGATCGATCTAATGGCGTAAGTACTGCGACCCTTAGTGGACAATCCTCCTAAGGAATCTTAGAAAGCTCTGCTACATATGCAGGCCAATCTAAGGCTGTGCGTGTTACCCTTAGTGGACATTCCTCCTAAGTAATTTTACAAAGCCCTGCTAGATACGCAGACCGATTTAAGGCTATACGTGTTACCCCTAGTGGAGATTCCTCCCAAGGAATCTTATAAAGCCCTGTTCCATATATAGGCCGAACTAAGGGCGTAAGTATTGCGACCCTTATTGGACATTCCTACAAAGGAATCTTACAAAGCCCTGCTACGTACACAGGTAGATCTAAGGCTGTGCGTGTTACCCTTAGTGGACATTCTACCTAAAGAATCTTATAACATCCTACACGATACTCAGGCCGATCTAAGACTGTACGTGTTACCCTTAATGGACATTCCTTCTATGGAATCTAACAAAGCCCTGCTCCATATGCAGACCGATTTAAGGGCGTAAGTGCTGCGACCCTTAGTGGACATTCCTCCTAAGGAATCTCACAAAGCCCTGCTACATTCACTGGCCGATCTAAGGCTGTACGTGTTACCCTTTGTGGAAATTCTTCCTAAAGAATCATACAAAGCCCTGCTCCATACGCAGGCCGATCTAGGGGCGTAAGTGTTGCGACCCTCAGTAGACATTCATCCTAAGGAATCTTATAAAGACCTGCTACATACGAAGGCCAATCTAAGGCTATACGTGTTACCGTTAGTGGACATTCCTCATAAGGAATCTTACAAAACCCTGCTACATGCGTAGATCGATCTAAGGTTGCACGTGTTACCCTTAGTGGACATTCTTTCTAGGGCCTTTTACAGAGCCGTTCTCCATATGCAGGTCATCTAAGGATGTAAGTGCCGCGAACCATAGTGGACATTCCTCCTAAGAAATCTTACAGAGCCCAGCTACATACGCAGGCCATTCTAAGGCTGTACACGTTACCCTTAGTGGACATTCCACGTACCGAATCTTACAAAGCCCTGCTCCATAGGCAGGCTGATCAAAGGGTGTAAGTACTGCGACCATTAGTGGACATACCACCTAAGGAATCTTACAAAGCCCTGCTGCATACGCAGGCTGATCTAAGACTGTGCATGTTACCCTTATTGGAGATTCCTCCTACGGAATCTTACAAAGCCGTACCCCATAGGCATGCCGATCTAAGGGCGTAAGTGCTGTGACCCTTAGAGGACATTCCTTCTAAGGAATCTTACAAAGCCCTGCTACATATGCAGGTCGATCTAAGGCTGTACGTGTTACCCTTACTGGACATACCTCCTAAGGAATCTTACAAAGCCTTGCTACATACGCAGGCTGATCTAAGGCTATACATGATACCCTTAGTGGAGATTTCTCCTACGGAATCTTACAAAGTCCTACTCCATAGGCAGGTCGATCTAAGGGTGTAAGTGCTCGACCCTTAGTGGAGATTCCTCCTAAGGAATTTTGCAAAGCCTGCTACATACGTAGGCGATCTAAGGCTATACGTGTTACTCTTAGTGGACATTCCTCCAAAAGAATCTCACAAAGTCCTGCTCCATACGCAGGCCAACCTAAGGGCGTATGTGCTGCGACCCTTCGTAGACATTCCTCCTAAGGAATCTTACGAAGCCCTACTATATACGCAGGCCGATCTAAGGCTGTACGTGTTACCCTTAGTGGAAATTCCTCCTAAATAATCATACAAAGCCCTGCTCTATATGCAAGCCGATCTAAGGACGTAAGTGCGGCGACCCTTAGTGGACATTCCTCCTAAAGAATCTTACAAAGCCCTGCTACATACGTAGGCCGATCTAAGGCTGTAGGTGTTACCCTTAGTGGACATTCGTCTTAGGGAATCTTACAAAGCCCTGCTCCATACGCAGGCTAATCTAAGGACGTAAGTGGTGCGACCCTTAGTGGACATTCCTCCTAAGGAATCTAACAAAGCCCTGCTACATACGCAGGCCGATCTAAGGCTATACGTGTTGCCCTTAGTTGACATTTCTCCTAAGGATTCTTACAAAGCCCTGTTACATACGCTAGCCTATCTAAGGTTGTACGTGTTACCCTTAGTGGACATTCTTTTTAGGAAATCTTACAAAGCCATTCTCCATATGCAGGTCGATCTAAAGACGTAAGTACCATGACCCTCAGTGGACATTCCTCCTAAGGAATCTTACAAAGCCCTGCTATATACGCAAGCCGATCTAAAGCTGTACACATTACCCGTAGTGGACATTTCTCGTAAGGAATCTTACAAAGCCCTGCTCCATAGGCAGGCCGATCTAAGGTTGTACGCATTACCCTTAGTAGACATTCCTCCTAAGGAATCTTACAAATCCTTGCTCCATATGCAGGCCGATCTAAGGGAGTAAGTGCTGTGACCCATAGTGGACATTCCTCCTAAGGAATCTTACAAAGCCTTGCTATATACTCAGGCCAATATTTTGCTATATGTGTTACCCTTAGTGGACATTTTTCCTAAGAAATCTTACAAGGCCCTGCTCCACACGCAGGCCGATCTAAAGGCGTGAGTGCTGCGACCCTTAGTGGACATTCCTCCTAAGAAATCTTACAAAGCCCTGCTACATACGTAGGTCGATCTAAGGCTGTACGTGTTACCCTTAGTGGACATTCCTCCTAAAGAATCTCACAATGCCTTGCTCCATACACAAGCCAATCTAAGGGCGTAAGTGCTGCGACCCTTAGTTGACATTCTTCCTAAGGAATTTTACAAAGCCCTGCTACATACGAAGGCTGTTCTAAGGCTGTACGTGTTACCCTTAGTGGAAATTCCTCCTAAATAATCATAAAAAGCCCTGCTCCATACGCAGGCCGATCTAAGGGCGTAAGTGCCGTGACCCTTAGTGGACATTCCTCCTAAAGAATCTTACAAAGCCCTGCTACATACGTAGGCTGATCTAAGGCTGTATATGTCACCCTTAGTGGACATTCCTCCTAGGGAATCTTACAAAGCCCTGCTCCATACGCAGGCCGATCTAAGGGCGTAAGTGCTGCGACCCCTGTGGACATTCTTCCTAAGGAATCTTACAAAGCCCTTCTACATACGCAGGCCGATCTAAGGCTATACGTGTTACCCTTATTGGACATTCCTCCTAAGGAATCTTACAAAGGCCTGCTACATACACAGGTCGATCTAAGGCTGTATGTGTTACCCTTAGTGGACATTCCTCCTAAGGAATCTTACAATGCCCTGGTCCATACGCAGGCCGATCTAAAGCTGTACGTGTTGCCCTTAGTGGACATTGCTCCAAAGAATCTTACAAAGCCCTTCTACATACGCAGGCCGATCTAAGGCTATACGTGTTACCCTTAGTGGACATTTCTCCTAAGGAATTTTACAAAGCCCTACTACATACGCATGCTAATCTAAGGCTGTACGTGTTATCCTTAGTGGAAATTCCTCCTAAAGAATCATACAAAGCCCTGCTCCATGCGTAGGCTGATCTAAGGGCGTAAGTGCTGCGACCCTTAGTAGACATTCCTCCTAAAGAATCTTACAAAGCCCTGCTACATATGTAGGCCGATCTAAGGCTGTACGTGTCACCCTTAGTGGACATTCCTCCTAGGGAATCTTACAAAGCCCTACTCCATACGTAGGCTGATCTAAGGGCGTAAGTGCTGCGACCCTTAGTGGACATTCCTCCTAAGGAATCTTGCAAAGCCCTTCAATATACGCAGGCAGATCTAAGGCCATACGTGTTACCCTCATTGGACATTCCTCTTAAGGAATCTTATAAAGCCCGGCTACATATGCAGGCCGATCTAAGGCTGTACATGTTACCCTTAGTAGACATTTATCCTAGGGAATCTTACAATGCCCTGCTCCAAATGCAGGCCAATCTAAGGCTGTACGTGTTACCCTTAGTGGACATTCCTCTTTAGGAATCTTACAAAGCCCTTCTACATACGAAGGTCGATCTAAGGACGTAAGTGTCACAACCTTTAGTGGACATTCCTCCTAAGGAATCTTACAAAGCCCTGCAACATACGCAGGCCGATCTAAGACTGTACACGTTACCATTAGTGGACATTCCTCCTAAGGAATCTTACAATGCCCTGCTCCATTGGCAGGCCAATCTTAGGTTGTACGCGTTACTCTTAGTGGACATTCTTCCTAAAGAATCTTACAAATCCCTGCTCCATATGCAGGCCGATCTAAGGACATAAGTGCTGCGACCCTTAGTGGACATTCCTCATAAGAAATCTTACAAAGCCTTGCTATATACTCAGGATGGTATTTGGCTGTATGTGTTACCCTTAGTGGACAATCCTCCTAAGAAATCTTACAAAACTTTGCTCCATAGGCAGGCAGATCTAAGGACGTAAGTACTACGACCCTTAGTGGACATTCCACCTAAGGAATCTTTCAAAGCCCTGCTACATACGCAGGCCGATCTAAGGCTGTGCGTATTACCCTTACAAAGCCATTCTCCATACGCAGGTCGATCTAAGGACGTAAGTACTGCAACCCTTGGTGAACGTTCCTCCTAAGGAATCTTACAAAGCCTTGCCACATACGTAGGCCGATCTACGGCTATAGACGTTACCCTTAGTGGACATTCCACCTAAGGAATCTTACAAAGCCCTACTACATACTCAAGCCGATCATTGGCTGTGCATGTTACTCTTAGTTGACAGTCCTCCTAAATAATCTTACAAAGCCCTACACCATCACAGGCCAATCTAAGGGCATAAGTGCTATGAACTTTAGTGGGCATTCCTCCCGAGAAATCTCACAAAGCCCTGTTCCATACGTAGGCCGATCCAAGGGCGTAAGTGCTGCGATTCTTATTGGATAATCCACCTAAAGAATCTTACAAAGGTCTGCTGCATACGCAGGCCAATCTAAGGCAGTACGTGTTACTCTTAGTGGACATTCTACCTAAGAAATCTTAGAAAGCCCTGTTCCATACGCAGGTGGATCTAAGGACATAAGTACTACGACACTTGGTAGACATTCCTCCTAAGGAATCTTACAAAGCCCTGCTACAAACGTCGACCGATCTAAGGCAATACGTGTTACCTTTAGTGGACATTCCTCCTAAGGAATCCTACAAAGCGCTACTCCATATGTAGGCCGATCTAGGGACGTAAGTACTGCGACCCTTAGTGGACATTCGTCCGAAGGAATCTTACAAAGCCCAGCTACATATGCAGGCCGATCTAAGGCTGTACGTGTTACCCTTAGTGGACATTTCTCCTAAGGAATCTTACAAAGCCCTGCTCCATATGTAGGCCGATCTAAGGGCATAAGTGCTACGACCCTTATTGGACATTCTTCCTAAGGAATCTTACAAAGCCCTGCTACATACAGGTCGATCTAGGGTTGTGCGTGTTACCCTTAGTGGACATTCTTCGTAAAGAATCTTATGTGGACATTCCTCTAAGGAATCTTACAAAGCCCTGCTCCATCGCAGGCGATCCATGGGCGAAAGTGTTGCGACGCTTAGTGGATAGTCCTCCCGAGGAATCTTACAATGCCCTGTTCCATACGTAGGCCGATTTAAGAGCGTAAGTGCTACGACCCTTATTGGACATTCCACCTAAGGAATCTTACAAAGCTCTGTTGCATACGTAGGCTGATCTAATGACGTAGGTACTACGACCCTTAATGGACAATCCTCCGAAGGAATCTTACAAAGCCTTACTACATACGTAGGCCGATCTAAGCTGTACATGTTACCCATAGTGGACATCCCTCCTAAGGAATCTTACAAAGCCCTGCTCCATACGCAGGATGATCTATGGACGAAAGTGCTACGAACCTTATTGGACATTCCTCCTAAGGAATCTTACAAAGCTCTGCTAAATACGCAGGCCGATTTGAGGCTTACGTGTTACCTTTAGTGCACATTCCTTCAAATGAATCTTACAAAGCCTTGCTCCATGTGCAGGCTGATCTAAGGACGTAAATACTGCAACCTTTAGTGGACATTCCTCCTTAGGAATCTTACAAAACCCTGCTCCATATGCAGGCCAATCTAAGGACGTAAGTATTACGACACTTAGTGGACATTCCTCCTAAGGAATCTTACGAAGCCCTGCTACATACGCAGGATGATCAAAGGCTGTACGTGTTACCCTTAGTGGACATTCCTCCTAAGGAATCTAACAAAGCCCTGCTCCATATGTAGGCCGATCTATGGGCGTAAGTGCTGCGACCCTTGTTGGACATTTCTCCTATGGAATCTTACAAAGCTCTGCTATATACATAGGCCGATCTAAGGCTGTACGTGTTACTCTTAGTGCACATTCCTTCAAAGGAATCTTACAAAGCCTTGCTCTATATGCAGGCTGATCTAAGGACGTAAGTATTGCAACCCTTAGTGCACATTCCTCCTATGGAATATCACAAAGCCCTACTACAAAGGTCCGAAGATCTAAGGCAGTACGTGTTACACATAGTGGACATTCCTCCTCTGGAATCTTACAAAGCCCTGCTCCATATGCAAGTCGATCTAAGGGCATAAGTGCTGTGACCTTTATTGGACATTCTTCCTAAGGAATCTTACAAAGCCCTGCTACATACGCAGGCCGATCAAAGGCTTTACGTGTTACCCTTAGTGGACATTCTTCCTAAAGAATCTTACGTGGACATTCTTCCTAAGGAATCTTACAAAGCCCTGCTCCATATGCAGGCCGATCTAAGGGCGTAGGTGCCGCGATCCTTAGTGGACATTCCTCCTAAGGAATCTTACAAAGCCCTACTACATACGCAGGACAATCTAAGGCTGTACGTGTTACCCTTAGTGGAGGTTCCTCCTAAGGAATCTAACAAAGCCCTGCTCCATATGCAGGCCGACCTACGGGCGTAAGTGCTGTGACCCTTAGTGGACATTCCTCCTAAGGAATCTTACAAAGACCTAGTCCATACGCAGGTCGATCTAAGGGCATAAGTGATGCGACCCTTAGTGGACATTTCTCATACGGAATCATACAAAGCCATGCTACATACCTAGGTCGGGCTAAGGCTGTACGTTTTACCCTTAGTGGACATTCTTCCTAGTGAATCTTACAAAGCCCTACTCCATACGCAGGCCGATCTAAGGGCGTAAGTGCTGCAACCCTTTGTGGATATTCCTCCTAAAGAATCTAACAAAGCCCTGCTACAAACGCAGGCCGCTCTAAGGCTAGATATGTTACCCTTAGTGGACATTCCTCCTAAGTAATCTTACAAGGCTTTGCTACATACGCAGGCCGACCTAAGGCTGCACGCGTTACCCTTAGTTGACATTCCTCCTAAGGAATCTTACAAATCCTTGCTCCATATAGAGGCCGATCTAAGGGTGTAAGTGTTGTGACCCTTAGTGGACATTCCTCCTTAGGAATCTTACAAAGCCCTGCTACAAGCTCAGTTTGATCTTTGGCTGTACGTGTTACCCTTAGTGGATATTTTTCCTAAGGAATCTTACAAAGCCCTTTTCCATACGCAGGCCAATTTAAGGGCTTAAGTGCTACGATCCTTAGTGGGCATTCCTCCTAAGGAATCTTACAAAGCCCTGCTACATACACAGGCTGACCAAAGGCTGTACACGTTACCCTTAGTGGACATTCCTCCTAAGGAATCTTACAAATCCCTGCTCCGTATGGAGGCCAATCTAAAGGCGTAAGTGCTACAACCCTTAGTAGACATTCCTCCTAAGGAATCTTACAAAACCCTGCTACATATGCAAGACAATCTAAGGCTGTACGTGTTACCCTTAGTGGACATTCCTCCTAAGGAGTCTAATAAAGCCCTGCTTTATATGCAGGCTGATCTAAGAGAGTTAGTGCTGCGACCCTTAGTGGACATTCCACCGAAGGAATCTTACAAAGCCCTGCTACATACGCAGGCCGATCTAAGGCTGTACGTGTTTCCCTTAGTGGACATTTCTCCTAAGGAATCTTACAAAGCCCAGTTCAATATGCAGGCCTATCTAATGGAGTAAGTGCTGCGATCCTTTGTGGACATTCCTCATAAGGAATCTTACAAAGCCCTACAACATACGTAGGGCGATCTAAGGCTGTACATGTTACCCTTAGTGGACGTTCCGCAAAAGGAATCTTACGATGCCCTGCTCCATACGTAGGCAGATCTAAGGGCGTAAGTGCTCCGACCCTTAGTGGACATTCCTCCTAAGGAATCTTACAAAGCCCTGCAGCATACGCAGGCCGATCTAAGGCTGTACGTGTTATCCTTAGTGGACATTTCTCCTAAAGAATTTTACAAAGCCCTACTCCATATGCAGGCCGATCTATGGGCGCAAGTGCTGCGACCCTTAGTGGACATTCCTCCTAAGGAATCTTACAATGCCCTGCTACATACTTAGGCTGATCTAAGTCTGTATGTGTCACCCTTAATGGACATTCCTCCTAAAAAATGTTACAACACCCTGCTTCATACGCATTCCGATCCAAGGGCGTATGTGCTGCGACCCTTTGTGGACATTCTTCCTAAGGGAACTTACAATGCCCTACCCCATACGCAGGCCGATCTAAGGGTGTAAGTGCCACGATCCTTAGTGGACATTCCTCCTAAGGAATCTTACAAAACCCTGCTACATACGTAGGCTGATCTAAGGCTGTACGTGATACATTTATTGGACATTTCCTCCGAAAGAGTCTTACAAACCCTGCTCCATATGCAGGCCTATCTATGGGCGTAAGTACTGCGACCCTTAGTGGACTTTCCTCTCAGGACGATCTTTGGCTGTATGTGTTACCTTTAATGGACATTCCTCCTATAGAATCTTACAAAACCCTACTACATACGCAGGCCGATTTAAGGCTGTACATGTTACCCTTAGTGGACATTCCTTCTAAAGAATCTTACAAAGTCCTTCTACACATCCAGGCCGATCTATGGGTATAAGTGTTAACCTTACTGTACATTCCTCCTAAGGAATCTTAAAAAGCCCTGCTCCATACGCAGGCCTTTCTAAAGGCGTAAGTGCTGCGACCCTTACTGGATATTCTTCCTAAGGAATCTTAAAATGCCCTACTACATACTGTTCACGGAATATTCCTTTTCGATTTTAAAACCCACCGCAAGTGTACGGTTCGTTAACAAGTAGTAAAATGGATTATGAGTCCAAGTATCGTTCCCATGAGGATTGAATTAGCTCCAATTAGACTAATGTGACCTTAACCGAATCTAATTGAATGAAAATTTGGTTTAAATGTGAAAAGCCCTAATTCTGGAAGAAATCCCCAATTTGAAACCCTAATTACAAAGAAAACCCTAATTTCAAAATTGGAAACCCTAATTTTGAAATTTCACTAATCGAATTAAGTAAACACGCAATTGAAATGTAAATATGAAATTTTATCACAAATATATTGAAATTAATCGAAATGAAATCATTAAGAACTTGAATCCCCAATTGACTATTAAAAACCCTAATTTCACAAATTCAACGAATCGATGGAACAAAATGCCAATTCAATATTCCTAAGTTATCCAATACACTCTCTCAATATATATTGAATCTACTCTTACACACCACCAGCCTATATTTTTATGGATGATGCAATGTACAAGAATGCATGACTTTTTATGAACATCTTCATGAATTGCATAAAGCATAGAGGTAAGTTTCCATCCCCTATCGGACCCTATGTCAATTTATATTCTATCGAATTTATTCCCCTTCTTTCGAATGCAAAGAACAAATCATCTACAATCACATAACAATTGGCCAAATAATTATGGAAGCATTCAAATCATATAAATCAAACATTTGTCCAACGAA
The DNA here is from genome assembly GCF_002742605.1 of Olea europaea var. sylvestris. Lineage (NCBI taxonomy): Eukaryota > Viridiplantae > Streptophyta > Magnoliopsida > Lamiales > Oleaceae > Olea > Olea europaea. Next base: position 4,918,720 of record NC_036240.1, read on the forward strand.
ACTATTGTTGAATTAATGAAATAATGAAAATTTAAATCATCAAAAGGTTCATCGAATTCTTAATGAAAAAAAACCCTAGCCTATCATATTTTGAAGAAAATTACAAAAGTTCAATAAAAGAGAAGACATCACCCTATTATAATTGTTGCTTGGAATCTTCAATCTTGATGAAATCCTCCTTCTTCTTGCATAAATTCTTGGATCTTGATGTTCTTGTGTGCCTCTTTTCTCCGAAAAATGTCTACCCTAGTTCTGGACGTGTTTTAGGGTATATATAGCGTGTCCAATTTCGATAAGAAAGGAGTTGGAGTCGAAAAAGGAAACTGCAGAAAACCTCCCGAAGTTTCTTCTATGCGACGGCATAGAAGAAACCTATGCGGTCGCATAGGTCATTTGAGTTGCCCAATTTTTTTCCCTGTATCCATCTATGCGACCGCATAGATGGTTACACTGTGCGGTCGCATAGATATACCCAACTATGTGGTTTTTACATTTTGGTCCCTGAACTTCCTTGTTGCTTCTCTTGACTTCTTTCTTCGATTTCTTCATCTTTTCAACAAATTTTATCTTCCAATTTATGATTGACACCATCAATTCTCATGCCCCTCGTTCAGCACATCTTTTGAGTATTTGCGCTTTAGTCCTCCAACTTTCAATTGTCTTCATTTCAGTCCCTCTTCAATACTTTCTTCTTCCATTTGTTTTGCTTTGTCATTGAGCTCATACTTGGTATGTTTTCACTCTCGATTTGCATTTAGCTCAACTTCTCAATATTTGCACCTTTGGTCCTTGAACTATCAAATTATTGCGTTTTGGTCCTTCTTCGGCTCTTTTCTCCTGAATTCCACAATTTCCATTGAGTTACCTACAATGCATGAATTTAACTGGATTAAGTCACAATTCAACCATTTTATCCATGTTTAAGTCATGTTTATGAACCAATTAAGTGTGTAAAAACACACTTATCAAATCCCCCAAACTTAAACTATTGTTTGTCTTCAAACAATGCAGTGACTCAATGCTAAACAAACATGGCTTAACACCTTGCCTTGGCTTAGGATTGGACTAAGTAATTGATTTTATGAGAATTTATCAGTGTAAAATGACATCAACCCTTACCTGTTAAATGCATACTTGACGTGTGTGTGTGGATTCACGCTAACATATCAAAATTCATGATGAGTTTGAGTCCCGACCCCAAGTGGTCAAATATATCCTTACTCGCTTGAGAGATACACAACCCCAAAATTTATTCTTTTTACTCAATGATCCCGGGGTTGTGTTTTAAATTTGGAGTTTACATAGCTCTATTTCTCACCCTCTCGTAGTTTGGCTTAATCTCACTATCACAAGTTTACATGTCAACCAGTGAAGGCTCTCCTAAGTTTTGATTGCTTCGACACTCAAGATTAAACTAGGCTACTTGCCTTGCCTCAAAGGTATAGTTTCTTCCACTAAATGTCCAAAAGGGCTTTTCTTCATTTTTTTTTCATCTTCTCATTTGCTTTCTATATAACCCATGTAACGAGCTTTAGGCCGATGACTCCCAAACCAGTTGGCTTTAGGGCACCAGGTTTTTAAACCCTTACAGGCTTATTCACTCGAGTTATAAAGGCTCGATCAGATGACTTTTTATTAACCTCTTTCCTTCTTGCTTTCTATATGACCCATGTAACGAGCTTTAGGCCGGTGACTCCCAGATCAGTTGACTTTAGGGTACCAGATTTTGAAATATCCTTACAGGCTTACTTGCTCGAGTCATAAAGGCTTTTAAAAGAAAAAGAAGTGTCTTATTCTTACCAATTAAGTTTATGCCCTTATTTTTTTTTCTAGACATTTGGTATCCAAAACTAACCCTTAATTTAAGATTTTCACCTACTCTTCATCCTACTGGTCTAGGCAATCCACACAATAATTCATGCACGGAGCCTCACTCATTTCAATGTTTGCCTATAATAGTTTAACTATCACCAAACTGTCTCAAGGTATTTTTCGGGTTCATTCAATAGAAGGTTATAACTATCTCTCTACGTTATGCTCAAAACCCTAATCACTTATCTAACATGTCAAGCATGAATGACGTGCATAAAATAAATGTCAAGTATTGCGGCAACAAGTATAGGTTAGCCTAATTAGCACCGATCCCAAAGTTCTGAAATGTATCAATCCAATAGTAACATCATAGCCGGCAAGGCAATTAAGCTCACACAAGCATACATAAGCATAATAAATATTCACTCACAAGCATGTCTCATGCAGCAATTAGTAAAAATAAATCTACATTATGGAAATGCAATTAGTTACATGCCGAATGTCTTAATCAAATTATGCCACCCTCCCCCAAACTTATACAAGACATTGTCCACAATGTGAAAAATAAGTTTAGAAGGCAGAATTTAAGGAAAATGAATACAAATGAGACAAACGATACTCCCCTGATCAAAACGGGGGCTGCGATGGGAAGCTATATCCCGCAGTATCATCAGCTGGAGGTGGAGGTAGGAGCGCCAAGATCTCTCTCATCAGTGCTGAGTGCTGTGTCATTTCATCGTGGATCCCCTCAACCCGTTTCTCCAAACGGACTTAACGCTCCCAAGTTTCATTTACCCTCAGCTGGATGCCATCCACCCTTCCCACATACACACTTAGTCGACCATTCATAGTGTCCATCTCCCTCCTAGCTGCCTGGGCATCCTGGCGAGCGGCACGTGACATATTAGTGGCAATGCGGACGTCACGGTGGGCTGTATGCATCTCAGTCGTCAAAGTTCCCATAGCCTGCTGGAGACTCTGCACATCTCGGCTGATCCCCGTGGTGGTGGTGAAAATCTGGCGCCACAACTGCGCATTCAACTCAGCCTATGATGGAGGAGCTTGAGGCATTTCTTGCTCGACTTGCTCTTGACCTTGCTCTCTCTGCTGTCTCCGCCTCTCAATTTCTTGCTTCTCCCAATGCTTTAACCTGGCTCTGTCTTGGGCCTCCAAAGTACTGTGCTTTATGGTGGGGCTGGGTTTGGCCGCCACCTCCCCGGATACAATGTTTATACCAGCAGCTATGCAAATTCCGGAGATGAGGCTTGGGAAGATCAATGAGCTATGTCTATCACCCAAAGTACTCACATGATGTATCTGATCATAGCAAAGAGTGGCAAGATCAACTTTATTACCTCACACCAAGTGGTAAAGGAATCCAGCTGTGGGATCTGTGAATGTGGTCCTGTGAGAGGTAGGCTCAATGTTGTGGCACATGAACAGCCACAGGATCGCTATAGACGGTGTAAGCTCAATCTGATGCCACTCAGTAGTGGGGAGTGGCCATGCATTCTGTCGCCCCAATAAGATCTCCGCCACTTCAGGCCAATTGAAGGCACCTGGTATAGGTGTTATGTTTTCCCACGTGAGCTGGTAGTAGTCTTGTATAACTTCGAGTGAGAATGTGATCCATTTTCCCCAGACCCAAGTCTGATGTAAGTGATCGGACCCTGGTGTGTCAATTTCAGTATTGAAGTTAGCGTAAAATTTCCCCACCAACAATTCATAACTCCGATGTGGATGCTCCACTATTTTATGCCATCCACAGTTCTGCACCAAAGTAGTGAGCTCGAAACCAGGAAATTCGTCTAACTTAACAGCCCTTTCTGGTATCACTGTCCAACGACTCACTATGTTCTCATAACGGGCTGCTGCCTCGGCAGTTAAAAATCTCTGTATACCTCCTTCAAGCACACGAGTGCGTGCCGTGCTGGACGATGAGCTGACCTTCTCCTTCCCTTTTGAAGTTCATTTTGGTGGCATCCTGCAAAGTTAGAAAATAGCAAGCATTAGCCATCTTGTTATACAATGAGAAGTCGCATGAAATGAAAAGCACGGAAAACACAAATCTCCCAAACTTGTTTCAATGAGCATGTATACTACCACGGTATAATAAACAATGTATGATGATTAGAGTAGTATAAATGTATAGTACACATGGAAATATAAGGAAATTTTGGAAGAATGTGCTCATAGTTAAAGGGTTGGAGTTATGGTTGAGTGTACACCTTCGGCCCCGGGCATCATCGAGAATTATCAAGATTGTTCTGGGCATCCTCTAGACATATGGAAGTATGCAATGAGGTCTAGCACATATTCAAATTTTAGCCCAATCGGAGTTCGTTTGGTGTGTCAAATTGTAGTGTAAAATAAAGGACGGAGGGTTCTTGGGCATGCTATGACTTAGCTATTTTCGTACATGTGTGGTAATGTTGTCTAAGTCGTATTGTTTGGTAATGAGTCACAATGAGTTACTTCATTCATCGAATAGTCAAATGCCATGCTGGATGTTTGTGAATGTAAAAGATTACCACACATGTGCATTTCATCGAGCATGTTGTGTGCAATGTGAGATCTTCATATACTAGCCAACAATTGATGAGTTCACATAGTTCCGCGTTCACAATTCAAGTACCACGCGCATAGCCCCATCAATCAAATGAATTGAAGGCAAGGGTACCCAAAATACCAAAAATCAATCAACTTGGCAATTTATCAAACACATGACATGCATTCCCAAGAAGACCATATAAAACCCAATATCCCCAAAATTCGAATTACCCATGACACAATTGAATTATAACCAATACATTCCATCCATCATCAACTCCCCAAGCATCCCAAAATGCAGAAAATCAAATCGAAATACATGAAATACACGAGCACCATGGAGGAGATAGGGAAGAGGAGTACCTTCAAGATGATTGTCAACCTTCAATTCGAGATCCTTGTGGAGTGTAGGTGATTGTGATGTAATCAAGTGTGAAAAGTGGCTCTAAGACGAAATTGGGCGAGAGAAAATGGTGAGGAATGAATGGGAAGTGAGAAGGAAAGATACGGGCGTGGGTTAAAAACCCACGCCGTTTTTGATCTATGCGACCGCATAGTTATATTCTATGCGGTCGCATAGATATAAAAAAAATGGGGCTTTGGGTTTCGGTTGGTGTCTATGCGGTCGCATAGACACCAAGTCTATGCGATCGCATAGACAAAATTTTTTTTTTTTTTAGAAAAAAGAATAAAATAAAATAAAAAGAGTGCCATTTTTGTCAAAATTTTTATTTTTATTTATTTATTTATTTATTTATTTATTTATTTATTTTTATAAAATTTAAACTCGCCCAAAATCGGTTTTCATAATTGCTGTCCCGCATTCTGAAAATTTAACCAAAACGAACATCTTCGCACATAGAAATGCGTGACACATACTCGAACACCCAAACACTTCATTCAGCACCCATTCATGCAACATTAAACGTGTAGTGCCTAGGCTATCATGCAAAATATGATCAATGACCTAAGAAACAAATTCCTAAACTAATACAATGCAATAAAATAAAATAAAGGATACAGTGGGTTGCCTCCCACTCAGCGCTATGTTATAGTCGATAGCTCGACTTTACCGTAATGCGTCATTCTGGTGATCCAAGTTGGACGGTAGACTTGTCCTTTGAGAAATCACCGCCCCAGTAGTGCTTCAATCGCTGTCCATTGACTTTGAATGTCCCCTTGCTGTCGTGAGTGATCTCAATTGCCTCATGTGGAAATACTTGTGTAATGGTATATGGACCAGACCATCTCGATCTCAATTTTCCTGGAAACAGCTTAAGCCTGGAGTTATACAGTAACACTTTTTGCCCCACTTGAAAGTCACGCCTCTGGATATGCATGTCATGCTATTTCTTGGTGCGCTCTTTGTAGATCTTTGAGTTCTCATAGGCTTCCATTCTGAGTTCATCAAGTTCATTCAGTTGTAATAGCCGTTTTCACCTGCAGCCTTCAAATCCAAGTTCAACTTCTTCATTGCCCAGTAAGCGTGATGTTCGATCTCGAGAGGTAGATGGCATGCTTTCCCAAAAACCAGTCGATATGGAGACATTCCTATAGGAGTCTTGAATGCAGTCCTGTAGGCCCACAAGGCATCATCCAGTTTCTTTGACCAATCCTTTTGTGATGAGTTAATTGTGACTTCCAGAATACGCTTCAATTGCCTATTGGATACTTCGAGTTGTCCGCTGGTTTGGGGATGATATGCGGTGGCTACGCGGTGCTTGACGCCATACTTTGATAACAACTGCTCGAACTGACGATTGCAGAAATGTGTGCCCCCGTCACTGATTATGGCTCTCGGTGTCCCAAATCGGGTGAAAATATTCTTCTTCACAAACTCAATCACCGCTTTCCCATCATTTGTAGGCAATGCAGCCGCTTCAACCCACTTCGAGACATAGTCCACCGCCACTAAAATATATTGATTTGAAAAAGATGGTGGGAATGGCCCCATGAAATCGATCCCCCAGACATCAAATAATTCCACCTCCAAGATACTACTCAAAGGCATCTCATTTCTTCTAGAGATGTTACCCGTGCGCTGACATCAGTCACACCTCTTTACAAATTCAAACGCGTCCTTAAAGAGTGTGGGCCAGTAAAAACCTGATTGGAGAATTTTCGCCGCTGTCTTAGAAGCACCAAAATGCCCTGCATATATTGATGAGTGACAGTTCTCTAATATCAAAGGCACTTCTTCCTCTGGTACACAACGCCGAATGATTTGATCAGCCCCCCACCTGTAGAGAATGGGGTCTTCCCAAAAGTAGTACTTCAATTCCGTGAAGAATTTCTTCTTCTGGTGACTTGAGTAATCTGGCGGTATGATAGACCTGGCTAAATAGTTAACTATGTCTGCATACCCGGGTGTTTCCATCACACCAAAGATCTGCTCATCTGGGAAGATCTTGTTTATTTCCACTGTCTCTTCCTGTTCTGTGTCCTCAAGCCGAGATAGGTGGTCCGCCACCACGTTTTCACTGCCTTTCTGATCCTTAATTTCCAGGTCAAACTCTTGAAGTAGCAATATCCAACGGATGAGGCGTGGCTTAGCATCCTTCTTCTCCATCAAGTATCTAATGGCGGCATGATCTGTGTAGACTATGACCTTCAACCCCACAAGGTATGATCGAAATTTGTCAAACGCATAGACTACAGCAAGAAGCTCTTTCTCCGTAGTGGCATAATTTAACTGAGCATCGTTCAAAGTCTTACTTGCATAGTAGATCACGTGAAATACCTTATTCCTTCGTTGACCCAACACGGCTCCCACAGCATAATCACTGGCGTCACACATTAATTCAAATGGCAGATTCCAATCCGGTGTGATAATTACAGGTGCTGAAGTCAACTTCTCTTTCAAAGTGTTAAAGGCCTGCAGACACTCATCATTAAACTCAAATGTGGACTCCTTCATCAGTAAACAGCACAGAGGTTTGGTAATTTTTGAAAAATCCTTGATAAGCCTTCTGTAGAATCCAGCGTGCCCAAGAAAACTGCGAACACCCTTCACTGAGGTAGGTGGTGGTAGATTCTCGATCACCTGAATCTTTATCCTGTCCACTTCAATACCCTTTGCTGAAATTTTGTGCCCTAGTACGATGCCTTCTTGCACCATAAAGTGACATTTCTCCCAATTCAACACCAAGTTGGTCTCTGTACACCGTTGTAGCACAAGACTTAGATGCTTCAGGCACTCATCAAATGAAGATCCAAACACAGAGAAGTCATCCATGAATACCTCGATGAATTTCTCAATAATGTCTGAGAAAATAGCCATCATGTAGCGCTGAAAGGTAGCGGGAGCGTTGCATAATCCAAAAGGCATCCTTCTGTATGCAAAGGTGCCATAGGGACAAGTAAAAGTGGTCTTCTCCTGATCGTCTGGTGCCACTGGAATCTGATTATACTTGGAGTACCCATCTAGGAAATAGTAGTGCGAATGCCCTGCTAATCTCTCCAACATCTGATCAATGAACGGTAATGGAAAGTGATCCTTTCAAGTAGCTGAGTTAAGCTTACGGTAGTCAATGCACACTCTCCATCTGGTCACTGTCCGTGTAGGAATCAACTCATTTCTCTCATTTTCTATCACTGTGATTCCTCCTTTCTTGGGAACAACTTGCAGTGCACTAATCCATGCACTATCTGATATTGGATAAATAATGCCTGCATCGAGTAACTTCAATACCTCAGCTCTAACCACTTCCGTCATGTGTGGATTCAATCTCCGCTGTCCATCAATGCTTGGTTTAAATTTTTCCTCCATGAGTATCTTATGCATGCATATAGATGGGCTGATCCCCTTTATATCTGCAATCGACCATCCAATAGCTGTTTTATTCTCCCTTAACACCCGAAGTAGTTTTTCTTCCTCTACCTCACTGACAATGCTTGAAATAATAACAGGTAGTGTAGAAGATTCTCCCAGGTACGCATATCGAAGATGTGGTGGCAGTTGTTTGAGTTCCAATTTGGGCGGTTTCACAATAGATGGCACTGATTTTGCAGTTCTAGTTCCCAGCTCTTCATAGTAGCGTCTGCGCATATATGGCTAGTTACTCTCCAAAAATCGAGCACATGTCTCAATCTCACTTGATTCAGAATGGGTGGATTGTGAATGTGTAATGCATGCCTCATATGCATCGGAAGGATGATGTAGCTGAAATGTGTCTTGAACTATTCGGTCGACTACATCGATCTGGAAACAACTGTCTGCCTCAGTAGGGAATTTCATTGCTTTGAACACGTTGAATGAGATTTGCTCGTCACCAAGCCTTAATATCAGCTGCCCCTTCTGAACATCTACAATTTCTCTTCCAGTAGCTAAGAAAGGTCTCCCCAAAATGAGTGGAACATCTTTATCTTCTTCCATGTCCAAGATAAGAAAATCAGCTGGAAATATGAACTTCTCCACTTTTACCAGCACGTCTTCAATGATTCCTCTTGAATGTGTAAGGGATCGATCTGCTAACTACAATGTCACTGTTGTGGCTTTTGCTTCTCCCAAGCCGAGTTTCTAGAATACAGAAAGAGGCATTAGATTAATACTTGCACCCAAATCACACAAAGCATTATCAAAATAACAGTCTCCAATAGTGCAGGGTACCGTAAAACTCCCTGGATCTTTCAGTTTTGGGGGTAGCTTTCTCTGGATTCTGGCGCTGCATTCCTCGGTCAACATTACTGTTTCGTGTTCTTCTATCTTTCGCTTGTTGGAGAGGATATCCTTCAAGAATTTTGCACAGCTCGGCATCTGGACAAGTGCTTCAGCAAATGGGATGTTGATATGCAGTTTCTTGAAAACTTCAAGGAACTTACTGTATTGCTGATCCATTTTGTGTTTTCTCAACCTTTGTGGAAATGGAATAGGAGGCTCATGAGGGTTAACAGGATTAGTATTTTTACCCTGTGATGTCTTGGAATTCCTCTTAACCTCATCTCCCATTGCATTGTCAGTTTGCTCCACACTTTCTTCCTCTAAGGTTGGCCTTGATTCCTTGTTAGCTCCCGAACTTGTTACATGTGGTTTCGGCAGTTGTACTCCACTTCTGGTGGTTATAGCCTTTGCATGTTCCTTAGGGTTAACTTCAGTATTGCTGGGTAGGTTTCCCGGTGCTCCACCCGTCATGGAAATTGCTATCTGTCCCACTTGTGTCTCCAAGTTCTTGATCGCTGTACTTTGATCTTGAAGCGTTGTTTCCGTCCTTCGCATAAATTAGTTATTGGCTTCCATGTACTGATTGGTGTGTGCCATAAATTTCTCGAACATATCCTCCAAATTGGTTTTTTGTCTCACTGCTGATATTGCTCATTGTGGTCTATTTTGATTCTGGTTGCTCCAAGAGAAATTTGGGTGTTTTCTCCAGCCTTGATTGAAGGTTTTTGAATGTGGGTTATTCTGCTGGCGCTGACCCAATTGTGCGAATTCTGCATGTTCTATTCGTGCCAAAATTGGGCAAGTAGCAGTACTGTGATCTGCTCCACATTCTTCACAACTCTGCTTTATAGCTTGCTTAGCAGTGGCGGTTTGTGAAATGCTTTCAACCTTATGGAATAAGGAATCTATTTTCGCCGATAGTGCTGAGTAAGTATCTACTTCATACACCCCAGGTGCTCTCTTTTGAACTACTCGATCTGTAGACCACATAGCTGAAGTTGTAGCCATCCTTTCAAACAACTCCCAGGCTCCGTCAATTGTTCTTGTAGAGATAGACCCGTCAGATGATGCATCCACCATACTCTTGAATGATGGGAGTAATCAGTGTAGAAAAATCTGATCTGAGTCTTCTTGTCAAAGCCATGTTGTGGGCACTTCCTTAACATGTTCTTGAAACGGTTCCATGCCTCTTCAAATGATTCTGACTCGATCTGGTTGAATATTGAGATGTCATGCCGCATTTTAGCTACTTTAGCTGGCGAGAAGAACTTGGTGCAGAATTTATGAGCTAGCTCGTTCCAAGTGGTGATGCTTCCGACAGGGAGTGAATCCAGCCATTCGAGTGCTTTATCCCTTAAAGTGTGCGGGAACAAGCGTAGTCTTATAGCATCATCAGAGATACCTTGGTATCTGAAGTGTTGCCACATATCGAGAAATCGAGATATGTGTGTATGCGGATTCTCACTAGCCATCCCATGGTATTGATGCCCATTCTGAAATAGTTGAATCACGTTTGTCTTCAGTTGGAAGTTCGGTTGCCCAAATGGAGGATATACAATACTAGATTGACTTTGCACCACCAATGGTGCCATGAAATCCCCAAGTACTGTATTTCCATCCTCTTCCACTGCCACACCTTTGTTGAGTGGAATTCCCGATCGATTTTGCTCGTTAGCCATTTGTTGTATCACTCTTGCTTTCCTTTGCCTGTGGCGGAATGTGCGTTCAATCTCTGGATCTATAGGGACCAAGTCTTGATCAGGTGCTCCTTGTATGCAAGCCCTGATATGGCAAAATTAACACAAAAAGTCAATATAAACAATAATTAAATAAATCTAATAAAATTAACAAGCACTAAAATGAATAAGTTCGAATTAGTGTCACAAAAGATAGAATTAAATCTAAAATCTAATCCCCAGCAACGGCACCAAAAACTTGTTCACGGAATATTCCTTTTCGATTTTAAAACCCACCGCAAGTGTACGGTTTGTTAACAAGTAGTAAAATGGATTATGAGTCCAAGTATCGTTCCCACGAGGATTGAATTAGCTCCAATTAGACTAATGTGACCTTAACCGAATCTAATTGAATGAAAATTTGGTTTAAATGTGAAAAGCCCTAATTCTGGAAGAAATCCCCAATTTGAAACCCTAATTGCAAAGAAAACCCTAATTTCGAAATTGGAAACCCTAATTTCGAAATTTCACTAATCGAATTAAATAAACACGCAATTGAAATGTAAATATGCAATTTTATCACAAATATATTGAAATGAATCGAAATGAAATCATTAAGAACTTGAATCCCCAATTGACTATTAAAAACCCTAATTTCACAAATTCAACGAATTGATGGAACAAAAATCAAATCATATAAATCAAACATTTGTCCAACGAAACTATTGTTGAATTAATGAAATAATGGAAATTTAAATCATCAAAAGGTTCATCAAATTCCTAATGAACAAAAACCTTAGCCTATCATATTTTGAAGAAAATTACAAAAATTCAATAAAGGAGAAGACATCACCCTATTATAATTATTGCTTGAAATCTTCAATCTTGATGAAATCCTCCTTCTTCTTGCATAAATTCTTGGATCTTGATGTTCTTGTGTGCCTCTTTTCTCCCAAAAAAATCTACCCTAGTTCTAGATGTGTTTTAGGGTATATATAGCGTGTCCAATTTAGGTAAGAAAGGAGTTGGAGTCGAAAAAGGAAACTGCAGAAAACCTCCCGAAGTTTCTTCTATGCGACGGCATAGAAGAAACCTATGCGGTCGCATAGGTCATTTGAGTTGCCCAATTTTTTTCCCTGTATCCATCTATGCGACCGCATAGATGGTTACACTGTGCGGTCGCATAGATATAACCAACTATGTAGTTTTTACATTTTGGTCCCTGGACTTCTTTGTTGCTTCTCTTGACTTCTTTCTTCGATTTCTTCATCTTTTCAACAAATTTTATCTTCCAATTGATGATTGACTCCATCAATTCTCATGCCCCTCGTTCGGCACATCTTTTGAGTATTTGAACTTTAGTCCTCCAACTTTCAATTGTCTTCATTTCAGTCCCTCTTCAATACTTCCTTCTTCCATTTGTTTTGCTTTGTCATTGAGCTCATACTTGGCATGTTTTCGCTCTCGTTTTGCATTTAGCTCAACTTCTCAATATTTGCACCTTTGGTCCTTGAACTATCAAATTGTTGCGTTTTGGTCCTTTTTCGGCTCTTTTCTCCTGAATTTCACAATTTTCATTGAATTACCTACAATGCATGAATTTAACTGGATTAAGTCACAATTCAACCATTTTATCCATGTTTAAGTCATGTTTATGAACCAATTAAGTGTGTAAAAACACACCTATCACATGCGCATGCCGATCTAAGGCTGTACGTGTTATCCTTAGCGACATTCTTCCTTAGGAAACTTACAAAGCCTTTCTACGTACAGCAGGCCAATCTAAGGCTGTACGTGTTACCCTTAGTGGACATTCCTCCTAAGGAATCTTACAAATCCCTGCTACATATGCAGGCTGATATAAAGCTGTACGTGTTATCCTTATTGGATATTTCTCCTAAAAAATCTTACAAAGCTCTACTCCATACGTAGGCAGATCTAAGGGCATAAGTGCTACGACGCTCAGTGGACATTCCATCTAAGGAATCTTACAAAGCCCCGCTACATACGCAGACTGATCTAAGGCTGTACATGTTACCCTTAGTGGATATTCCTTCTAAGGAATCTTAGAAAGCCATGCTCAATACGCAGGCCAATCTAAGGGAGTAAGTGCTACGACCCTTAGTGGACATTCCTTTTAAGGAATCTTACAATGTCCTGCTCTATACGCAGGCCGATCTAAGGGTGTAAGTGTTGCGACCCTTAGCGGACATTCCTCCTAAGGAATATTAAAAAGCTCTGCTAAATACGCAGGCTGATATAAGGCCATACGTGTTAACTTTAGTGGACATTCCTCCTAAAGAATCTTTCAAAGCCCTATTCCATACGAAGGCCGATCTAAGGGCGTAAGTGATGCGACCCTTAATGGACATTCCTCCTAAGGAATCTTACACAGCCCTGCTATACACTCAGGACGATCTTTGGTTGTATGTGTTACCCTTAGTGGACATTCAACCTAAGGAATCTTACAAAACCCTACTACATACACAGGCCGATCTAAGGTTGTAAGTGTTACCCTTAGTGGACATTCCTCCTAAGGAATCTTACTATGCCCTTCTACTTACGCAGGTCAATCTAAAGGCGTAAGTGCTACGACCCTTAGTGGATATTCCTCCAAAGGAATCGTACAAAGCCCTGCTACATATGCAGCCCGATCTAAGGCTGTACGTGTTACCCTTAGTGGACATTCCTCCTAAGGAATCTTACAAAGCCATGCTCCATACGCAGGCCGATCAAAGGGCGTATGTGCTGCGACCATTAGTGGACATTCCTCCTAAGAAATCTTACAAAGCCCTGCTACATACGTTGGCCGATCTAAGGCTGTACATGTTACCCTTAGTGGACATTCCTCTTAAGGAATCTTACAAAGCCCTGCTCCATACGTAGGCCGATCTCAGGGCGTAAGTGCTGCGACCATTAGTGGACATTCCTCCTAAGGAATCTTACAAAGCCGTGCTACATACGCAGGCCGATCTAAGGCTGTACGTGTTACCCTCAGTAGACATTCCTCCTAAGGAATCTTACAAAGCCTTGCTCCATACGCAGGCTAATCTAAGGCTGTACGTGTTACCCTTAGAGGACATTCCTCCTAAGGAATCTTACAAAGCCCTGCTCTATATGCAGGCCGATCTAAAGGAGTAAGTGTTGTTACCCTTAGTGGACACTCCTCCTAAGGAGTCTTAAAAAACCCTGCTACATACGCATGTCGTCTAAGGCTGTACGTGTTACCCTTGGTGGACATTCCTTCTAAGGAATCTTACAAAGCCCTGCTCCATACACAGGCTAATCAAAGGGTGTAAGTGTTGTAACCCTTAGTAGACATTCCACCTAAGGAATCTTATAGAACTCTGCTACATACGCAGGCCGATCTAAGGCTGTACGTGTTACCATTAGTGGACATTCCTCCTAAGAAATCTTACCAGGCCCAGCTCAATACGCCGGCCGATCTAAGGGCGTAAGTGTTGCAACCATTAGTGGACATTCCTCCTAAGGAATCTTATAATGCCCTGCTACATACGTAGGCCGATCTAAGGCCGTACATGTTACCCTTAGTGGACATTCCTCCTAAGGAATCTTACAATGCCTTGCTCCATATGCAGGCCGATCTATGAGCGTAAGTGTTGCGACCCTTAGTGAACATTCCTACTAAGGAATCTTACACAGCCTTGCTACATACTCAGGACGATCTTTGGCTGTATGTGTTACCCTTAGTGGGAACTCCTTCTATGGAATCTTACAAGACCCTGCTACATACGCAGGCTGATCTAAGGTTGTACGTGTTACCCTTAGTGAACATTCCTCCTAAGGAATCTTGAAAAGCCCTGCTAAATACGCAGGCCGATATAAAGCTGTACGTGTTACCTTTAGTGGACATTCCTCCTAAAGAATCTTTCAAAGCTCTACTCCATACGAAGGTCGATCTACGGGCACAAGTGATGCGACCCATAGTGGACATTCCTCCAATGGAATCTTAGAAAGCTCTGCTGCATACCCAGGCCGATCTAAGTCTGTACGTGTTAACCTTAGTGGACATTCCTCCCAAAGAATCTTACAACACCCTGCTCCATACATAGGCCGATCTAAGGGAGTATGTACTGTGACCCTTTGTGGGAATTCCTCCAAAAGATTCTTACAAAGACCTACTACATACGCAGGCCGATCTAAGGCTGTACGTGTTATCTTTGGTGGTCATTCCTCCTAAGAAATCCTACAAAGCTCTGCTCCATATGCAGGCCCATCTAAGGATGAAAGTGTTGTGACCCTTAGTGGATATTCTTTCTAAGGAATCTTACAAAACCCTGCTACATATGCATGCCGATATAAGGCTATCCGTGTTACCCTTAGTGGACATTCCTTGTAAAGAATCTTACAATGCCCAGCTCCATTCGTAGGCTGATCTAAGGGGATAAGTGCCGTGACCCTTAGTGGACAATCCTCCTAAGGAATCTTACAAAGCCCTGCTACATACGTAGGCCTATCTAAGGCTGTACGTGTTACCCTTAGTGGACATACCTCCTTAGGAATCTTACAAAGCCCTACTCCATACGCAGGGTGATCTAAAAGCGTAAGTGCTACGACCCGTAATAGACATTCCTCCTAAGGAATCTTACAAAGCCCTACTAAATATGTAGGCCGATCTATGGCTGTACGTGTTACCCTAAGTGGACATATGTCCTAAGGACTCTTACAATGCCCTGCTCCATACGCAAGCCGATCTAAGGGCGTAAGTGTTACGACCCTTAGTGAACATTCCTCTTAAGGAATCTTACACAGCGCTGCTACATACTCAGGATGATCTTTGGTTGTATATGTTACCCTTAGTGGACATTCCTCCTAAGGAATCACACAAAGCCCTGCTCCATACGCAGGCCGATCTAAGGGCGTAAGTGCTAGGACCCTTAGTGGACATTCCTCCTAAGGAATCTTAGAACGCACTGCTCCATACGCAGGCCGATCTAAGGGCGTAAGTGTCGCAACCCTTAGTGGACATTCCTCCTAAGGAATCTTACAAAGCCCTTCTACATACGCAGGTCGATCTAAAGCTGTACGTGTTACCCTTAGTGGACATTCCTCCTAAGGAATCTTACAAATTCTTGCTACATATGCAGGCCAATCTAGGGCTGTACTAGTTTCCTTTAGTGGACATTCATCCGAATGAATCTAAAAAAGCCCTGCTCCGTATGCAAGCCGATCTAAGGCATAGGTGCGGCGACCTTTAGTGGACATTCCACCTAAGAAATCTTACTAAGCCCTTCTACATATGCAGGCTAATCTAAGGCTATACGTCCCTTAATGGACATTCCTCCTAAGGAATCTTACAAAGCTCTGTTACATACGCATGCTGATCTAAGGTTATATGTGTTACCCTTAGTGGACATTCCTCCTTAAGAATCTTACAATGCCCTGCGACATATGTAGGCCGATCTAAGGCTGTACGTGTTACTCTTAATGGACATTCCTCCTAAGGAATCTTACAAAGCCCTGCTACATATGCATGCCGATCTAGGCTATACGTGTTACCCTTTGTGGACATTCCTTCTATGGAATCCTACAAAGCCCTGCTCCATACGCAGGTCGATCTAAATGCGTAAGTGCTGCAACCCTTAGTGGACATTCCTCCAAAGGAATCTTACAATGCCCTACTCCATACGTAGGTTGATCTAAGGACGTAAGTGCTGCGACCCATAGTGGACATTCATCCTAAGGAATCTTACAAGGCTCTGCTACATACGCATGCCGATCTAAGGTTGTATGTGTTACCCTTAGTGGACATTCCTCCTTAGGAATCTTACAATGCCCTACGACATACGTAGGCTGATCTGAGCCTGTACGTGTTACTCTTAGTGGACATTCCTCCTAGGGAATCTTACAAAGCCCTGCTACATACGCAGGCTGATCTAGGCTATACGTGTTACCCTTTGTGGACATTCCTCCTATGGAATTCTACAAAGCCCTATTCCATACGCAGGCTGATCTAAATGCGTAAGTGCTGCAACCCTTAGTGGACATTCATCCTAAGGAATCTTACATTGCCCTACTCCATATGTAGGTCGATCTAAGGACGTAAGTACTGCGACCCATAGTGGACATTCCTCCTAAGGAATTTTACAAAGCCCTTCAACTTACGCAGGACGATCTAAGGCTGTACATGTTACCCTTAGTGGACATTCCTCCTAAGGAATGTTACAAAGCCCTGCTCAATACATAGGCCGATCTAAAGGTGTAAGTTCTGTGACCCTTAGTGTACATTCCTCCTAAGGAATCTTACAAATCCCTACTACATACGCATGCCGATCTAAGGCTGTATGTGTTACCCTTAGTGGACATTCCTCCTAAGAAATCTTACAAAGCCCTGCTCCATAGGCGGGCCGATCTATGGGCGTAAGTGCTGCAACCCTTAGAGGACATTCTTCATAAGGAATCTTACACAGCCCTGCTACATACTCAGGTCGATCTAAGGCTATACCTATTACCCTTAGTGGACATTCCTCCTATGGAATCTTACAAAGCCCTGCTACGTACCCATACCGATCTAAGGCTATACGTGTTACCCTTAGTGGATATTCCTCCATAGGAATCTTACAAAGCCCAGCTATTTACGCAGGCCGATTTAGGCTGTACGTATTACCGTTAGTGGACATTCCTCCTAAGGAATCTTCCAAAGCCCTACTACATATGCAGGCCCATATAAGGCTGTACGTGTTACCCTTAGTGGACATTCCTCCTAAAGAATCTTACAAAGCCTTGCCCCATACGCAGGTCGATCTAAGGGCGTAAGTACTACGACCCTTAGTGGATATTCTTCCTAAAAAATCTCACAAAGCCCAGCTACATACGCAGGCCAATCTAAGGCTATACGTGTTACCCTTAGTAGACATTCCTCCTAAAGAATTTTACAACGCCCTGCTCTATACGCAGGTCGATCTAAGGGCGTATGTATTCCGACCTTTTGTGGACAATCCTCCTAAGGAATCTTACAAAGCCCTGCTACATACACTGGCCGATCTAAGGCTGTACGTGTTACCCTTAGTGGGCATTCCTTCTAAGGAATCTGACAAAGCCCTGCTCCATATGCATGCCGATCTAAGGCTGTACGTGTTACCCTTAGTGGACATCTCTCCTAAGGAATCTTATATAGCCCTGCTCTATATGCAGGCCGATCTAAGGGAGTAAGTGTTGCAACCCTTAGTGGACATTCCTCCTAAGGAGTCTTAAAAAGCCCTGCTACATACACAGGTCGATCTATGGCTGTACGTGTTACCCTTGGTGGACATTTCTCCTAAGGAATCTTATAAAGCTCTGCTCCATGCGTAGGCCGATCAAAGGGCATAAGTGTTGCGACCCTTAGCGGACATTCCACCTAAGTAATCTTACAGAGCTATGCTACATACACAGACCAATCTGAGGCTGTACGTGTTACCATTAGTGGACATTTCTCCTAAGAAATCTTACCAGGCCCAGCTCAATACGCCGGCCGATCTAAGGGCGTAAGTGCTGCAACCATTAGTGGACATTCCTCCTAAGGAATCTTATAAAGCCTTGCTACATACGTAGGCCGATCTAAGGCCGTACATGTTACCCTTAGTGGACATTCCTCCTAAGGAATCTTACAATGCCCTGCTCCATATGCAGGCCGATCTATGAGCGTAAGTGTTGCGACCCTTAGTGAACATTCCTCCTAAGGAATCTTACACATCCCTGCTACATACTCAGGACGATCTTTGGCTGTATGTGTTATCCTTAGTGAGAATTCCTTCTATGGAATCTTACAAAACCCTGCTACATACGCAGGCTGATCTAAGGTTGTACGTGTTACCTTTAGTGGACATTCCTCCTAAAGAATCTTTCAAAGCCCTACTCCATACGAAGGCCGACCTAAGGGCGTGAGTGATACGACCCTTAGTGAACATTTCTCCTATGGAATCTTACAAGGCCCTGCTGCATACGCAGGCCGATCTAAGTCTGTACGTGTTAACCTTAGTGGACGTTCCTCTTAAGGAATCTTACAAAGCCCTGCTACATTCGCATGCCGATTTAAGGCTGTATGTGTTATCCTTAGTGGACATTCCTCCTTAGGAATCTTACAACACCCTAACCAATACGTTGGTCAATCTAAGGGTGTAAGTGCTACGATCCTTAATGGACATTCCTCCTAAGAAATCTTACAAAGCCCTGCTATATATGCATGCCGATCTAAGGCTGTCTGTGATGTCCTTAGTGGACATTCCTCCTTAGGAATCTCACAGCGCCCTGCTACATATGCAGGCCGATCTAAGGCTGTACGTGTTACCCTTAGTAGACATTCTTCCAAAGGAATCTTCCAAAGGCCTGTTACATACACAGGTCGATCTAAGGGTATACGTGTTACCCTTAGTGGACATTCCTCCTAAGGAATCCTACAAAGCCCTGCTCTATACGCAGGCCAATCTAAGGGCAAAAGTGCTGCGACCCTTAGTGGACATTTCTCTTAAAGAATCTTACAAAGCCCTACTACATATGCAGGCCGATCTAAGGCTGTACATGTTATCCTTAGTGGACATACCTCCTTAGGAATCTTACAAAGCCCTGCTCCATACGCAGGATGATCTAAAAGTGTAAGTGCTTCAACCCTTAGTGGACATTTCTCCTAAGGAATCTTACAAATCCCTGTTACATACACAGGTCGATCTAAGGCTATAGGTGTTGCCCTTAGTGGATATTCCTCCTAAAGAACCTTACAGAGCCTTGCTCCATACGCAGGCCAATCTAAGTGCATAAGTTCTGCGACCCTTTGTGGACATTCCTCCTAAGGAATCTTACAAAGCCCTTCTACATATGCTAGCCGATGTAAGGCTGTATGTGTTAACCTCAGGGGACATACCTCCTTAGGAATCTTACAAAGCCCTGCTACATACGTATGCCGTTCTAGGGCTATACGTGTTTCCCTTAGTGGACATTCCTTCTTGGGAATCCTACAAAGCACTACTACATACTCAGGCCGATACGGCTGTACATGTTACCCTTAGTGGACATTCATCCTAAGGAATCTTACAAAGCCCTGCTAGATACACAGGTCGATATAAGGCTGTGCGTGTTACCCTTAGTGGACATATCTTCTAAAGAATCTTGCAAAGCCAAGCTCCATACGCAGTTTGATCTAGGGGCGTAAGTGTAGCGAACCTTAATGGACATTCCTCCTAAAGAATCTTACGAAACCTTGCTACATATGCAGGTCGATTTAAGGCTTTGCGTGTTACCCTTAGTGGACATTCCTCCTAAAGAATCATACAAAGCCCTGTTCCATACGTAGTCCAATCAAAGGGCGTAAGTGCTGCAACCCTTAATGGACATTCCTCATAAGGAATCTTAAAAGCCCTGCTACATACGCATGTAGATCTAAGGCTGTACGTGTTACCCTTAGTGGACATTTGTCTTTAGGAATCTTACAAAGCCCTGCTTCATACACGGGTCGATCTAAGGCTGTACGTGTTACCCTTAGTGGACATTCCTCCTAAGGAATCTTACAAAGCCTTGCTACATACGCAGGCCAATATAAGGCCGTACGTGTTACCGTTAGTGGACATTCCTTCTAGAGAATCTTAGAAACCCCGGCTCCATACGCAGGCCGATCTAAAACTGTGAGTGCTGCGACCCTTAGTGGACATTATTCCTAAGGAATCTTACAAAGCCTTGCTACATACGCAGGCCGATCTAAGGCTATACATGATACCCTTAGCGAACATTTCTCCTAAAGAATCTTACAATGCCCTGCTCCATACTCAGGTCGATCTAAGGGCTTTTGTGCTACGAGCCTTTGTGGACATTCCTCCTAACGAATCTTACAAAGCCCTACTACATAATTTGGCTGATTTGAGACTGTACATGTTACCCTTAGTGAACATTCCTCCTAAGGAATCCTAAAATGCCGTGCTCCATACGCAGGCCGATCTAAGGGCAAAATGCTGCGACTTTTAGTGGAAATTCCTCCTAAGGAATCTTACAAGGCCTTGCTACATATGCAGGCCGATCTAAGGCTGTACGTGTTACCCTTAGTGGACATTACTCCTAAGGAATCTTACAAAGCCCTGCTCCATACACAAGCCGATCTAAGGGCATAAGTACTGCGACCCTTAGTGGACATTCCTCCTAAGCAATCTTACAAAGCCCTGCTACATACGCAGGTCGATCTAAGACTGTACGTTTTACCCTTAGTGCACACTCCTCCTAAAGAATCTTACAAAGCCCTGCTCTATACGCAGGCCGATCTAAGGGTAAAAGTGCTGCGACACTTACTGGACATTCTTCCTAAGGAATTTACAAAGTTATGTGACATACGCATGCCGATATTAGGATTTACATGTTACCTTTAGTGTACATTCCTCCTAAAGAATCTTACAAGGCCCTGCTCCATACGCAGGCCGATCTATGGGCGTAAGTGCTGCGACCCTTAGTGGACATTCTTCCTAAAGAATTTTACAAAGCCCTGCTACGTACGCAGGTCGATCTAAGGTTGTACGTGTTACCCTTAGTGGACATTCCCCCCAAAGAATCTTACAAAGCCCTGCTCCATACGTAGGCCGATCTAATGGCATATGTGCTGCGACCCTTAGTGGATAGTCCTCCTAAAGAATCTTACAAAACCCTATTACATACGCAGGCCGATCAAAGGCTGTACGTGTTACCCTTAGTGGACATTCCTCCTAAGGAATCTTAGAAAGCCCTGCTCCATATGCAGGCCGATCTATGAGCGTAAGTGCTGCGACCCTTAGTGGACATTCCTCCTAAGGAATCTTACACAGCCCTGGTACGTACTTAAGAAGATCTTTGGCAGTATGTGTTACCCTTATTAGACATTCCTCCTAAGGAATCTTGCAAAATCTTGCTACATACGCAATCGATCTAAGGGTGTACGTGTTACCCTTAGTAGACATTCCTCCTAAAGAATCTTACAAAGACCTTCGACATACGCAGGTCGATTTAAAGCTTTACGTGTTACCCTTGGTGGACATATCTCCTAAATAATCTTACAAAGCCCTGCTTCATACGCAGGCCAATCTAAAGACATAAGTACTGCGACCTTTAGTGGACATTCCTCCTAAGAAATCTTAAAAAGCCCTGCTACATATGCATGCCGTTTTAAGGTTGTACGTGTTACCCTTTGTGGACATTCCTCTTAAAGAATCTTACAATGCCCTACTCCATACGCAGGCCAATCTGAGGCTGTACGTGTTACCCTTTGTGGAAATTCCTCCTAAGGAATCTTACAAAGCCCTGCTACATAAGCAGGCCGATCTAAGGCTGTACATTTTATCCTTAGTGGACATTCCTGCTAAAGAATCTTACAAAGTCCTGCTCCATACGCAGGATGATCCAAAATCGCAAGTGCTACAACCCTTAGTGGACATTTCTCCTAAGGAATCTTACAAATCCCTGTTACATATGTAGGTCGATCTAAGGTTTTACATGTTGCCCTTGGTTTATATTCCTCCTTAAGAACCTTACAAAGCCCTGCTCCATACGCAGGGCGATCTAAGAGCGTAAGTGCTACGACCCTTTGTGGACATTCCTCCTAAGGAATCTTACAAAGCCCTTCTACATACGCTAGCCGATCTAAGGCTATATGTGTTAACCTCATGGACATACCTCCTTAGGAATCTTACAAAGCCTTGCTACATACGCATGCCGATCTGGGGCTATACGTGTTATCCTTATTGGACATTCCTCCTTGGGAATCTTACAAAGCCTTGCTACATACGTAGGCCCATCTACGGCTGTACATGTTACCCTTAGTGGATATTCCTCCTAAGGAATCTTACAAAGCCCTGTCACATACGCAGGCCGATATAAGGCTATGCGTGCTACCCTTAGTGGACATTCCTTCAAAAGAATCTTGCAAAGCCCAGCTCCATACACAGTTCGATATAGGGGCATAAGTGTAGTGAACCTTAGTGGACATTCCTCCTAAGGAATCTTACAAAACCTTGCTACATACGAAGGTCGATTTAAGGCTTTGCGTGTTACCCTTAGTGGACATTCCTCCTAAACAATCTTACAAAGCCCTACTCCATATGCAGGCCAATCAAAGGGCGTAAGTACTGCGACCCTTAGTGGACATTCCTCCAAAGGAATCTTAAAAAGCCCTGCTACATATGGTCGCAGATCTAAGGCTGTACGTGTTACCCTAAGTGGACATTTCTCTTTAGGAATCTTACAAAGCCCTGCTATATATGCAGGTCGATCTAAGGCTGTACATGCTACCCTTAGTGGACATTTCTCCTAAGGAATCTTATAAAGCCGTGCTACATACACTGGCCGATATAAGGATGTACGCATTATCCTTAGTGGACGTTCCTTCTAGAGAATCTTACAAAGCCCAGCTCCATACGTGGGCCGATCTAAGGCTGTAAGTGCTGCGACCCTTAGTGGACATTATTCCTAAGGAATCTTACAAAGTCTTGCTGAATACATAGGCCGATCTAAGGCTATACGTGATATCCTTAGTGGACATTCCTTGTAGAACCCCAAATAATTTTAAACACCTCAGTGGCAGTAAGACATGAATATTGGATGGCTAAAGTATACTTCAAATTTTTAGTCTCATTTGAGAAATTCGATTTGGAAAATGATATCTAAAGAAATGTTGTAGCTCTTTGAGTTAGCTTTCCAACGTACTTTGAACTACCTCAATCGGATATCAGGAGAAGAAGTTATGATAGAAATACTAAAGGTTGTACAGTATCAAGCGAAGTATGTAGAATATGAAAAGTCAAATTCCTACACGATTTTCTAGCACCTTCTTAAACCTATAACTCCCACATAAATGACACCTGTATTAATGAGTATTAGGCCCTTCACTTGCCCTTAAGTCGTGAGATTTCACCCATAAATAGGCTCCAATGCATATACATTTTTCGCACCAAGACAAAACCTTCTAAGCATAAAAAAGAGAGTTTTCAAGTCTAGAAAAAAAAGAAAGGAGAGGGAGAAAAATTAGTTTTTTCTAGAAGTTTTGGTACTATCAAGAAGTGTTTTCCAAGCATTAATTTTCAATGAAGTGTTTTTTTGAAACATCAAAGGAGTGCATTTTTCAAGAAGGTTCAAAGCATCAATCAAGGTAGGTAGAGGTACAAAGTCTTAATTCGTGTTAAGTTATAAGTTTCTAGCAAATGAAAATTTATGTTAATGTTTGTATGTCTAATGGTACCTCCGGTACGGCATACACCTCTAGGTCTAATGGTACCTCCGGGTACGATATGTACTTTCGGTCAAGGCGTCGTATTAAGTCATGACTCTACGTGTTTGGGATTCTACCAAAAATCCTACTATGAAGAGGTTTCTAAAGTTGCAGCTTTGAAATGTATAACTTGATCACGAATGCACCAATGATATCTATTGAGTTCTTTTAACTCATGGGTTTAACCCCTTCTCTACAGATTGATATGATTCTACCTTGGGCCTGGATATTGGAAAAGATGGAGAGTGGTGCAACGAGCCCATGAAAAACCCGGTGAATAAGTTATTTAGATTTATTTTTGTGAACGTTTTCTATGTTATTTTTAAAGTATTTGAATAACGCTGAACACGAGAACAAGTTGTGTTTTCTTCAAATAAATTACATTCCGTTATTTTTTATTCAGTGTTTTATTTAAAGTATTCGAAAGGTTGTTGTTAAAATTATCATTGTAAAAAATAAGCTTCCGCTAAAACATATTCTCCTATGACTAAACCACTGGCTAGTTAAGTAAAGTAAGTAGCGTTCCGGTCCACAAGAGGTCGGGGCGTTACAGCGTGGTATCAGAGCACGGTTTAGCCGGTTCTGTAGACCAAATATGTTTTTTTTTAAAAACTAGTTTAGTCGGTTCTGTAGACCATGTTTTTAAAAAAACGGTTTAGCCGGTTCTGTAGACCAAGTATGTGAAAAAGTCTAAGATACTCCATGGCATCTTGCATCCATCCATCAATCTTATCCTACGGCACAGGTATGTTCAAAGTTAATGTTTTCATGAAAAGACTATGTTATGATGCTTTGCGATGCTATGGTACAACTTATGCTTATTTTCAAAGGTATACTATGCTAGTTTGAAATGATTTGAAAGATGTGTTTTTTTTTTCAATGGATACGCATTGAGCCAGGATTTATAGGTAGAATGTTATGTAACAGTAGCCATTTTTCCAAGAGTAAAAAAAAAAGTGCATGATATGTGAAAATGCAACCGATATGGCTCGTAGAATGGCTAGGGCATATAGAGGAGCATTGAACTGTAGAATCGCCATTCAGACCTATGAGAATTACGTGACTGATCTGCTTCGTCTACTTGACGAACATATACATGATGTCTATGAGAGATGCATGACAGCGGTGAATGCTGGAATGGAGATAACGCATATTAAGGCTATAAATAACCTCATACACTCCCTTCCACCTCAATGGGGAGATATGGGAGTCACGGTTAGGGATGTAATGCTAGAGGAGCACCTAAATATATTTGAGTATGAAGTGTATTGTCAATCATTCCTAGACCTATGGAGGGAAAACTTTGAACCTCAACCGGAGATAGTAATTGAACTTGATGAAGAAGAAGAGCCTAAAGAAGGGAATAATCCTAAGCCCGAGCCACAGGTTGAGATGGACATAGAATCTGGACCTGAGGCGGAAGACTCCTGTGGAGATGAGGCTCCACCAAAGAAGATCCGTAGAACTTATAGGGATTAGATTTAAATCCTCGTAACAACTTCCTTTATGTCAAGAAATAAAACTTTATCTTCTTTGTTAGAATTCAAAGTATGAAACTAATAAGAACCATATGTTTTGTCTAAAAAAAATGGCCCGCACAAACCAAACCAACTTGATAAGAGATCTCCTCCAATCGGTCCAAGACCTTGGCAGGCAAAACCCGAACTAGGCCCAACCCCTACCACTAGCTCCTAATGCTCCTCCAACCCATGCTTTAGTGGTCGAGCAATTTAGAATACACAAGCCCCTACCTTCAATGGAAGAGCTGATCCACTTGCAGCCGAGGAGTGGCTTCGCAAGTTGAAGAGAATATTCCGATTAATAGGGTGCACGGACGCCCAGAAGGTCCAGTGTGCTGAGTTTATGTTCTCCGGTGATACAAGCCACTGGTGGGACTCGATGTCAAGGATGAGGACCCCAGAGCAACAAGCAAAATTGAATTGGGAGCGATTTAAAGAGGAAATAATGGACAAGCACTTCCCACAGTCTTTGAGGGATAACAAAGAAAGAAAATTTCTCCAACTAAAGCAAAGGACTATGTCCCTGACTAAGTATGAAAGGAAGTTTGACTAACTTTCAAGGTATGCTCCACATCTGGTGGATACGGAGAACAAGAAAGTCAGGAGGTTTGATCAAGGGTTGAACCCAGATATAAGCATGATACTTATGGCCCATCGTTTCACCTCATATAGTGAAATGCTAGAAAGAGCTCATGCTATCTGGTACCAGAAGACTAGCGTCGAGCAACATAATCAACTGTTCAATCAACCGGACAATGGCAGTATGGGTAAAAGGAAATGGAATGGCCAAGACAAGGGAAAGGACAAGTGGCAGAACAAGAAAGCTGATGGCGGAGCCAATGCCAACGAGAGCATTGTGCCAGTTATAGAGCCATGTCCTAAGTGTGGAAAGACGCATCGTGGCGTGTGTTTGCAAGGGAAGAATGTCTGTTTCAAATGTGGTAAGCCAGGGCATATTTTTAAGGATTACCCCACATTTATCCCGAAGAAGGATGATAACAATGACCAGAACCAGAAAGGGAAAGCACGAGTTTTTGCAATGACTCAGAAAGATGCAGAGGAAAATCGAACGTCATAGTAGGTACTTTATTGATAACCAATATGCCTGCTTATGTATTGTTTGATTCAGGAGCCACACACTCCTTTGTATCGACAACTTTTATGGCTAAATCTAGTATTACCTGTGATAAGTTGGTAGGTACATTAAAGGTTAGCATTCCTTCAGGCAACCCTTTGAGTACTGATAGAATAGCCAAATCAGTAAGTATTGAAGTTGGGGGAAAACCAATGGACGCAAACCTATACATGATAGAAATGAAGGATTTTGATGTAATACTAGGCATGGATTGGTTGGGTTGTAATTACGCCACCATCCGATGTAAGGAAAGGGAGGTATCATTTCAGAAACCAGGAGATGAACCATTTTCGTTCCTTGGAATAAAGATGAAACCCCTTATTCGACTAGTATCAACTTTACAAGCTGAGAAGATGTTGAGAAAAGAAAAATGTCAAGGATATTTAATAAACATCTCAGGAGGGAAATAGGAGACGATAAAAGTTGAAGACGTACCAATAGTACGAGAATTTGTAGATGTGTTTCCAGAACATCTATCTGGTATTCCGCCAGATAGGCAAGTGGAATTTACCATAGACCTAATTCTCGGAGCGGCACCAGTGTCAAAAGCCCTATTCCGAATGGCCCCGAAGGAACTACAAGAGTTAAAGAAGTAGTTGGAAGAACTCCTAGATATGGGCTTTATACGGCCAAGTGTATCTCCATGGGGTGTACCGTTATTTTTCGTGAAGAAAAAGGATGGAAGCATGAGGATGTGCATCGATTATAGGGAGTTAAATCGATTAACTATCAAGAATAAATACCCACTCCCGAGAATCGAGGATCTGTTAGATGAACTGAAAGGAGCTAAGGTATTTTCCAAGATCGACTTACGATCGGGATACCATCAATTGAAAGTAAAGTCAAAGGATATACCCAAGATAGCTTTCAGAACTCGTTATCGACACTACAAGTTTACAGTGATGCCTTTTGGGCTAACCAATGCACCTGCAGTGTTCATGGACCTGATGAATCGTGAATTTCATCAATACTTGGATAAATTTGTCATAGTCTTCGTTGATGACATTTTGATCTATTCCAAGAGTAGGGAGCAACATGAAGAGCACCTAAGAATAGCATTAGAGGTATTATACAAGGAGAAGTTGTATGCCAAATTCAAGAAGTGTGAGTTCTGGCTTGAACGAGTTGAATTTCTTGGATATATAGTCATTGCCCAAGGGATTGAGATAGATCTAGTGAAAGTGGAAGCAGTAACCAACTGGAAAGCACCAACTAATGCTGGCGAGGTACGGAGCATTCTAGGATTAGCAGGATATTATCGGAGATTCATAAAAGGATTCTCCAAAATAACTGAACCAATGACGGAGCTTACAAGGAAGGGAGTAAAATTTCAATGGACGGATAAATGTGAACAAAGTTTCCAAGAACTTAAACAAAGGTTGATATCAGCACCCGTGTTAACAATACCTGAGGGTACGGAAGGGTTTGTTATATACAGTGATGCATCCAAGCAAGGATTGGGATGTGTGCTGATGCAGAATGGAAAAGTGATAGCCTATGCATCAAGACAATTTAAGAAACACGAGCAGAACTACCCGACGCATGATTTAGAACTTGCGGCTGTAGTACACACCTTGAAGATATGGCGATACTACTTGTATGGAGGAAAGTGCAATATCTACATAGATCACAAGAGTCTCAAATATTTATTCACACAGAAGGAATTGAATATGCGACAAAGATGATGGTTGTAATTGGTGAATGATTATGATTGCACTATCCATTACCATCCAGGTAAGGCTAATGTTGTGGCCGATGCCTTAAATAGAAAATCAATGAGACAGTTGGCGTCACTACCCACTTTTCAAATAGAGTTAGTCAAGGACTTGGAAAAGTTGTAGATCGAAGTGGTTACCATACCAAGACAAGTCACTGCTCATCTAGCAGCTTTAATAATTCGACCTACTCTTAGAGATCGAATTATAGAGACACAAGGTAATGGCCCATGCTTATTGAAGATCAAGAATGAAATCGGTATTGATAAGAGAAAGGATTTTGGAATAGCTTCGGATTAGGCACTGATGTTTAAGGGGAGAATTTTTCTGCCTAAGGATGAAACCTTGAGAAACGAGATATTGAAAGAGGCCCATTCCACCCCATACACCGCACATCCCGATGGTACGAAAATGTATCGAGACCTCCGAGATACATTTTGGCGGAGAAATATGAAAAGAAGTATAGGGTTGTATGTGGAAAAGTGCATGGTATGTCAATAGGTTAAGGCAGAACACCAAAGACCGGCTGGATTGTTAAATTCACTGGACATACCCAAATGGAAATGGAAAAGGAAAAATATCACAATTGACTTTATGGTTGGATTCCCGAAGTTAGCAAGAGGAAACAACGTTGTATGGCTAATAGTGGATCGATTAACAAAGTCAGCTCATTTTCTTCCAGTGAAAATGACATTCAGTTTAGACCAATTGGTACAGTTGTACATTAAGGAGGTTGTGAGATTACACGGCATACCTATGTCCATTGTGTCTGACAGAGACCCAAGGATCACGTCCAAATTTTGGAAAAGTCTACAAGGAGCTATGGGAACGAAGCTGAACTTTAGTACATCATATCACCCTCAGTCCGATGGTCAATCTGAAAGGACCATCCAAACTTTGGAAGACATGCTGAGAGCATGTGTTTTGGATCTAGGGGGTAGTTGGGAGTCATACATACCCCTAGTAGAATTTGCATATAATAACAGCTTCCAAGAAACTATCGGGATGGCACCATACGAAGCTCTCTATGGTAGAAGATGTAGGTCCCCTATTCATTGGGATGAAGTCGGGGAGAAGAGAGTTTTGGGACCAGAAATAGTTGAAAGGGCAGTTGAGGCAATCGATAAGATCATGCAAGGATAAAGACAGCACAGGATCGACAGAAAAGCTATGCGGATACAAGGATGAAGGATTTAGAATTCAAAGTTAGAGAAAAAGTGTTATTAAAAGTGGCACCGATGAAAGGTGTACTTAGGTTTGGCAAGAAAGGAAAGCTACGACCCCGCTATATCGAACCATTCGAGATACTTGATAGGGTCGAAAATGTAGCCTATCGGTTAGCTCTCCCACCTGGGTTATCGACAGTGCACAACGTGTTCCATGTATCAATGATCAAGAAATACGTGCAAGATCCTAATCATGTAGTGAACTATCAGTCCGTGAAAGTACAAAAGGACTTATCCTATGAAGAGGTACCAATTAGGATATTGGATCAAAAGGTGCATAAACTAAGGAACAAAGAAATTCAATTGGTCAAAATACAATGGAATAATCATGAAATAGAGAGGCCACTTGGGAAGGGGAAGAGGAAGCCAAAAACAAGTATCCAACACTATTCGCCCAATCAGAAGGTAAATTTTGAGGGTGAAATTTTAGTTAAGGTGTGGGGGATGTAGAACCCCAAATAATTTTAAACACCTTAGTGGCACTAAGACATGAATATTGGATGACTAAAGTATACTTTAGATTTTTAGTCTCATTTGAGACCCATTTATGACATAGAAAACATTCGATTTGGAAAATGATATCTAAAGAAAAGTTGTAGCTCTTTGAGTTAGCTTTCCAACGCACTATGAATTACCTCAATCGGATATCAGAAGAAGAAGTTATGATAGAAATACTAAAGGCTGTACAGTATCAACCGAAGTACGCGGAGTATGAAAGTCAAATTCCTACACGATTTTCTAGCACCTTCTTAAACCTATAACTCCCACATAAATGGCACCCGTATTAATGAGTATTAGGCCCTTCACTTGCCCTTAAGTTGTGAGATTTTCACTTATAAATAGGCCCCAATGCATACACATTTTTCACACCAAGATAAAAGCTTCTAAGCATAAAAGAGAGAGTTTTCAAGTCTACAAAAAAGAGAAAGGAGAGGGAGGAAAATTAGTTTTCCTAGAAGTTTTGGTGCTATCAAGAAGTGTTTTCCAAGTATCAATTCTCAATGGAGTGTTTTTTTTGAAACATCAAAGGAGTGCATTTTTCAACAAGGTTCAAAGCATCAATCAAGGTAAGTAGAGGTGCAAAGTCTTAATTCGTTTTAAGTTCTAAGTTTCTAGAAAATGCAAATTTATGTTAATGTTTGTATGTTTAATGGCACCTCCGGTACAGCATATACCTCCATGTCTAATGGTACCTTCGGGTATGGCATATACTTTCGGTCGAGGCGTCGTGTTAAGTCATGACTCTACGTGTTTGGGATTCTGCCGGAAATCCTACTATGAAAAGGTTTCTAAAGTTACAACTTTGAAATGTATAGCTTGATCACGAATGCACCAATGATATCTATTAAGTTTTTTTAACTCACGGGTTTAACCCCTTCTCTACAGATTGATATGATTCTACCTTGGGCCTGGATGATGGAAAAGATAGATAGTGGTGCAATGAGCCCATGGAAAACCCGGTGAACAAGTTATTTAGATTTATTCTTGTGAACGTTTTCAATGTTATTTCTTTAAAGATTTTGAATAACGCTGAACGCGAGAACAAGTTGTATTTCCTTCAAATAAATTACGTTCCGTTATTTTTTATTCAGTGTTTTATTTAAATTATTCGAAAGGTTGTTAAAATTATCATTTTAAAAATTAAGCCTCCGCTAAAACATATTTTCCTATGACTAAACCATCGGTTAGTTAAGTAAAGTAAGTAGCGTTCTGGTCCACAAAGGGTCGGGGCGTTACAGTAAGTGCTGCGACCCTTTGTAGACACTCCTCCTAATATATCTTACGAAGCCCTGCTACATATGTAGGCCGATCTAAGGCTGTACGCATTAACCTTAGTGCACATTCCTCGTAAAGAATCTTACAAAGCCCTGCTCCATACGCAAGCCGATCTAAGGCTTTACATGTTACCCTTTGTGGACATTCCTCCTAAAGAATCTTACAAAGCCCTACTCCATACACAGGCTGATCTAAGGGCGTAAGTACTGCGACCATTAGTGGACATTCCTCCTAAGGAATCTTACAAAGCACTACTCCATAAGTAGGTCGATCTAAGGGTGTAAGTGCTGCAACACTTAGTGGACATTCCTCCTAACGAATCTTACAAAACCCTGCTATATACACAGGCCAATCTAAGGATGTACCTGTTACCCTTAGTGGACATTCCTCCTAAGGAATCTTACAAAGACATGCTCCATACGCAGGTCGATCTAAGGGCGTAAGTATTGCGAACATTAGTGGACATTCCTCCTAGGAAATCTTACGAAGCCCTTCTACATACGTAGGACGATCTAAGGTCGTATGTGTTACCCTTAGTGGACTTCCTCCGAAGGAATCTTACAAAGCCTTGCTCCATTAGCAGGTCGATCTAAGGGCGTAAGTGCTGCGACCCTTAGTGGACATTCCTCCTAAGGAATCTTACAAAGTTGTATTACATACGCAGGCCGATCTAAAGCCGTACATGTTACCCTTAGTGGACATTCCTCCTAACAAATCTTACAAAACCCTGCTATATACACAAGCCAATCTAAGGATGTACCTGTTACCCTTAGTGGACATTCCTCCTAAGGAATCTTACAAAGCCCTTCTACATAAGCAAGCCGATCTAAGGCTGTACGTGTTGCCCTTGGTGGACATTCCTCCTAAGGAATCTTACAAAGCCCTGCTACAAACGCATGCCGATCTAAGGCTGTACGTGTTACCCTTAGTGGACATTCCTCTTTAGAAATCTTACAAAGCCCTGCTACATACGCTGGTCGATCTAAGGCTGTACGTGTTACCCGTAGTGTAAATTCCTCTTCAAAAATCTTACAAAGCCCTGCTCTATACACAGGCCGATCTAAGGGCGTAAGTGCTGCCACCCTTAGTGGACATTCCTCCTGAGCAATCTTACAAAGCCCTGCTACATACAAAGGCCGATCTAAGGCTGTACGTGTTACCCAAAGTGCACATTCCTCCTAAAGTATCTTACAAAAACCTTCTCCATACACAGGCGGATCTAAGGGCGAAAGTGCAGAGACCCTTATTGGACATTCCTCTTAAGAAATCTTACAAAGCCCTGCTGCATACGCAGGCCGATATAAGGCTTTACGTGTTACCCTTAGTGGCCTATCCTTCTAAAGAATCTTACAAAGCCCGGCTCCATACGCAGGCGGATCTAAGGGCGTAAGTACTGCGACCCTTAGTGGACATTCCTACTAAGGAATCTTACAAAACCCTGCTACATACGCATGCCGATCTAAGGTTGTACGTAATACCCTTAGTGGACATTCATCCTTAGGAATCTTACAAAGCCGTTCTCCATACGCAGGCCGATCTAACGGTGTATGCGCTGCTACCCTTAGTGGACATTCCTCCTAAGGAATCTTACAAAGCCCTGCTGCATACGCAGGCCGATCAAAGGAGGTACGTTTTTCCCTTAGTGGACATTCCTACTAAGGAATCTTATAAAGCCCTGCACCGTACGTAGGCCGATCTAAGGGCGTAAGTGCTGCGACCCTTAGTGGACATTCCTCCAAAGGAATTTTACAAAGCCCTGCTATATACGCAGGCCGATCTAAGGCGGTATGTGTTACCCTTTGTGGACATTCCTCCTAATGAATCTTACAAGGACATTCCTCCTAATGAATCTTACAAAGCCCTGCTACATATGCAGGCAGATCTAAGGCTATACGTGTTACCCTTATTGGACATTCCTCCTAAGGAATCTTACAAAGCCTTACTCCATGCGCAGGCCGATCTAAGGGCGTAAGTGCTTCGACCCTTAGTGGACATTCCTCCTAAGGAATTTTACAAAGCCTTGCTACATACGCAGGCCGATCTAAGGCCGTATGTGTTATCCTTAGTGGACATTCTTCCTAAAGAATCTTGCAAAGCACTACACCATATGCAGGCCGATCTGAGGGTGTAAGTGTTGCGACCCTTAGTGGACATTCCACCTAAGGAATCTTACAAAGACCTTCTACAAATGCATGCTGATCTAAGGCTTTATGTGTTACCCTTTGTGGACATTTCTCCTTAGGAATCTTATAAAGCCCTGCTACATATGCAGTCCGATCTAAGGCTATACGTGTTACCCACAGTGCACATTCCTCCTAAAGAATCTTGCAAAGCACTGCTCCATACGCAGGCCGATCGAAGGGCGTATGTGCTGCGACCCTTAGTGGACATTCCTCCTGAGGAATCTTACAAGGCCCTACTATATACGCAGGCCGATCTAAGGCTATACGTGTTACCCCTAGTGGACATTTCTTCTATAGAATCTTACAAAGCCCTGTGCCATATGCAGGCTGATCTAAGGGCGTAAGTGCTGCGATCCTTAGTGGACATTCCTTCTAAGGAATCTTACAAAGCCCTGCTACATGCGCAGGCTGATATAAGGCTTTACGTGTTACCCTTGGTGGACATTCCTCCTAAAGAATCTTTACAAAGCCCTGCTCCATACGCCGATCGATCTAAGGGCATAAGTTCTACGACCCTTAGTGGACATTCCTCCTAAGGAATCATACAAAGCCCTGCTCCATACGCAGGTCGATCTAAGGGCGAACGTGCTGCGACTCTTAGAGGACATTCCTCCTAAAGAATTTTTCAAAACCCTGCTACATACGCAGGCCGATCTAAGGCAGTACGTGTTACCTTTAGTGGAGTTTCCTCCTAAGGAATCTTACAAAGCCCTGCTCCATACTCAGGCCAATCTATGGACGTAAGTACTGCGACCTTTAGTGGACATTCCATGTAAGGAATTTCACAAAGCCCTGCTACATACGCAGGCCGATCTCCAAGACTGTACGTGTTACCCTTAGCGAACATTCCTCCTGAAGAATCTTACAAAGACCTGCTCCATACGCTGGTCGATCTAAGGGAGTATGTGCTGGGACCCTTCGTGGACATTCCTCCAATGGAATCTTACAAAGCCCTGCTACATACGAAGGCCTATCTAAGACTGTACGTGTTACTCTTAGTGGACATCCCTCCTAAGGAATCTTACAAAGCCCTTCTCCATACGCAGGCAGATCAAAGGGTGTAAGTGCTGCGACCTTTAGTGGACATTCCTCCTACGAAATCTTACAAAACCCTAATACGCAGGCCGATCTAAGGCTGTACGTGTTATCCTTAGTGGATATTCCTCCTAAAGAATCTTACAAAGCGCTGCTCCATACGTAGGCCAATCTAAGGGTGTAAGTGATGCAATCCTTAGTGGACATCCGTCTAAGGACTCTTACAAAGCCCTGCTAAAACGCATGCCGATTTAAGGCTGTACATGTTACCGTTAGTGGACATTCCTTCTTAGGAATCTTACGAAGCCCTGCTCCATATACATGCCGATCTAAGGCTGTACGTGTTCCCCCTAGTGCACATTCCTCCTAAAGAATCTTACAAAGTCCTTCTCCATACGCAGGGCGATCAAAGGGCGTAAGTGCTGCGACCCTTTTGGACATTCCTCCCAAGGAATATTACAAGCCCTTCTATATGCACAGGCCGATCTTTGGCTGTACGTGTTACCCTTAGTGGACATTCTTCCTAAGGAATCTTATATAGCCGTGCTACATATGGAGGCCGATCTAAGGCTGTACGTGTCACCCTTAGTGGACATTCCTCCTAAGGAGTCTTACAAAGCCATGCTACATATGGAGGCCGATCTAAGGCTATACATGTTACCCTTAGTGGACATTCTTCCTAAGGAATCTTACGAAATCGTGCTACATACGCAGGCCAATCTAAGGCTGTACGTGTTACCCTTAGTGGACATTCCTCATTAGGAATCTTACAAAGCCCTTCTCCATACGCAGGCCGATCTAAGGGAGTAAGTGTTACTACCCTTAGTGGACATTCCTCCTTAAGAATTATACAAAGCCCTGCAATATGCGCAGGCAGTAAGGCTGTACGTGTTACCATTATAGGACATACCGCCCAAGGAATCTTACAAAGCCTGCTCCATACATAGGCCGATCTAAGGGCGTAAGTGCTGCGACTCTTAGTGGACATTCCTCCTAAGGAATCTTACGTAGCCCTTCTACATACATAGGCCGATTTAAGGCTGTGCGTGTTATCCTTTGTGGACATTCCTCCTAAGGAATCTTACAAATCCTTGATACACAGGCCGATCAAAGGCTATACGTGTTACACTTAGTGGACATTCCTCCTAAAGAATCTTACATAGCCCTACTCCATATACAGGCCGGTCTAAGGGCGTAAGTGCTATGCCCCCTAGCGGACATTCCCCCTAAAGAATCTTATAAAGCCTCACTCCATACACAGGCCGATCTATTGGTGTAAGTGCTGCGACCCTTAGTGGACATTCCTCCTAAGGAATCTTACAAAGCCCTGCTACATACGCAGGCTGATCTAAGGGCGTACGTGTTACCCTTAGTGGACATTCCTCTATAGGAATCTTACAAAGCCTTGCTACATACATTGGCCGATCTAAGGCTGTACGTGTTACCCTTAGAGGACATTCCTCCTAAGGAATATAACAAAGCCCTGCTACATAGCAAGCAGATCTAAGGCTGTAAGTGTTGCGACCCTTAGTAGACATTCCTCCTAAGGAATCTTACAAAGCCCTGCACCATACGCAGGGTGATCTATAGGCGTAAGTGCTGCGACCATTAGTGGACATTCCTCCTAAGGAATCATACAAAGTCCTGCTATATACGAAGGCCGATCTAAGGCTGTATGGGTTATCCTTAGTGGACATTCCTCGTAAGGAATCTTACAAAGCCCTGTTACATACGCATGCCGATCTAAGGTTGTAAGTGTTACCCTTAGTGGACATTCCTCCTAAGGAATCTTACGAAGCCCTGGCACATACGCATGTCGATCTAAGGCTGTACGTGTTACCTATAGTAGACATTCCTCCTAAGGAATCTAACAAAACCCTGCTATATACACAGGCCGATCTAAGGCTGTACGTGTTACCCTTAGAGGACATTCCTCCTACTGAATCTAAGAAAGCCCAGCTACATACGCAGGCCGATCTAAGGCTATAAGTGCTACGACCCTTAGTGGGCATTCCTCCTAAGGAATCTTACAAAGTCCTGCTCCATACGCAAGCCGACCTAAGGGCGTAAGAGCTGTGACCCTTAATGGATATTCCTCCTAAGGAATCTTACCAAGCTCTACTATATACGCATACCGATCTAAGGCTGTACATGTTACCCCTAGTGGACATTCCTCCTTAGGAATCTTACAAAGTCCTGCTACATACGCAGGCCGATCTAAGGCTGTACATTTTACCCTTAGTGCACATTTCTCCTAAGTAATCTTACAAAGCCCCGCTACATACGCAGACTGATCTGAGGCTGTACTTGTTACCCTTAGTGCACATTCCTCCTAAAGAATCTTACAAAGCACTGCTACATACGTAGGCCGATCTAAGGTTGTACGTGTTACCCTTAGTGAACATTCCTCCTAAGGTATCTTGCAACGCCCTGCTCCATACGTAGGCCGATCTAATGGCGTAAGTGTTACGGACCTTAGTGGACATTCTCCCTAAGAAATATAACAAACCCCTTCCAAATACGCAGGCCGATCTAAGGCTGTATGTATTTCCCTTAGTAGTCAATCCGCCTAAGGAATATCACAAAGCCCATGCTCCATACGCAGCCCGATCTAAGGGCGTAAGCGTAGCGACCCTTAGTGGATATTCCTCCTAAGGAATCTTAAAAACCCCTGCTACATACGCAAGCCGATCTAGGAGCATAAGTGTTGCGACCCTTAGCGGGTGTTCCTCCTAAGGAATCTTACAAAGCCTTGCTATATACGCAGGTTGATCTAAGTCTATACGTGTTACCCTTAGCTGACATTCCTCCCAAGGAATCTTACAAAGCTCTTCTCCATACACAAGCCGATCTAAGCACGTAAGTGCTGTGTCCTTTCATGGACATTCCTCCTAAGGAATCATACAAAGCCCTACTACATACGCAGGCCGATCTAAGGCTGTATGTGTTACCCATAGTGGACATTCTGCCAAAGGAATCTTACAAATCCCTGCTACATACGCAGGCCAATCTAAGGCTTTATGTGTTACCTTTAGACGACATTCCTCCTAAAGAATCTCACAAAGCCCTGCTCCATACGCAAGCCGATGTAAGGGCGTAAGTCATGCGACCCTTAGTGGACATTCCTCCTAAGGAATCTTACATAACCCTCCTACATACGCAGGCCGATCTAAGGCTGTGCGTGTTACCCTTAGCGGTCAATCTTCCTAAGGAATCTCACAAAGCCCATGCTCCATACGCAGGCTGATCTAAGGGCGTAAGTGCAGCGACCCTTAGTGGACATTCCTCCTAAGGAATCTTAAAAAGCCCTGCTATATACGCAAGCCGATCTAAGGGCATAAGTGTTGCGACCCTTAGTGGACGTTCTTCCTAAGGAATCTTACAAAGCCTTGCTATATACGCTGGCCGATCTAAGTCTAAACGTGTTACCCTTAGTTGACATTCCTCCTAAGGAGTCTTACAAAGCTCTGCTAGCCAATTTAAGGGCGTAAGTGTTGCGACCCTTAGTAGACTTTCCTCCTAAGGAATCTCACAAAACCCTTCTACATACACAGGCCAATCTAAGGCTGTGCGTGCTACCCTTAGTGGACATTCCGCCAAAGGAATCTTACAAATCCCTGCTACATACGCAGGCCGATCTAAGGGCGAAAGTACTGCGACCCTTATTGGACATTCCTCCTAAGGAATCTTACATAACCTTTCTACATACGCAGGCCGATCTAAGGCTGTGTGTGTTACGCTTAGTGGATATTCTTCCAAAAGAATCTTACAAATCCCTGCTATATACGCAGGCCGATCTAAGGCTTTATGTGTTACCTTTAGTGGACATTCCTCCTAAAGAATCTTACAAAGCTCTGCTCCATACGCGGGCCTATCTAACGGTGTAAGTGTTGTGACCCTTAGTGGACATTCCTCCTAAGGAATCTTACAATGTCGTGCTACATACGCAAGCTGATCTAAGGCTGTACGTGTTACCCTTAGTGGACATTTCTCCTAAGGAATCTTACAAAGCCCTGCTACATACGCAGGCCAATCCAAGGCTGTACGTGTTACACTTAGTGGACATTTCTCCTAAGGAATCTTACAAAGCCCTGCTACATACACATGCCGATCTAAGGTTGTACATGTTACCCATAGTGGACATTCCTCCTTAGGAATTTTACAAAGCCTTGCTACATACGTAGACCGATCTAAGGCTGTACATGTTACCCTTAGTGAAAATTCCTCCTAGGGAATCTAACAAAGCCCTGCTACATAGCAGACATATCTAAGGCTGTAAGTGGTGTGACCCGTAGTGGACATTCCTGCTAAGGAATCTTATAAAGCCCTGCATCGTACGTAGGCCGATCTAAGGGCGTAAGTGGTGCGACCATTAGTAGACTTGCCTCCTAAGGAATCTTACAAAGCCCTGCTACATACGAAGGTCAATCTAAGGTTGTACGTGTTACCCTTAGTGGACATTCCTCCTAAGGAATCTTACAAAGCCCTGCTACATACGCATGTCGATCTAAGGCTGTACGTATTACCCTTAGTTGACATTCCTCCTAAGGAATCTTACAAAGTCCTTCTACATATGCATGCCGATCTTAGGCTGTATGTGCTACCCTTAGTGGACATTCCTCCTAAGGAATCTTGCAAAGCCCTGCTCCATGCGTAGGCCAATCTAATGGCGTAAATGCTGCGACCATTAGTGGACATTCCTCCTAAGAAATCTTATAAAGCCCTTCTAAATACACAGGTCGATCTAAGGCTGTACGTGTTTCCTTAAGTGGTCAATCCTCCTAAGGAATCTTACAAAGCCCATGCTCCATACGCAGGCCGATCTAAGGATGTAAGTGCAGCAACCCTTAGTGGACATTCCTCCTATGGAATCTAAAAAAGCCCTACTACATACGCAAGCCGATCTAAGGGCATAAGTGTTGCGATCCTTAGTGGACATTCCTCCTAAGGAATCTTACAAAGCCCTAAACATACACAGGCCAACCAAAGGTTGTACGTGTTACCCTTAGTTGACATTCCTTCTAAGGGATCTTACAAAGCCCTTCTCCATACGCAAGTCGATCTAAGGGTGTAAGTGTTGCGACCCTTCGCGGACATTCCTCCTAAGGAATCGTACAAACCCGTACTACATACGCAGGCCGATCTAAGGCTGTACGAGTTAACCTTAGAGGACATTCCTCCTAGGGAATCTTACAAAGCCCTGCTCCATACACAGGCCGATCGAAGGGCGTAAGTGCTGCGACCCTTAGAGGACATTCCTCCAAAGGAATCTTACAAAATCTTGCTCCATACGCAGGCTGATCTAAAGTTGTACGTGTTATTCTTAGTGGACATTCTTCCTAAGGAATCTGATAAAGCCGTGCTCCATACGAAGCCTGATCTAATTGTAGAACCCCAAATAATTCTAGACACCTTAGTGGCACTAAGACATGAATACTGGATGACTAAAGTATACTTCAAATTTTTAATCTCATTTGAGACCCACTTTTGACTTAGGAAACATTTTCTTTGTGAAACGATATCTAAATAAAAATTGTAGCTCTATGAGTTAGCTTTCCAATGTACTTTGAATTACCTCAATCGGATATCTAGAGAAGAAGTTATGATAGAAACACTGAAAGCTATGCAGTATCAACCGGACTGCAATCGGTCGACCGAAACTGCCTGAAATGAATTTTCTCGTTTTTCTCTAGAATTTAAATATTTATTTTCATCAATTATTTTCTCAAAGGGCCACCCATGTTTTGGGCAATAAAAACCCCACTAAATTGAAGCATTTAACCTCAAACTTAAATGACACCCATGTTTTCTCTCTTAAATGAAATTTGACCCTTTATTTGCTTTAAGTTATGGGATATTTACCTATAAATAGAGACCTCATTTCACTCATTTTTTCTCACACCAAAAGCAAGAGCTTTTACATACTAAAGAAAGAGTTTCCAAGAGAGAAAAAGAGAGGGAGGAAAACTATTTTTCCTAGAAGTTTAAGAAGTATTTTTCAAGCATCAATTCTCAATGGTTTTCAAACATCCAAGGAGTGCATTTCTTTCAACGTCCAAGTTTCATCGAAATTTTCAATCCAAGTTTTCAAAGTTTCAAAAGCATCAATCAAGGTAGGTAGAGGTGCAATGCATTTAATCGTGTTAAGTTATGAGTTTCGATTCATGTTAATGTTTGTATGTCAAATGGTACTCCGGTACGGCATATCACTCTATGTTAATGGTTGTATGTCAAATGGTACTCCGGTATGGCATACCCTCTATGTTGAAGAAATGTTCGTATGTCAAATGGTGACCTCGGGTACGGCATACCCCTTCATGTCAAATGGTGCCTCCGGGTACGGCATGTATGAAAAGTTATAAAGTTAATGTTTTGAAATATATAGCTTGATCACGAATGCACCTATGACACCTATTGAGTTTTTCAACTCACGAGTTTAATCTCATCTCTACAGATTGAAGGAATTCTACCTCGGGCATGGATGGAGGAGAAGATGGAGAGTGATGTAACGAGCCCATGGAAATCCGGCGAATAAATGATTTGGATTTATTTTTATGAAATGTTTTCCAATGTTATTTCTTTAAAGTTTTGAATAACGCAGAATGCGGGAACAAGTTATGTTTTCATCAAATAAATTACATATGTTTGTTTTGAAAAATGATTCAGTGTTTTTGTTTAAAGTATTTGAAGTATTGTTATTTAAATTATTATCCGAAGATGTAAGCTTCCGCTAAAACGTATACACTTGTTACTAAACCACTGGTTAAGCTAAGTAAAGTAAGTAGCATTTAGGTCCACTAGGGGTCAGGGCGTTACATACCCGGAGCTGTCATTCTAAATTGGCCGGCTTATCAAAGTAATCTCGAGGAGACTAAGGAGCTTCAAAGGCAAGTGGAGGAGTTAATGAGCAAAGGATACGTGAGGGAAAGCATGAGTTCTTGTGCAGTACCGATTTTGCTTGTACCAAAAAAGGATGGAACATGGCAAATGTGCGTGGATTGTAGGGCTATCAACAACATAACGGTAAAGTATCGTCACCCTATTCCCAGGTTAGATGACATGCTTGATGAATTACATGGTTCTTGCATATTTTCTAAAATTGATTTAAAAAGCGAGTATCATCAAATTCATATGCGAGAGGGTGATGAATGGAAAACGGCTTTTAAAACTAAATATGGTTTATATGAATGGTTGGTTATGCCGTTTGGACTCACAAATGTACCTAGCACTTTTATGCGTTTAATGAATAATGTTTTACGTACTTTTATAGGAAAATTTTTTGTAGTTTATTTTGATGACATCTTAATCTATAGCAAAAACCTAGGAGAGCATTTAGAACATTTAAAATGTGTGCTAATTGTTTTTAAGGAAAGAACAACTCTATGCCAATATTAAGAAATGCACGTTTTGTATGGATAAAGTTATTTTTCTTAGATTTGTGGTTAGTGCTAATGGGGTAGAAGTAGACGATGAAAAGATAAAAGCTATTAGAGATTGGCCGACACCTAAAAGTATAACGGAAGTTAGGAGTTTTCATGGTTTGGCTAGTTTTTATAGGCAATTTGTGAAAAATTTTAGCACTATCACCGCACCACTCACAAAAGTAGTTAAAAAGAGTGTAGGTTTTCATTGGGGTGATTAACAGGAACTTGCATTTAATACTATTAAAGGTAGATTGTGTGAAGCACCTATTTTGGCATTACCTAACTTTGATAAAACATTCGAGATTGAGTGTGATGCATCAGGAATAGGGGTTGGATCAGTTTTAATGCAGGATCGGAGGCCTATTGCATACTTTAGCGAGAAATTGAGTGGAGCTGCTTTAAATTATCCTACATATGACAAAGAACTTTATGAACTTGTTCGAGCTTTGGAGACTTGGCAACATTATCTATGGCCGAAGAAGTTCGTCACTAAAGCACTTGCTGGGGCAACATAAATTGAACAAGAGGCATGCACGGTGGATGGAATTCATTGAGACCTTTCCATATGTCATTCGGTATAAACAAGGTAATGAAAATGTCGTGGCGGATGTGTTGTTGCGAAGGTACGTATTGCTAACTACTCTTGATTCTAAGTTACTTGGGTTTGAACATATTAAGGAATTGTATGAAAAAAATATTGAATTTTTGGATATTTATTTGCCATGCATAAAAGAGGCGGTTGATAGGTTCTTTAGGCATGAGGGGTATTTATTTCGGGAAAATAGGTTATGTGTTCCTAATTGTTCTATTCGGGAGTTGTTAGTAAGGGAGGCACATAGTCATGGATTGATGGGACACTTTGGGGTTCAAAAGACTTTAGATGTATTGAAGGAGCATTTTTATTGGCCTAAGATGAAAAGTGATATTGAGCGAACTTGTAGTCGATGCATAGGTTGTAAAAAGGCTAAATCTAAGGTTTTACCTTAAGGTTTGTACACACCTTTACCTACACCTAGTGAGCCTTGGGTTGATATCTCGATGGACTTTGTTTTGGGTTTACCTAGGACTAAGAGAGGTCGGGATTCTATTTTTGTGCTCGTGGATAGGTTCAGCAAAATGGCACATTTTATACCATGTCACAAAACTAACGATACCACGAACATTGCTGACTTATTCTTTAAAGAGATTGTGAGTTTACATGGGGTTCCTAGAAGCATAGTGTCGGATCGGGATGTCAATTTTTGGGTCACTTTTGGAGAGTTTTATGGGGAAGTTAGGCACTAAGTTACTATTTTCCACAACTTGCCATCCACAAACGGATGGCCAAACCGAGGTAGTGAATCGGACTATTGAAGAGTTGGGAGGAGTGTCTACCATTTGTTGAATTTGCATACAATCGAGTTGTTCACTCTACTACGTCATATTCTCCATTTAAAATTGTATACAGTTTTAATCCACTAACTCCTTTGGATTTAATTCCTTTATGTAACGCCCCGACCCCTAGTGGACTAGAACGCTACTTACTTTACTTAGTTTAACCGGTGGTTTAGTAACAAGTGTATACATTTTAGCGGAAACTTACATGTTCGGATAATAATTTAAATAACAATGCTTCAAATACTTTAAACAAAAACACTGAATCATTTTTCAAAACAACAAAATGTAATTTATTTGAAGAAAATATAACTTGTTCTCGCATTCTGCGTTATTCAAAACTTTAAAGAAATAACATTGGAAAACATTTCATAAAAATAAATCCAAATCACTTATTCACCGAATTTCCATGGGCTCGTTGCATCACTTTCCATCTTCTCTTAAATCCATGCCCGAGATAGAATTTCTTCAATCTGTAGAGATGAGATTAAACCCATGAGTTGAAAAACTCAATAGGTGTCATAGGTGCATTCGTGATCAAGCTATACATTTCAAAACATTAACTTTATAACTTTTCATACATGCTATACCCGGAGGCACCATTTGACATGAAGGGGTATGCCGTACTCGAGGGCACCATTTGACATGTAAACATTTCTTCAACATAGAGGGAAATGCCGTACCAGAGTACCATTTGACATACAACCATTAACATAGAGGGATATGTCGTACCAGAGTACCATTTGACATACCAACATTAACATGAATCGAAACTTATAATTTAACCATACGAAC
This sequence comes from Olea europaea var. sylvestris, assembly GCF_002742605.1. NCBI lineage: Eukaryota > Viridiplantae > Streptophyta > Magnoliopsida > Lamiales > Oleaceae > Olea > Olea europaea. Next base: position 4,962,814 of record NC_036240.1, read on the forward strand.
ATTTCTTCAACATATAGGGGTATGCCGTACCGAAGTACCATTTGACATACAACCATTAACATAGAGGGATATGCCGTACCAGAGTATCATTTGACATACCATGAAACTTGGACGTTGAAAGAAATGCACTCCTTGGATGTTTGAAAACCGTTGAGAATTGATGCTTGAAAACACTTCTTAAACTTCTAGGAAAAATAGTTTTCCTCCCTCTCTTTTTCGCTCTTGGAAACTCTTTCTTTAGTATATTAAAGTTCGTGCTTTTGGTGTGAGAAAAAATGAGTGAAATGAGGTCTCTATTTATAGGTAAATATCCCATAACTTAAAGCAAATGAAGGGTCAAATTTCATTTAAGAGAGAAAACATGGGTACCATTTAAGTTTGAGGTTAAATGCTTCAATTTAGTGGGGTTTTTATTGCCAAAAACGTGGGTGGCCCTTTGAGAAAATAATTGATGAAAATAAATATTTAAATTCTAGAGAAAAATGAGAATTTTCATTTCAGGCAGTTTGAGTCGATCGGTTGTAGTCCGGTTGACACTGCATAGCTTTCAGTGTTTCTATCATAACTTCTTCTCCCGATATCCAATTGAGGTAATTCAAAGTGCGTTGGAAAGATGACTCAAAGAGCTACAACTTTAATTTAGATATTATTTTCCAAATCGAATGTTTCCTATGTCGAAAATGGGTCTCAAATGAGACTAAAAATCTGAAGTATACTTTAGTCATCCAATATTCATGTCTTAGTGCCACTAAGGTGTCTAGAATTATTTGGGGTTCTACACTTTACCTATGAATGAATGTGGTAGTTTAGATGGCAAAAAGAAGGTAGAATTGGTTAAATCACTCTGTGAAAAAGGTAAAAGCACAAATTGAAAGCAAAAGTAAGTTGGTTGTGTTGCAGGCAAACAAAGGTAGGAAGCGCGTGACATACGAGCCAGGAGATTGGGTTTGGATGCACCTTAAGAAGGATCGATTTTCGGAGCAAAGGAAGTCCAAGTTGCAACCGAGGGACGATGGTCCATTTCAAGTGATTGAAAAAATAAACGATAATGCTTACAAGTTGGACCTTCTAGGTGAGTATAATGTTTCGGCTACTTTTAATGTATCTGATCTCTCTCTGTTTGATGCAGGTTCAGATTCGAGGATGAATCCTTTTGAAGGGGAGGGGATGATATGATCCAGGAGTCGAGCCCGACGAAGGCGAGTGCGGAACGAGATCCGTTGATAGTCGATGGTGGACTAATGACGTGATCAAAGGCAAAGCAAGCGAAACAAGTGATGGAATTGCTTGTTCAAGAAACCATTGATGGAACCATGTTCGGGACTCAAAATGGAGCAACTTTCATGTTCGGGGCAAGGGCCGAATCAACTTGGATCAATTTGTTATCAAGTGCGAAATCAGAGGCTGAAAACAAGCCTGTGCGACTGTACCATGCAACCGCATGGAGGCATACCGAAACTCAAGATGGATTTTTGTTTGAACCATGCGACCGCATGAAAATACACCATGCGGCCGCATGGTTCAAAAATTTAGCAAATTTTCCAATTTTGGTAATTATCGATATTTTGTTAGTTTTTGATTCTTTTCCATATTTTAAGGATTATGATCGACTTTTGCACGATTTTTACCTAGTTTTTAGGTTTAGTATATATAGGAGTTTCTATTCAATTGTTAAAAACTTTTGACATTATTGATATTGAATTAAAGTGAGGCGTATTGTCTTCTCTTCATCGTTCTTCATTGAACAACTTCAAACTTATCAAGTGTTAACTTGCGACATTCAAACAACCGGATTTAATTCTTGGATTACGTGATCAAGGGGTCTTTCAAGCGTCGTTCTTGTTGGGTTTTTTGGTTCGACTTTCTTTTGGGTTAATCCTAAACATTGGATTAATTTAGCTTTCTTAGGTTCGTCAATCTCATTGTGGGTTTCGTAGTCAACGTTGCTATGGGGTTCGCATCAGGATAACACGTAAAGCCTTAGATCGACAAACGTATGTAGCAGGGCTTTGTAAGATTCCCTAGGAGAAATGTCCACTAAGGGTCTTACGCCCTCATATCGGCCTGCGTATGGAGCAGGGCTTTGTAAGATTGTTTAGGAGAAATGTCCACTAAGGATAACACGTACAGCCTTAGATCGGCCAGCATATGTAGCCGGGCTTTGTAAGATTCCTTAGGAGAAATGTCCACTAAGGGTAACACGTAAAGCCTTAGATTAAAATACGTATGTAACAGGGCTTTGTAAGATTCCTTCGGAGGAATGTCCACTAAGGGTTGCAGTACTTACACCCTTAGATCCGCCTACGTATGTAGCAGGACTTTTTAAGATTCCTTAGGAGGAATGTCCACTAAGGGTAACACGTATAGCCTTAGATCGGCCTTCGTACGTAGCAGGGCTTTGTGAGATTCCATAGGAGGAATGTCCACTAAAGGTCGCAAAACATACGCCCTTAGAACGGCCTGCATATGGAGCAGGGCTTTGTAAGATTTCTTAGGAGGAATGTCAACTAAGGGTAACACGTATAGCCTTAGATCGGCCTGCGTATGTAGCAGGATTTTGTAAGATTCCTTTAGAGGAATGTCCACTAAGGGTCGCAACACTTAAGCCCTTAGATCGGTCTCTGTATGGAGCTGGGCTTTGTAAGATTCCTTGGGAGAATTTTCCACTAACGGTAACACGTACAGCCGTAGATTAACCTGCGCATGTAGTAAGGCTTTGTAAGATTCCTTAGGAGGAATGTCCACAAAGGGTAACACGTACAGCCTTAGATCGGCCTGCGTATGTATCAGGGCTTTGTAAGATTTTTTAGAAGGAATGTCAACTAAGGGTAACACGTACAGCCTTAGATCGGCCTGCGTATGTAGCAGGGCTTTGTAAGATTTCTCAGGAGGAATGTCCACTAAGGGTCGTAGCACTTACGCCCTTAGTTCGGCCTGCATATGGAGTAGGGCTATGTAAGATTCCTTAGGAGGAATGTCCACTAAGGTTAACACATACAACCTTAGATCGGCCTGCGAATGTAGCAGGGATTTTGTAAGATTCCTTAGGAGAAATGTCCACTAAGTGTTACAGCACTTACGCCCTTAGATCAGCCTGCATATGGAGCAGGGCTTTGTAAGATTTCTTAGGAGGAATGTCTACGAAAGGTAACACGTATAGCCTTAGATCGGTCTGCATATGTAGAAGGAATTTATAAGATTCTTTAGGAGGAATGTCCTATACGGGTAACATGTACAGCCTTAGATTGGCATGTGTATGGAGCAAGGCTTTGTAAGATTCTTTAGGAGGAATGTCCACTAAGGGTAACACGTAAAGCCTTATATCGGCCTGCGTATGTAGCAGGGCTTTATAAGATTCCTTAGGAGGAATGTCCACTAAGGGTAACACGTACAGCCTTAGATCGGCTTGCGTATGTATCAGGGCTTTGTAAGATTCCTTCGGTGGAATGTCCACTAAGGGTCGCAGCACTTATGCCCTTAGATCGGCCTGCGTATGGAATAGGGCTTTGTAAGATTCTTTAGAAGGATTGCCCACTAAGGGTATCGCGTACAGCCTTAGATCGACCTGCGTATATAGCACGACTTTGTAAGATTCCTTAGGAGAAATGTCCACTAAGGGTAAAACGACCAGCCTTAGATCGGCCTGCGTATGTAGCAGGGTTTTGTAAGATTCCTAACTATGGGTAGCTTGTACAGCCTTAGATCGGCCTGCATATGTAGTAGGACTTTGTAAGATTCCTTAGAAGGAATGTGCACTAAGGGTTGCAGTACTTACGCCCTTTGATCAGCCGACATATGGAGCAGGGCTTTGTAAGATTCTTTAGATGGATTGTCCACTAAGAATATCATGTACAGCCTTAGATCGACCTTCGTATGTAGCAGGGCTTTGTTAGATTCCTTAAGAGGAATGTCCACTAAGGGTAACAAGTACAGCCTTAGATCGGCCTGCGTATGTGGTAGGGCCTTGTAAGATTCCTAAGGAGGAATGTCCACTAAGGGTAACATGTACAAACTTAGATCGGCATGCGTATATAGCAGGGCTTTGTAAGATTCCTTAGGAGGAATGTCCACTAAGGGTAACACATACAATCTTAGATCTACCTGCGTATGTAGAAGGGCTTTTTAAGATTCCTTAGGAGGAATGTCCAATAAGAGTAACACGTACAGCCTTAGATCGGCCTGCGTGTGTAGCAGGGCTTTGTAAGATTTCTTAGGAGGAATGTCCATTAAGGGTAACACGTATAGCTTTAGATCGGCCTTCGTATATAGCAGGGCTTTGCAAGATTCCTATGGAGGATTGTCCACTAAAGGTAACACGTAAAGCCTTAGATCAGCATGCGTATGTAGCATGGGCTTTGTAAGATTCCTTAGGAAGAATGTCCACTAAGGGTAACACCTACAGCCTTATGTCGGCCTGCGTATGTAGAAGGGCTTTGTAAGATTCTTTAGGAGGAATGTCCACTAAGGGTCGCAGCTCTTAAGCCATTTGATCAGCCTTCGTATGGAGCAGGACTTTGTAAGATTCCTTAGGAAGAATATCCACTAAGGGTAACACGTACAGCATTAGATCGACCTGTGTATGCAGTAGGGCTTTGCAAGATTGCTTAGGAAGAATGTCCGCTAAGGGTCGCAACACTTACGCCCTCAAATCGGCCTGCGCATGGAGCAGGACTTGGTAAGATTCTTTAGGAGGAATGTCCACTAAGGGTAATATGTACAGCCTTAGATTGGCCTGCATATGTAGCAGGGCTTTGTAAGATTCCTTAGGGGAAATTTCCACAAAGGATCGCAACACTTATGCACTTTGATCGGCCTGCGTATGGAGTAGGGCTTTGTAAGATTCTTTAGGAGGAATGTCCACTGAGGGTAACACGTACAGCTTTATAACGGCCTGTGTATGTAGTAGGGTTTTGTAAGAATACTAAGGAAGAATGTCCACTAAGGGTAACATGTACAGCCTTAGATCGGCATGCATATGTAGCATGGCTTTGTAAGATTCCTTAGGAGGAATGTCAACTAAGGGTCGCAGCACTTACGCCCTTAGATAGGTCGGCGTACGGAGCAAGGATTGGTAAGATTCTTTAGGAGGAATGTCCACTAAGGGTATCATGTACAGCCTTAGATCAACCTGCGTATGTAGTAGGGCTTTGTACGATTCCTTATGAGGAATTTCCACTAAGGATCGCAACACTTACGACCCTTGAGCGGCCTGCGTATGGAGCAAGGCTTTGTAAGATTGTTTAGGAGGAATGTCCACTAAGGGTAACATGTACAGCTTTATAATGGCCTGCGTATGTATCAGGCTTTGTAAGAAAACTAAGGAGGAATGTCCACTAAAGGTAACACGTACAGCCTTAGATCGGCATGCGTATGTAACATGGCTTTCTAAGATTCCTTAGGAGTAATGTCTGCTAAGGGTCGCAAGACTAACGCCCTTAGATCGGCCGACGTATGGAGTAGGGCTTTGTAAGATTCTTTAGGAGGAATGTCCACTGAGGGTAACACATACAGCTTTATAACGGCCTGTGTATGTAGCAGGGTTTTGTAAGAATACTAAGGAAGAATGTCCACTAAGGGTAACATGTATAGCCTTAGATCGGCATGCGTATGTAGCATGGCTTTGTAAGATTCCTCAGGAGGAATGTCAACTAAGGGTCGCAGCACTTACGCCCTTAGATAGGTCGGCGTATGGAGCAGGGATTGGTAAGATTCTTTAGGAGGAATGTCCACTAAGGGTATCACGTACAGCCTTAGATCGGCCTGCATATGTAGTAGGTCTTTGTACGATTCCTTATGAGGAATTTCCACTAAGGATCGCAACACTTACGTCCCTTGATCGGCCTGCGTATGGAGGAAGGCTTTGTAAGATTGTTTAGGAGGAATGTAAACTAAGGGTAACACGTACAGCTTTATAATGGCCTATGTATGTATCAGGCTTTGTAAGAATACTAAGGAGGAATGTCCACTAAAGGTAACACGTACAGCCTTAGATCGGCATACGTATGTAACATGGCTTTCTAAGATTCCTTAGGAGTAATGTCTGCTAAGGATCGCAACACTTACGCCCTTAGATCGACCGGCGTATGGATCGGGGCTTTGTAAGATTCCTTAGGAGGAATGTCTACTAAGTGTAACACGTACAGCCTTAGATCAGCCTACGTATGTAGTAGGAACTTGTAAGATTCCTTAGGAGGAATGTCCACTTAGGGTAACATGTACAGCCTTAGATCGGCATGCGTATGTAGCATGGCTTTGTAAGATTCCTTAGGAGGAATGTCAACTAAGGGTCGCAGCACTTACGCCCTTAGATAGGCTGGCGTATGGAGCAAGGATTGGTACGATTCTTTAGGAGGAATGTCTACTAAGGGTATCACGTACAGCCTTAGATCGGCCTGCATATGTAGTAGGGCTTTGTACGATTCCTTATGAGGAATTTCCACTAAGGATCGCAACACTTACGTCCCTTGATCGGCCTGCATATGGAGCAAGGTTTTGTAAGATTGTTTAGGAGGAATGCCAACTAAGGGTAACATGTACAGCTTTATAATGGCCTATGTATGTATCAGGCTTTGTAAGATTACTAAGGAGGAATGTCCACTAAAGGTAACACGTTCAGCCTTAGATCGGCATACGTATGTAGCATGGCTTTCTAAGATTCCTTAGGAGTAATGTCTGCTAAGGGTCACAACACTTACGCCCTTAGATTGGCCGGCGTATGGATCAGGGCTTTGTAAGATTCCTTAGGAGGAATGTCTACTAAGTGTAACACGTACAGCCTTAGATCAGCCTGCGTATGTAGTAGGAATTTGTAAGATTCCTTAGGAGGAATGTCCACTAAGGGTAACACGCACAGCCTTTGATCAGCCTGCGTATGTAGAAGGGTTATGTGAGATTCCTTAGGAGGAATGTCCACTAAGGGTCGCAGCACTTACGCCCTTAGATCGGCCTACGTACGTAGCAGGGCTTTGTAAGATTCCTTAGGAGGAATGTCCACTAAAGGTAACACGTACAGCTTTAGATCGGCCTGCGTATGCAGCAAGGCTTTGTAAGATTCCTTTGGTGGAATGTCCACTTAGGGTCACTGCACTTACGCCCTTAGATCGGCCTGTATATGGAGAAGGCTTTGTAATATTCCTTCAGAGGAATGTCCACTAAGGGTAACACGAACATCCTTAGATCAGCCAGCGTATGTAGCAGGGCTCTGTAAGATTCCTTTGGAGGAATGTCCGCTAAGGGTTGCTGCACTTATGCCCTTTGATCTACCTGGGTATGAAGTAGGGCTTTTTAAGGTTCCTTGGGAAAAATGTCCACTAAGGGTAACACGTACAGTCTTAGATCGGCCTACGTATGTAGAAGGGCTTTGTAGGATTCTTTAGGAGGAATGTCCACTAAGGGTCGCAGCTCTTACACCCTTAGATCTGCCTGCCTATGGAGCAAGACTTTGTAAGATTCCTTAGGAGGAATATCCACTAAGGGTAACACGTACAACATTAGATCGGCCTGCATACGTAGCAGGGGTTTGTAAGATTCCTTAGGAGGAATGTCCACTAAGGGTCGCTGCAATTATGCCATTAGTGTAACGGCCTGACCCCTAGTGGACCGGAACACTACTTACTTTACTTAGCTTAACCGGTGGTTTAGTAACAAGTGTATACGTTTTAGCGGAAGCTTACATGTTCGGATAATAATTTAAATAACAATACTTCAAATACTTTAAACAAAAACACTGAATTATTTTTTAAAACAACAAAATGTAATTTATTTGAAGAAAACATAACTTGTTCTCGCATTCCGCGTTATTCAAAACTTTAAAGAAATAACATTGGAAAACATTTCATAAAAATAAATCCAAACTTTTTATTCACCGGATTTACATGGACTCGTTGCATCACTCTCCATCTTCTCCTCCATCCATGCTCGAGGTAGAATTCCTTCAATCTGTAGAGATGGGATTAAACCCGTGAGTTGAAAAACTCAATAGATGTCATAGGTGCATTCGTGATCAAGCTATATATTTCAAAACGTTAACTTTATAACTTTTCATACATGCAATACCCGGAGGCACCATTTGACATGGAGGGGTATGCCGCACTCGAGGGCACCATTTGACATACGAACATTTCTTCAACATAGAGGGATATGACGTACCGGAGTATCATTTGACATACAACCATTAATATAGAGGGATATGCCGTACCGGAGTACCATTTGACATACCAACATTAACATGAATCAAAACTTATAACTTAACACGATTAAACACATTGCACCTCTACCTACCTTGATTGATGCTTTTGAAACTTTGAAAACTTGGATTGAAAACTCGATGAAACTTGGATGTTGAAAGAAATGCACTCCTTGGATGTTTGAAAACCATTGAGAATTGATACTTGAAAAATACTTCTTAAACTTCTAGGAAAAATAGTTTTCCTCCCTCTCTTTTCTCTCTTGAAAACTCTTTCTTTAGTATGTAAAAGCCCTTGCTTTTGGTATGAGAAAAAATGAGTGAAATGAGGTCTCTATTTATAGGTAAATATCCTATAACTTAAAGCAAATGAAGGGTTAAATTTCATTTAAGAGAGAAAACATGGGAGCCATTTAAGTTTGAGGTTAAATGCTTCAATTTAGTGGGGTTTTTATTGCCAAAAACGTGGGTGGCCCTTTGAGAAAATAAAAGATGAAAATAAATATTTAAATTCTAGAGAAAAACGAGAATTTTCATTTCAGGCAGTTTCGGTCGACCAGTTGTAGTCCGATTGGCACTGCATAGCTTTCAGTGTTTCTATTATAACTTTTTCTCTCGATATCCGATTGAGGTAATCCAAAGTGCGTTGGAAAGCTAACTCAAAGAGCTACAACTTTTATTTAGATATCATTTTCCAAATCGAATGTTTCCTATGTCGAAAATGGGTCTCAAATGAGACTAAAAATCTGAAGTATACTTTAGTCATCCAATATTCATGTCTTAGTGCCACTAAGGTATCTAGAATTATTTGGGGTTCTACAGGGTATGAAGTCAATTTGATGTTCAATGCTTTGAATAGGCGGCAATCTACTTGATATTGGTTTGCTAGCATTTTCATCCTTACCCTTTTGTTAATCATTTTTACCTCTAGGTGCGGCTCCGTTTTTGTTGTTGTCATCCCACTTCGATTTCCATGTTGGATTAGGAGTCGAAGTACCTAACGGTTGCCTAGAGTCCCCTTCCTCTTCAATTGCCTCTTGACCTTCATTGCCACATGTAACATGTCCTCGATTTCAACATAGTGTTGCAATTCTGCAAGGTTTGCAATATCCCAATTTAACCCATTCAAGAACGGTGCCATGGTAGCTTCCCGATCTTCCTCCACATTAGCCCGAATCATAAGAATTTCCATCTCCTTGTAATAATCCTCTACGCTTTTCGATCCTTGGTAAAAACCTTACAATTTTTGATGGATTTTCCTATAATAGTGACTCGGAACAAACCTCCTCCTCATCAATATCTTCAACTCATCCCAAGTGCTAATTGGCCTTTCCCGACCCCTACGCCGTAATGTAAGTACTTGATCCCACCAAGATATCGCGTAATCCACAAATTCAAGCACCGCCAATTTTACCTTTTTCTCCTCCGAATAATTGTAGCACTCAAAAATCATCTCAACCTTCCTTTCCCACTCTAAATATGCTTCCGGATCGCTTCTCTCATTAAATTGCGGAATAGTCATTTTAATACTCCCCAAATTTCCATCTACTTCATCTCCCAAGTTATTTCTACCCCGTCTTTCCATCCTATCGCCCCTATGCCTCACTCGACCCATATCAATGTTAGTTTCATCGAAATCATCATCATCACTACGATACTCATCCCGCCTTCCTTTCCTAGATTCACGCCTATCCGGCCCCCTAGCATTAGACATCTCCACTTGTACCCGACTAAGATTGGCAATTGTAGTACCCATTTGCACCATCCATTCCCCTTGTCTATCCACATTCTCCCTAACATCACCAAGTACCATTTCAAACCTCCTTATCATGTCCTCCGATGCATTGTTGTCATTACCGTTTCAGCTTGAATTAGAACCTTCTCTTTTCGACATCATATCACACAATTTTTATGCCTCACAAAGATTTCACTCGAAAAACACTCACTATGGCTTTTTTCCTCTATAAACTCACCACTTGGCCTTTTACCACTCAAAGTCTCCCTCCAAGCACTTCAAAGAACCAAGTGAACTAAATCAATTGTTTTACCGGGAATTCAAACAAATCGAATATTAATTGAAGATCACGAGACTCAAAGGACTTGAATAAGTGGAATAGATGAATATTTTGACACGAATATGTGAATAGACTCAAAAGAAGATTGAAAGAATCAAACCCAATTGAATATCCCAAAGTCAAACACAATGTAGGAAGTGTTGTTGATAGAAAAAACAAAATCAAAAAATAATAATATCAAATTAAACCACAAACAACTCAACGAAACGAAGAAAAGAAAAACAAGAACGAAGAAGAACTAAGAAAACAAAATTAATGACTCAAACAAATAAAGAAAAGATATAACCTTCAATTAATTTGGAGCCAAAGCTCTGATACCAACTGATGCGAACCCCGTACAACGTTGACTACGAAACCCACAACGAGATTGACGAACGCAAGAAAGCCAAATTAATCCAAAGTTTAGGATTAACCCAAAAGAAAGTCGAACCAAAAAACTCAACAAGAACGACGCTTGAAAGACCCCTTGATCATGCAATCCAAGAATTAAATCCGATTTTTTGAACACCACAAGTTAACAGTTATAAGTTCGAAGTTGTTCAATGAAGAACGATGAAGAGAAGACAATACGCTCACTTTAATTCAATATCAATAATGTCAAAAGTTTTTAACAATTGAATGGAAACTCCTATTTACACTAAATCTAAAAACTAGGTAAAAATTATACAAAAGTCGATCATAATCCCCAAAATATGGAAAAGAATAAAAAACTAACAAAATATGAACAATTGCCAAAATTGGAAAATTCGCTAAATTTTTGAACCATGCGGCCGCATGGTGTATTTTCATGCGGTCGCATGGTTCAACCAAAATTCCATCTTGAGTTTCAGTATGCCTCCATGCGGTCACATGGTGCAGTCGCACAGGCTTGTTTTCAGCCTTCGATTTCGTCGCTTGATAACAAATTGATCCAAGTTGATTCAACCCTCAACCCGAACATGAAAGTTGCTCTATTTTGAGTCCCGAACATGGTTCCATCAATGGTTTCTTCAACGAGCAATCTCATCGCTTGTTTCACTTTCTTTACCCTTGATCGCGTCATTGGTCCGCCATTGACTATCAACAGATCTCATCTTGCACTCGCCTTCGTCGGGCTCGACTCCTGAATCATATCATACCCTTAGTGGACATTCCTCCTAAGGAATCTTACAAAACCCTACTACATACGAAGGCCGATCTAAGGCTGAACGTGTTACCCTTAGTGGACATTCCTTCTAAGGAATCTTACAAAGCTCTACTACATACGTAGGCCGATATAAGGCTGTACGTGTTACCCTTAGTGGACATTCTTCCTAAAGAATCTTACAAAGCCCTACTCCATACGCAAGCCGATCTAAGGGCATAAGTGCAGCGACCTTTAGTAGACAGTCCTCTTAAGGAATCTTACAACGCCCTGCTACATACGTATGCTGATCTAAGGCTTTACTTGTTACCCTTAGTGGACATTCCTCCAAAGGAATCTTACAAAGCCCTGCTACATACGCAGGCTGATCGAAGGCTGTACATGTTACCCTTAGTGGACATTTCTTCTAAGGAATCTTACAAAGCTCTGTTACATACGCAGGCCGATATAAGGCTATATGTGTTACCCTTAGTGGACATTCCTCCTAAAGAATCTTAGAAAGCCCTGCTCCATACGCAAGCCGATCCAAGGGTGTAAGTGCTGTAACCCTTAGTGGACATTCCTCCCAAGGAATCTTACAAAGCCCTGCTACATATGAAGGCCGACCTAAGGTTGTACGTGTTACCCTTAGTGGACATTCCTCGTAAGAAATCTTACAAATACCTGCTCCATAAACAGGTCGATCTAAGGGCATAAGTGCTACGACCCTTAGTGGAAATTCCTTCTATGGAATCTTACAAAGCCCTGCTATATACGCATGTCGATCTAAGGCTTTACCTATTACCCTTAGTGGACAATCCTCCTAAGGAATCTTAAAAATGCCTGCTACGTATGCAAGTCGATCTAAGGCTATACGTGTTGCCCTTAGTGGACATTCCTCCTAAGGAATAATACAAAGCCCTGTTGCATACGTAGGCCGATCTAAGGGTGTACGTGTTACCATTAGTGGACATTTTACCTAAGGAATCTTACAAAGCCCTGCTTCACACATAGGCCGATCTAAGGATGTAAGTGCTAAGACCCTTAGTGGATATTCCTTCTATGGAATCTTACAAAGCCTGCTACATACACATGCCTATCTAAGGCTTTTCGTGTTACCCTTAGTGGATATTCCTCCAAAGAAATCTTACAAAGCCCTGCCACATACGCAGGTCGGTTGAAGGCTGTACGTGTTACCCTTAGTGGACATTCCGTCTAAGGAATCTTACAAATCCCTGCTACATACGCAGGCCGATAAAAGGCTATACGTGTTACACTTAGTGGACATTCCTCCTAAAGAATCTTACGAAGCCCTACTCCATACGCAGGCCGATCTATGGGTGTAAGTGTTGTGACCCTTAGTGGACATTCCTCTTAAGGAATCTTACAAATCCCTGCTACATACATAGGCCGATCTAAGGTTGTACGTGTTACCCTTAGTGGACATTCCTCCTAAGGAATCTTACAAATACCTGCTCCGTACAAAGGCCGATCTAAGGGCGTAAGTGCTGCGACCCTTAGTGGATATTCCTTCTATAGAATCTTACAAAGCCTTGCGACATACGCATGCTGATCTAAGGCTTTACGTCGTATCCTTAGTGGACATTCCTCCTAAGGAATCTTACAAAGCTCTACTACATACGCAGGCCGATCTAATGCTATACATGTTACCCTTAGTGAATATTCCTTCTACGTGTTACCCTTAGTGGACATTCCTCCTAAGGAATCTTACAAAGCCTTGCTACATACGCTGGTTGATCTAAGGCTGTACGTGTTATCCTTAGTGGACATTTCTTCTATACAATCTTACAAAGCCCTGCTCTATACACAGGCCGATCTAAGGGTGTAAGTGTTATGACCCTTAGTGCACATTCCTCCTGAAGAATCTTACAAAGCCCTGCTCCATACGCTTGCCGATCTTAGGTTTTACGTGTTACCCTTAGTGGACATTCTTCCTAAGGAATTTTAAAAAACCCTAATACATACGAAGGCCGATCTAAGGCTATACGAGTTACCCTTAGTGGACATTTCTTCTAAGGAATCTTACAAAGCCCTGCTACATACACAAGCCGATCTAAGGCTGTACGTGTTACCCTTAGTGGACATTCTTCTTAAGGAATCTTACAAATACTTGCTCCATACATAGGCCGATCTAAGGACGTATGTGCTACGACCCTTAGTGGATGTTTCTTCTATGGAATCTTACAAAGCCCTGCTGCATACGCATGCTGATCTAAGGCTTTACGTGTTATCCTTAGTGGACATTCATCCTAAGGAATCTTACAAAGCCCTACCACACACGCAGGCCGATCTAAGGCTGTACGTGTTACCCTTAGTGAAAATTCCTTCTATGGAATCTTACAAAGCCCTGCTACATACACAGGCCGATATAAGGTTGTGCGTGATACCCTTAGTGGACATTCCTCCTAAAGAATCTTACAAAGACCTGCTCCAAACACAAGCCAATCTGAGACGTACGTGTTACCCTTAGTGAACATTCTTCTTAAGGAATATTACAAAGCCCTGACCTATACATAGGCCGATATAAGGACGTAAGTAATGCGACCTTTAGTGGACATTCCTGCTAAGGAATCTTACAAAGCCCTACAACATACGCAGGCCGATCTAAGGATGTACGTGTTACCATTAGTAGACATTCCCTCTGAGGAATCATATAAAGCCCTACTACATATGCAGGGTAATATAAGGCAATACGTGTTACCTTCAGTGGACATTCCTCCTAAAAAATCTTACGAGGCCCTGCTCCATTTGCAGGCCGATCTAAGGGCGTAAGTGCTGCGACCCTTAGTAGACATTCCTCCTAAGGAATCTTACAAAGCCCTTCTATATGCGCGGGCAGATCTGACGCTGCAAATGTTACCTTTTGTGGACATTCCTCCTAAAGAATCTTACAAAGTCCTACTCCATACGTAGGCCGATATAAGGGTGTAAGTACTACGACCCTTAGTGGACATTCCTTCTAAGGAATCCTACAAAGCCCTGCAATGTACGCAGGCCGATCTTAGGCTGTACGTGTTACCCTTAGTAGACATTCTTCCTAAGGAATCTTACAAATCCTTGCTCCAAACACAGGCCGATGTAAGGCTGTAAGTGCTACGACCCCTAGTGGACATTCCTTCTAAGAAATCTTACAAAGCCCTGCTACATATGCAATCCGATCTAAGGCTAATTGTGTTACCTTTTTGGACATTCTTCCTAAGGAATCTTACAAAACCCTAATACATACGAAGGCTGATCTAAGGCTTTACGTGTTACCCATAGTGGACATTCATTCTAAGGAATCTTACAAAGCCCTGCTACATGCTCAGGCCAATCTACGGCTGTACATGTTACCCTTAGTGGACATTCCTCCAAAGGAATATTACAAATACCTGCTCCATACACAGGCCGATCTAAGGACGTAAGCGCTGCGACCCTTAGTGGATATTCCTTCTACGGAATCTTACAAAGCACTGCTACATACCTATGCTGATCTAAGGCTTTACGTGTTACCCTTAGTGGACATTCATCGTAAGGAATCTTACAAAGCCCTGCCACATACACAAACCAATCTAAGGCTGTACATGTTGCCCTCAGTGAACATTCCTTCTAAGGAATCTTACAAAGCCCTGCTACATATGCAGGCTGATATAAGGCTGTACGTGTTACCCTTACTGGACATTCTTCCTAAAGAATCTTACAAAGCCCCGCTCCAAACACAGGCCGATCTGAGATGTACATGTTACCCTTAGTGGGCATTCCTCCTAACGAATATTACAAAGCCCTGACACATACGCAGGCCGATATAAGGACGTAACTAATGCGATCCTTAGTGGACATTCCTCCTAAGGAATCTTACAAAGCCCCGCTACATACGCAGGCCGATCTAAGGATGTACGTGTTACCCTTAGTAGACATTCCCCCTGAGGAATCTTACAAAGCCCTCCTACAATTGCAGGCCGATATAAGGATGTACGTGTTACCTTCAATGGACATTTCTCCTAAAAAATCTTACAAAGCCTTGCTCCATTCGCAGGCCGATCTAAGGGCGTAAGTGCTGTGACGCTTAGTGGACATTCCTCCTAAGGAATCTTACAAAGCCCTTTACATACGCGATCTGAGGCTGTAAATGTTACCTTTAGTGGACATTCCTCCTAAAGAATCTTGCAATGCCCTACTCCATATGCAGGCCGATATAAGGGCGTAAGTGATGCGACCCTTAGTGGACATTCCTCCTAAGGAATCCTACAAAGCCCTGCAATGTACGCAGGCCGATCTAAGGCTATACGTGTTACCTTAGTGGACATTCTTCCTAAGGAATCTTATAAAGCCTTGCTCCAAATGCAGGCCGATGTAAGGACGTAAGTGCTACGACCCCTAGTGGACATTCCTCCTAAGAAATCTTACAAAGCCCTGCTACATACGCAGTCCGATCTAAGGCTATATGTGTTACCTTTGTGGACATTCCCCCAAAGGAATCTTACAAAGCCCTACTACATACACAGGTCGATCTGAGGCTGTACGTGCTATCCTTAGTGGACATTCCTCCTAAGGATCTTACAAAGCCCTGCTACGTACGTAGGCCGATCTAAGGTTGTAAGTGTTGCCCTTAATGGACATTCCTCCTAAGGAATCTTACAAAGCCCTGCTACATACGCATGCCGATCTAAAGCTGTACGTGTTACTCCTAGTGGACATTTATCCTAAGGAATCTTCCAAAGCCATGCACCATACACAGGCCGATATAAGGACGTAAATGCTACTACCCTTTGAGGACATTCCTCGTAAGGAATCTTACAAAGTCCCGCTACATACGTAGGCTGATCTAAGGCTGTACATGTTACCCTTATTGGACATTCCTCCTAAGGAATCTTACAAAATGCTGCGCCATACTCAGGCCGATATATGGGCGTAGGTAATGCGACCCTTAGTGGACATTCCTCCTTAGGAATCTTCCAAAGCGCCGCTACATACGCAGGCCGATCAAAGGCTGTACATCTTACCCTTAGTGGACATTCCTCCTAAGAAATATTACAAAGTCCTGCTACATATGCAGGCCGATATAAGGCTGTACGTGTTACCCTTAGTGAAAATTCGTCCTAAAGAATCTTACAAAGCCTTCCTCCATACGCAGGCCGATATTAGGGTATAAGTGCTACGACCCTTAGTTGACATTCCTCCGAAGGAATCTTACAAAGTCCTGCTTCATATGCAGGCCGATCTATGGCTGTACATGTTACCCTTAGTGGACATTACTCCTAAGGAATCTTACAAAGCCCTGCTATGTACGCAGGCCGATTTAGGGTTGTACCTGTTATCCTTAGTGGACATTCCTCCGAAGGAATCTTACAAAGCCCTGCTGCCTACGCAGGCCGATCTAAGGCGGTACGTCTTACCCTTAGTGGACATTCCTCCGAAGGAATCTTGCAAAGCCATGCACCATGCGCAGGCCGATATAAGGGCGTAAGTGCTACTACCTTTAGTGGACATTCCACATAAGGAATCTTACAAAGTCTCGTTACATACGCAGGCCGATCTAAGGCTGTATGTGTTACCCTTATTGGACATTCCTCCTAAGGAATCTTTAAAAGTGCTACGCCATACGCAAGCCGATATAAGGGCGTAGGTAATGCGACCCTTAGTGGACATTCCTCTTTAGGATTCTTACAAAGCCCCGCTACATACGCAGGCCGATCTAAGGTTGTACGTGTTACCCTTAGTGGACATTCTTCTTAAGGAATCTTACAAAGCCCTGCTACATACGCAGACTGATATAAGGCTGTATGTGTTACCCTTAGTGGACATTCATCCTAAAGAATCTTACAAAGCCCTGCTCCATACGCAGGACGATATAAGGGTGTAAGTACTATGACCCTTAGTTGACATTCCTCTTAAGGAATCTTACAAAGTCCTGCTTCATACGCAGGCCGATCTATGGTCGTACATGTTACCCTTAGTGGACATTCCTTCTAAGGAATCTTACAAAGCCCTGCTACATACGCATGTCGATCTAAGGTTGTACGTGTTACCCTTAGTGGACATTCCTGCCAAGGAATCTTACAAAGCCCTACTCCATACGCAGGTCGATCTGAGGGCGAAGCGCTACGACCCTTAGTTGACATTCCTCCTAAGGAATCTTACAAAGCCCTACATCATACGCAGGCCTATCTATGGTTGTACGTGTTACCCTTAGTGGACATTCCTCCTAAGGAATCTTACAAAGCCCTGCTACGTACGCAGGCCGATCTAAGCTTGTACGTGTTACCCTTAGCGGACATTCCTCCTAAGGAAACTTACAAAGCCATGCTCCATACGTAGGCCGATCTGAGGGCGTAAATGCTGCGACCCTTAGTGGACATTCCTCCTACGGAATCTTACGAAGCCCTGCTACATACATATGTCGATCTAAGGCTTTACATGTTACTCTTAGTGGACATTCCTCATAAGGAATCTTACAAAGCCTAACTCCATACGCAGGTCGATCTAAGGGCCTAAGTGCTGCGACCCTTAGTGGACATCCTCCTATGGAATTTTACAAAGCCCTGCTACATACGTAGGTCAGCCTAAGGCTAAACGTGTTACCCTTAGTAGACATTCCTCCCAAGAAATCTTACAAAGCCCTGCTACATACGCAGGCCAATCTAAGGTTGTACATGTTGCCCTTAGTGGACATTCCTCCTAAGAAATCTTAAAATGCCCTGCTCCATACGCAGACCGATCTAAGGTCATAAGTACTGCGATCCTTAGTGGACATTCCTCCTACGAAATCTTACAAAGCCCTACTATATAGGTATGCCGATCTAAGGATTTACGTGTTACCCTTAGTAGACATTCCTCCAAAGGAATATTACAAAGCCCATCTCCATAAGCAGGCCGATCTAAGGGCGCAAGTGCTGCGACCCTTAGTGGACATTCCTCCTAAGGAATCTTACATAACCCAGCTAAATACCCGTGCTGAGCTAAGGCTGTATGTGTTAACCTTAGTGGACATTCCTCCTAAGGAATCTTACAAAGCCTTGCTCCTTATGCAGGCCAATCTATGGGCGTAAGTGCTACGACCCTTAGTGGACATTCCTCCTAAAGAATCTTACAAAGCCCTGCTCCATACGCAGGCCGATTTAAGGGCATAAGTACTGCGACCCTTAGTGGACATTCCTCCAAAGGAATCTTACAAAGCCCTACAACATACGCAGGCCGATCTAAGGCTGTACGTGATGCCCTTAGTGGACATTCCTCCTAAGGAATCTTACAAGCCCTGCTCCATACGCAGGCCAATATGAGGGCGTAAGTCCTGCGACCCTTAGTGGACATTCCTCCTATGGAATCTTCCAAATTCCTGCTATATATGTATGTCGATCTAAGGATTTACGTGTTACCCTTAGTGGACATTCGTCCTAAGGAATCTTACATAGCCCAGCTCCATAAGCAGGCCGATCTAAGGGTGTAAGTACTACGACCTTTAGTGGACGTTCCTCAGAAGGAATCTTACAAAGCCCTTCTACATACGCAGGTCGATCTAAGGCTGTACGTGTTACCCATAGTAGACATTCCACTTAAGAAATCTTACAAAGCCCTGCTACATATACAGGCCGATCAAAAGATGTACGTTTTACCCTTAGTGGAAATTCCTCCGAAGGAATCTTACAAAGCGCTGCTCCATACGTAGGCCGATCTAACGGCGTAAGTGTTGCGATCCTTAGTGGATATTCCTCCTAAGGAATCCTACAAAGCCCTGCTATATACGCAGATCGATCTAAGGCTGTACGTGTTGCCATTAGTGGACATTCCTTCGAAAGAATCTTACAAAGCCCTGCTCCATATGCAGGCCGATCTAAGGGCATTAGTGCTATGACCCTTAGTGGATATTTCTCCTAACGAATCTTACAAAGTCTTCTACATACGCAGGCCGATCTGCGGCTGTACGTGTTACCCTTAACCAACATTCCTTCTAAAGAATCATACAAAGCCCTGCTACATACGCAGGCTGATATAAGGCTGTACGTGTTACCCTTGTGGACATTCCTTCTAAAGAATCTTACAAAGTCATGCTCCATACACAGGCCGATCTAAGGGCGTATGTGCTGCGACCCTCAGTGGACATTCCTCCTAAGGAATCTTACAATGCCCTGCTACATATACAAGTCGATCTAAGGCTGTACGTGTTACCCTTAGTGGACATTCCTCCAAAAGAATCCTATCAAGCCCTGCTCCATACGCAGGCTAATCAAAAGATGTAAGTGCTACGACCCTTAGTGGACGTTTCTCCTAAGGAGTCTAACAAAGCCCTTCTACATACGCAGGCCTATCTAAGGCTATACGTGTGATCCTTAGTGGACATTCCTCCTAAGAAATCTTGCAATACCCTGCTACATACACAAGCTGATCTAAGGCTATAGGTGTTATCCTTAGTCGACATTCCTCCTAAGAAATCTTACAATGCCCTGCTACATACACAGGCCAATCTAAGGCTTTACGTGTTACCCCTAGGGTACATTCCTCCTAAGGAATCTAACGAGGCCCTGCTACATATGCAGACCGATATAAGGTTGTACGTGTTACCCTTAGCGGACATTCCTCCTAAGGAATCCTACAAAGCCCTGCTCTATATGTAGGCCGATATAAGGCTGTACGTATTACCCTTTGTGGACATTCCTCCTAAAGAATCTTACAAAGCCCTGCTTCCTACGCAGGCCGATCTAGGCCTGTACGTGTTACCCTTAGTGGACATTCTTCCTAAGGAATCTTACAAATCCCTGCCTCATGCATGGGCCGATCTAAGGCTATACGTGTTACCCGTAGTGGACATTCCTCCTAAGGAATCTTAAAAAGCATTGCTACATACGCATGCCGTTCGAAGCCTGTACGTGTTACCCTTAGTGGATATTCCTCCAACGGAATCTTACAAAGCCCTGCTACGTACGCAGGCCGATCTAAGACTGTACGTGTTGCCCTTAGTGGACATTTCTCCTAAGGAATCATACAAGCCCTGCTACATACGTAGGCCGATCTAATGTTGTATGTGTTTCCCTTTGTGGACATTCCTCCTAAGGAATCTTACAAAGCCCTGCTCCGTACACAGGCCGAACTAAGGGCGTAAGTGCTTTGACCCTCAGTGGACATTCCTCCTATGGAATCTTACAAGGCCCTGCTACATACGTATGCCGATCTAATGCATTACGTGTTTCCCTTAATGGACATTCCTACTAAGGAATCTTACAAAGCCCTGCTATATACACAGGCCGATCTAAGACTGTACGTGTTACCCTTAGGGGATATTCCTCCGAAGTAATCTTACAAAGCCTTGCTACATATGCAGGCCGATCTAAAACTGTACGTGTTACCCTTAGTGGACATTCCTCCTAAGGAATCTTACAAAGCCCTGCTACATACGCAGGTCGATATAAGGTTGTATGTGTTACCCCTAGTGGACATTCCTCCTAAAGAATCTTACAAAGCCCTGCTCCATATGCAGGCCGATCTAAGGGCATAAGTGCAGCGACCCTTAGTGGGCATTCCTCCTAAGGAATCTGACAAAGCCTTGCTTCATACGCAGGCCGATCTAAGGCTATACGTGTTACCCTTAGTTAACATTCCTCCTAAGGAATCTTAAAAAGCCATGCTACATACGCATGCCAATCTAAGGCAGTACGTGTTACCCTTAGTGGACATTCCTCCTAAGGAATCTTACAAAATCCTGCTCCATACGTAGGCCGATCTAAGGGCATAAGTACTGCGACCCTTAGTGGACACTCCTCTTGAGGAATCTTACAAAGTCCTGCTACATACGCAGGCCAACCTAAGGCTGTACGTGTTACCCATAGTGGACATTCCTCATAAGGAATCTTATAAAGCTCTGTTACATACGCAGGCCGATCTAAGGTTGTACGTGTTACCCTTAGTGGACATTCTTCTTAAGGAATCTTACAAAGCCTGCTCCATGCGCAGGACAATCTATGGGCATAAGTGCTGCGACCCTTAGTGGACATTCCTCCTATGGAATCTTGCAAAGCCCTGTTACATACGCATGCCGATCTAAGGCTTTACGTGTTATCCTTAGTGGACATTCCTCTAGAGGAATCTTACAAAGCCCTGCAACATACGCAGGCCAATCAAAGGTTGTACGTGTTACCCTTAGTGGACATTTTTTCTAAGGAATCTTTCAAAGCCTTGCTACATATGCAGGCCGATATAAAGCTGCGCGCATTACCCTTAGTGGACATTCTTCCTAAAGAATCTTACAGGGCCTGCTCCATATGCAGGTTGATCTAAAGGTGTTAGTGCTGCGATCATTAGTGGACATTCCTCCAAAAGAATCTTACAAAACCCTACTCTATACGCTTGCCGATCTAAGACTGCACGTGTTACCCTTAGTGGACATTTCTCCTAAGCAATCTTACAAAGCCCAGCAACATACACAGGCCTATCTAAGGCTGTACGTGTTATCCTTCGTGGACATTCCTCCTAAGGAATCTCACAAAGCCCTACTACGTACTGTAGAGCCCCAAATAATTCTAGACACCTTAGTGGACCATGACATGAATATTGGATGACTAAAGTATACTTCAAAGTTTTAGTCTCATTTGAGACCCATTTTCAACATAGGAAACATTCGATTTAATAAATGATATCTGAATAAAATTTGTAGCTCTTTGAGTTAGCTTTCCAACGCACTTTGAATTACCTCAATTGGATAACGGGAGAAGTTATGATAGAAACACTGAAGGCTGTGCAGTGTCAACTGGACTACAACTGGTCAACCGAAACTGCCTGAAATGAAAATTCTCGTTTTTCTCTAGAATTTAAATATTTATTTTCATCAATTATTTTCTCAAAGGACCACCCACGTTTTTGGCAATAAAAACCCCACTAAATTGAAGCATTTAACCTCAAATTTAAATGGCACCCATGTTTTCGCTCTTAAATGAAATTTAACCCTTCATTTGCTTTAAGTTATGGAATATTTACCTATAAATAGAGACCTCATTTCACTCATTTTTATCACACCAAAAGCAAGAGCTTTTACATGCTAAAGAAAGAGTTTCCAAGAGAGAAAAAGCGAGGGAGGAAAACTATTTTTCCTAGAAGTTTAAGAAGTGTTTCCAAGCATCAATTCTCAACGGTTTTCAAACATCCAAGAGTGCATTTCTTTCAACGTCCAAGTTTCATCGAAGTTTTCAATCCAAGTTTTCAAAATTTCAAAAGTATCAATCAAGATAGGTAGAGGTGCAATGTGTTTAATCAAGTTAAGTTATAAGTTTCAATTCTTGTTAATGTTTGTATGTCAAATGGTACTCCGGTACGGCATATCACGAATGCACCTATGACACCTATTGAGTTTTTCAACTCACGGGTTTAATCCCATCTCTACAGATTGAAGGAATTCTATCTCGGGCATGGATGGAGGAGAAGATGAAGAGTGATGCAATGAGCCCATGGAAATTCGGTGAATAAGTGATTTGGACTTATTTTTATGAAATATTTTCCAATGTTATTTCTTTAAAGTTTTGAATAACGCATGCGAGAACAAGTTATGTTTCCTTCAAATAAATTACATTTTGCTGTTTGAAAAATGATTCAGTGTTTTTTTTTTAAGTATTTGAAGTATTGTTATTTAAATTATTATTCGAAGATGTAAGCTTCCGCTAAAACGTATACACTTGTTACTAAACCACCGATTAAGCTAAGTAAAGTAAGTAGCGTTCCGCTCCACTAGGGTTTGAGCATTACAGCGTGGTATCAGAGCAAGGTTTAGCCGGTTCTGTAAGTATGTTTTTTTTAAAAAAAAACAAAAGGAAAATGAAAAGTTTAAGGTATTCCATGGCATCATGCATCCATCCATCAATCTCATCCTATGGCCCAGGTATGTTCATGTTTAAAGTTAATGATTATGTTTATGTTATGATGCTTTGATATGATTTAGAGATGTGTTATTTAAAGATATGTAATGGACTTGGGCAAAAACTAAGGGCTTAAAGGGAATTGCATGATATGAAAGTTTAAATATTTACATATTTTCTTTAAGTAAAGAAAAAGTATGATGTATGTGAAAACGCAGCAGATATGGCTCGTAGAGCAGCTAGGGCATATAGAGGAGCATTGAACTGTAGAATTGCTATTCAGTCCTATGAGAATTACATGACTGATCTACTCTGTCCACTTGACGAACATATACATGATGTCTATGAGAAATGCATGACAGCGGTGAACGCTGGAATGGAGATAACGCATATTGAGGCTATAAATAACCTCATACACTCTCTTCCAACTCAATGGGAAGATAAGGAAGTCACGGTTAGGGATGTAATGCTAGAGGAGCACCTAAATATATTTGAGTTTGAAGTGTATTGCCAGTCACTCCAAGACCTATGGAATCTTACAAAGCCCTACTATATACGCAGACCGATCTAAGGCTGTACGTGTTCCCATTAGTGGACATTCCTCCGAAAGAATCTTACAAAGCTCTGCTCCATATGCAAGCCGATCTAAGGGCGTTAGTGCTACGACCCTTAGTGGATATTCTTCCTAAGGAATCTTACAAATCCCTGCTATATACGCAGGCCGATCTACGGCTGTACGTGTTACCCTTAGTGAAAATTTCTCCAAAGGAATCTTACAAGGCCTTGCTATATACGCAGGCTGATATAAGGCTGTACGTGTTACCCTTAATGGACATTCCACCTAAAAAATCTTACAAAGCCCTACTCCATTCGCAGGCTGATCTAAGGGCGTAAGTGCTGCGACTCTTAGTTGACATTCATCCTAAGGAATCTTACAAAGCCCTCCTACATACGCAGTCCGATACGTGTTACCCTTAGTGGATATTCCTCCTAAGGAATCTTACAAAGCCCTGCTACATACACAGGTCGATCTAAGGTTGTACATGTTACCCTTAGTGGACATTCCTCCTAAGGAATCTTACAAAGCCTTGCTACATAAGCAGGCCGATCTAAGGCAGTACGTGTTGCACTTACTGGACATTCCTCCTAAGGAATCTTACAAAGCCCTGCTCCATACGCAGGCTAATCATAGGACGTAAGTACTGCGACCCTAAGTGGACATTCCTCCTACGAAATCTTGCAAAGACCTGCTACATACGTAAGTCGATCTAAGGCTGAACGTGTTACCCTTAGTAGACATTTTTCCTAAGGAATCTTACAAAGCCATGCCATATACGTAGGCCAATCTAAGGACGTACGTCCTGCCCTTAGTGGACATTTCTCATAAGTAATCTTACAAAGCCCTGCTCCATACACAGGTCGATCTGAGGGCATAAGTGTTGCGACCCTTAGTGGACATTCTTCCTACGGAATCTTACAAAGCCTTGTTATATACGTATACCGATCTAAGGCTTTGCATGTTACCCTTAGTGGATATTCCTCCTTTGGAATCTTACAAAGCCCAGCTCCAAACACAGGCCGATCAAAGGGCGTAAGTGCTGCGACCCTTAGTGGACATTCCTCCGAAGGAATCTTACAAAATTCGGCTACATACGCAGGCCGATCTAAGGTTGTACGTGTTACCCCTAATGGATATTCCTCCTAAGGAATCTTACAAAGCACTACTCCATATGCAGGTCAATCTAAGAACGTAAGTGCTACGACCCTTAGTGGACATTCCTCCTAAAGAATCTTTCAAAGCCCTGCTCCAAACGCAGGCCGATATAAGGGTGTAAGTACTGCGACCCTTAGTGGACATTCCTCCAAAGGAATCATACAAATCCCTACAACATACGTAGGCCGATCTAAGGCTATACGTGCTACCCTTAGTGGACATTCCTCCTAAGGGATCATACAAAGCCCTGCTCTGTACGTAGGCTGATCTAAGGGCGTAAGTGTTGCAACCCTTATTGGACATTCCTCCTAAGGAATCTTATAAAACCCTGCTACATACTCAAGCTGATATAATGCTATACATGTTACCCTACGTGGACATTCCTCCTAAAGAATCTTACAAAGCCCTGCTACATACGCAGGTCAATCTAAGGCTGTATGTGTTAACCTTAGTAGATATTCCTCCTAAGGAATCTTACAAAGCCTTGCTCCATACGCAGGCCGATCAGAGGGCGTCAGTGCTGCGACCCTTAGTGGACTTTCATCCTACGGAATCTTACAAAGACCTGCTACATACGTATGCCAAACTAAGGCTGAACGTGTTACCCTTAGTAGACATTTCTCCTAAGGAATCTTACAAAGGCCTGCTACGTACGTAGGCCGATCTAAGGTTGTACGTGTTACCCTTAGTAGACATTCACACTAAGGAATCGTACAAAGCACTGCTCCATACGCAGACCGATTTGAGGGTATAAGTGCTGCGACCCTTGGTAGACATTCCTCCTACGTAATCATACAAAGCCCTGCTATATACGTATGCCGATCTAAGGCTTTTTGTATTACCCTTAGTGGACAATCCTCCTAAGGAATCTTACAAAGCCCAGCTCCAAACGTAGGCCGATCTAAGGGCGTAAGTGCCGCGACCTTTAGTGGATATTCCTCCTAAGGAATATTACAAACCAGCTGCATACGCAGGCCGATCTAAGGCTGTACGTGTTACCCCTAGTGGACATTCCTCCTAAGGAATCTTACAAGCCCTACTCCATATGCAGGTCGATCTACGGTCGTAAGTGCTACGACCCTTAGTGGACATTCCTCCTAAAGAATCTTTCAAAGCCTTGCTCCATACGTAGGCCGATATAAGGCTGTAAGTACAGCGACCCTTAGTTGACATTCCTCCAAAGGAATCTTATAGAGCCCTACAACATACGTACCCCGATCTAAGGCTGTACGTGTTACCCTTAGTGGACATTCTTCCTAAGGAATCTTACAAAGCCCTACTCCATACGCAGGTCGATCTAAGGTCATAAGTGCTGTGACCCTTAGTGGACATTACTCCTAAGGAATCTTACAAAGCCCTACTACATACGCAGACTGATCTAAGGCTATACGTGTTACCATTATTGGACATTCCTCCTAAAGAATCGTACAAAACCCAGCCCCATACGCAAGCCGATCTAGGGGTGTTAGTGCTTCAACCCCTAGTGGACATTCCTCCCAAGAAATCTTACAAAGCCCTACTACGTACGCATGCCGATCTACAGCTGTACGTGTTACCCTTAGGGGAAATTTCTCCTACGGAATCTTACAATGCCCTGCTCCATATGCAGGCCGATCTGAAGGCGTAAGGATTTCGACCCTTAGAGGACATTCCTCCTACGAAATCTTACAAAGCCCTGCTCTATACGTATGCCGATCTAAGTCTTTACGTGTTACCCTTAGTGGACATTCCTCCTAAGGAATTTTACAAAGCCCAGCTCCATACGCAGGCCGATCTAAGAGCGTAAGTGTTGTGACCATTAGCGGACATTCCTCCAAAGGAATCTTACAAAACCCTGCTACAAACGCAGGCCGATCTAAGGCTGTACGTGTTACCCTTAGTGGACATTTCTCCTAAAAGATCTTACAAAGCCCTGCTCCATATGCAGGCCAGTCTAAGGGCGTATGTGCTGCGACCCTTAATGGACATTCCTCCTAAGGAATCTTACAATGCCCTACTGCATACACAGGTCGATCTAAGGTTGTACGTGTTACCCTTAGTGGACATTCCACCTAAGGAATCTTACAATGCCCTGCTTCATAAGCAGGCCGATCTAAGGCTGCACGTGTTATCCTTTGCGGACATTCCTCACAAGAAATCTTACAAAGCCCTACTCCATACATAGGCCGATCCTAGGTCTTAAGTACTGCGACCCTTTTGTGCACATTCCTCCAAAGGCATCTTACAAAGCCTTGCTACATACAAAGGCCGATCTAAGGCTGTGCGTGTTACCCTAAGTGGACATTCCACCTAAAAAATCCTACGAAGCCCAGCTCCGTACGCAGGCCGATTTAAGGGCGTAAGTGCTGCGACCCTTTACGGAAATTCATCCTATGGAATCTTACAAAGCCCTGCTACATACGCAGGTCGATCTTACAAAGCCCTAAGTGGACATTCCTCCTACGGAATGTTACAAAGCCCTGCTACATATGCAGGCCGATCTATGGCTGGACGTGTTTCGCTTAGTGGACATTCCTCCTAAGGAATCTTACAAAGCGCTGCTCTATACGCAGGCCGATCTAAGCGTGTAAATGTTGTGACCCTTAGTGGACATTCATCCCAAGGAATCTTACAAAGCCCTGCTACGTACGCAAATCGATCTATGTTTGTACGTGTTACCAATAGTGGACATTTCTCCGAAAGAATCTTACAAAGCCCAGCCCAATACGCAGGTCGATCTAAGGGCGTTAGTGCTACGACCCCTAGTGGACATTCCTCTTAAGGAATCTTACAAAGCCCTGCTATGTATGCAGGCCGATCTACAGCTTTAGGTGTTACCCTTAGTGGAAATTTCTCCTTAGGAATCTTACAAAGCCCTGTTCCATACGCAGGCCAATCTAAGGGCGTAAGTGCTGCGACCGTTAGTGGTCATTCCTCCTATGGAATCTTGCAAAGCCCTAATATATACATATGCCGATCTAAGGCTTTACATGTTACCCTTAATAGACATTCCTTCTAAGGAATCTTACAAAGCCTAGCTCCAACGCAGGCCAATCGAAGGGCATAAGTGCTGCGACCCTTAGTGGACATTCCTCCAAAGGAATCTTACAAAACCCTGCTACATACGCAGACCGATCTAAGGCTGTACGTGATCCTTGGTGGACATTCCTCCTAAGGAATCTTACAAAGCCCTACCACATACGCAGGTCGATCTAAGGCTATACGTGTTGCACTTAGTGGACTTTCCTCCTAAGGAATCTTACAAAGCCCTACTCCATACGCAAGCCGATCAGAGGGCGTAAGTGCTGCGACCCTTAGTGGACATTCCTCCTACGAAATCTTGCAAAGCCCTGCTATATATGTATGCCGATCTAAGGCTTTACGTGTTACCCTTAGTGGACATTCATCCTAAGGAATCTTACAAAGCCCAGCTCCAAACGTAGGCGGATCTAAGGGCGTAAGTGCTGCGACCCTTGGTGGACATTTCTCCTAAGGAATCTTACAAAACCTAGCGACATACGCAGGCCGATCTAAGGCTGTACGTGTTATCCCTAGTGGACATTCCTCGTAAGGAATCTTACAAAGCCCTGCTCCATATACAGGCCGATCGAAGGGCGTAAGTGCTACGACCCTTAGTGGAGATTCCTCCTAAAGAATCTTTCAAAGCCCTGCTCCATACGCAAGTCAATATAAGTGCGTAAGTGATACGACCCCTAGTGGACATTCCTCCAAAGGAATCTTAAAAAGCCCTACAATATACGCAGGCCGATCTAGGGCTGTACATGTTACCCGTAGTGGACATTCCTCCTAAAGAATCTTACAAAGCCTAGCTCCAAACTCAGGCCGATCTAAGGGCGTAAGTGCCGCGACCCTTAGTGGACATTCCTCTAAAGGAATCTTACAACGCCCTGCTACATACATAGGCCGATCTAAGGCTGTACATGTTACCCTTAGTGGACATTCCTCCTAAGGAATCTTAAAAAGCTCTGCTCCATACACAGGACGATCTAAGGGCACAAGTGTTGCGACCCTTAGTGGACATTCCTCCTAAGGAATCTTACAAAGCCCTGCTACATACGTCAGTCGATCTAAGGCTATACGTGTTACCCTAAGTGGACATTCCTCCTAAGGAATCTTACAAAGCTCTGCTACATACGCAGGTCGATCTAAGTTTGTATGTTTTAACCTTAGAGGACATTTCTCCTAAGGAATCATACAAAGCCCTGCTACGTACGTAGTCAGATCTAAGGCTGAAAGTGTTCCGCTTAGTAGACACTCCTCCAAAGGAATCTTACAAAGCGTTGTTCCATATGCAGGCCGATCTAAGTGCGTAAGTGTTGCGAACCTTAGTAGACATTCTTCGTAAGGAATCTTACAAAGCATTGCTCCATACACAGGCCGATCTAAGGGCGTAAGCGCTACGACCCTTAGTGGACATTCCTCCTAAGGAATCTTACAACACCCGGCTACATACGTAGGCCAATCTAAGGCTATAAGTGTTACCCTAAGTTGACATTCCTCCTAAGGAATCTTATTAAGCCCTGCTACATATGCAGGTCGATCTAAGGTTGTATGTGTTACCTTTAGTGGAACTTCCTCTTAAAGAATCTTACAAAGCCCTACTACATACGCAGACCGATCTAAAGCTTGAAGTGTTCTGCTTAGTGGACATTTCTCCTAAGGAATCATACAATGTGCTGCTCCATATGCAGGCCAATCTAAGCGTGTAAGTGTTGCGACCCTAAGTGGATATTCCTCCTAAGGAATCTTTCAAAGCCCTGCTACATATGCAGACTAATCTAAGCCTGCACATGTTTCCATTAGTGGACATTCCTCCTAAAGAATCTTACAAAGCCCAGCCCCATATGCAGGTCGATCTAAGGGAGTTAGTGCTACAACCCCTAGCAGACATTCCTCCTAAGGAATTTTACAAAGCCCTGCTACATACGCTGGCCGATCTATAGCTGTACGTGTTACTCTTAGTGAAAATTTCTCCTAAGGAATCTTACAAAGCCCTGCTCCATACGCAGGCCGATCTGAGGGCGTAAGTGCTGCGACCCTTAGTGGACATTCCTCCTACGGAATCTAACAAAGCCCTGCTATATACGTATGCCAATCTAAGGCTTTACCTATTACCCTTAGTGGACATTCTTCCTAAGGAATTTTAAAACACCCAGCTCCATAGGCAGGTCGATCTAAGGGCATAAGTGCTGTTATGCTTAGTGGACATTTCTCTAAAGGAATCTGACAAAACTCTGCTACATACGCAGGCCAATCTAAGGCGGTACGTGTTACCCATGGTAGACACTTCTCCTAAGAAATCTTACAAAGCCCTGCTCTATATGCACGTCGATCTAAGGGTGTATGTGCTGCGACCCTTAGCGAACATTCCTCCTAAGGAATCTTACAATACCCATTTGCATATGCAGGCCGATCTAAGGTTGTACGCATTACCCTTAGTGGACATTCCACCTAAGGAATTTTACAAAGCCCTGCTTCAAACGTTGACCGATCTACGGCTGTACGTGTTACCCTTTGTGGACATTCCTCCTAAGGAATCCTACAAAGCTCTACTCCATACACAGGCCGATCTAAGGGCGTAAGTGTTGCGACCCTTAGTAGATATTCCTTCTATGGAATCTTACAAAGCCCTGCTACATACGCATGCTGATCTAAGGTTTACGTGTTACCTTAAGTGGACATTTCTCCTAAGGAATCTTACAATGCCCTACCATATACACAGGCCGATCTAAGGCTGTACGTGTTACCCTTAGTGGACATTCCTTCTAAGGAATCTTACAAAGCCTTGCTCCATACGCAGGTTGATATAAGGGCGTAAGTACCGCGACCCTTAGAGGACATTAGTCCAATGGAATCTTACAAAGCCCTGCAACATACGCAGGCCGATCTATGGATATACGTGTTACCCTTAGTGGAAATTCTACCTATGGAATCATACAAAGCACTGCTCCATACGTAGGTCGATCTAAGGGCGTAAGTGCTACGACCTTTAGTGGACATTCCTCCTAAGGAATCTTATAAAGCACTGCTACATACGTAGGTCGATCTAAGGCTGTATGCGTGGACATTCCTCCTAAGGAATCTTACAAAGCCCTGCTACGTACGCAGGCCGATCTAAGGCTGTACGTGTTGCCCTTAGTGGACATTCCTCCTAAGGAATCTTACAAAGCCCTGCTCCATACACAGGCCGATATAAGGGCATAAGTGCTACGATCCTTAGTGGACCTTCCTCATACGGAATCTTACAAAGCCCTGCTACATACGTATGTCGATCTAAGGCTTTACATGTTACCCTTACTGGACATTCCTCCTATGTAATCTTACAAAGGTCAGCTCCATACGCAGGCCGATCTAAGGGCGTAAGTACTGCGACCCTTAGTGGACATTCCTCCTAAGGAATCTTACAAAGCCCTGCTACGTACGCAGGTCGATCTAAGGCTGAACGTGTTACCATTAGTGGACATTCCTCCTAAGGAATCTCACAAATCCCTGCTATGTACGTAGGCCGATATAAGGTTGTACGTGTTGCCCTTAGTGGACATTCCTCCTAAGAAATCTTACAAAGCGCTGCTCCATACGCAGGCCGATCTGAGGGCGTAAGTGCTGCGACCCTTAGTGGAAATTTCTCCTACGGAATCTTACAAAGCCCTGCTACATAAGTATGTCGATCTAAGGCTTTACTTGTTACCCTTAGTGGACATTCCTCCTAAGGAATCTTACAAAACACAGCTACATACACAGGCCGATCGATGGCTGTACGTGTTACCCCTAGTTGACATTTCTCCTAAGGAATCTTGCAAAACCCTGCTCCATATGCAGGCCGATCGAAGGGCGTATGTCACACCCCCAAATTAATATTGATATCTATACACAACCTAGACAAAGAATTTTACATATATTTTTTTTTTGAGTTTGTTAACTTCTAATCACCTGTGACACGATCATATAATATATCGAAACCCAAAATCATATCGCCATAATCCAACATATATATATTCAGACCTTATAAACATGTCTACAGGCCATTTCAAAAGTACACTATATAGGATTCCAAAATATAACCCAACAGATGGTAGCCTACAAAATAACCCTACAGGTCGTCATCCATGTACATCGAACTCTGGAATCCTGTAGGAGCTCCACAGCTAGCCATACTCTCTATGTAGTTTCATGTTCAACTACAATGCAAGAACTACATAAGCCAATGCTTAGTAACCAAAATCATGCATGTCCTGAACATGAGTAATAACAACATATGACACCATGCCATTTACTTTAAATATCACGATAAAAATATCATATTTCAATATTCGTCAAAGTCGACTAGAAATCATTTCACTTGAAATCTTTCATTTCATTGGGCCCTTGACCCACCTACTATGCACCGGATAGAGCTCTGCATAATATCAATATCAATAATCAAATGGCCAGTATGAAATCGACACCGACAAGTGGACCATCCTCTCGTGACCACTAGAGGCCCATCCCCTGACTATCCCTATGATCACCCAAGAAGCCTCCCACCTGGCAACGCCAATAATCATAACAAGGGCATAGTCGAGTGGTCCGCCCTCCCGTGATCACCAAAGGCCCATCCCCTATCTACCTTTGCAATCACCCAGGAAGTAATACTCGCAATGCCAAACATATCACATAAGCATGCCTCACATGCCTCGGTGCCCTAGTAGTGGTCAATAAAACATTTATAATGAAACTCACTTTGAAATCCATGTTTCGCATG
>NC_036240.1:4995747-5063790 GCF_002742605.1 Olea europaea var. sylvestris
CCAAACTTTTACCACACACCTATAACATATATGTGAAGATAATCAGATCATAACATTGTGACAAATGAAGTGTTTGGAGCTTCAAAAATAGTCCATTTTCCACTACACAAAATCAGGCAGTTTTTCCCTTTGACTGTTTTCGGTTTCCATTTTATTATTATGATACCAACAGAATCCTAGGCCATTAAAATCATTTCTACACTCCCTACTTACATATAAAAACGTTCATATTGATATATATAAGTTAAACACTAAGTATCATCCCAAAATCAAGGTATAAATCACTCAATCCAGCAATTCCTCATCTCTGCCCAGATTAATTTCTT
This sequence comes from Olea europaea var. sylvestris, assembly GCF_002742605.1. Classification (NCBI taxonomy): domain Eukaryota; kingdom Viridiplantae; phylum Streptophyta; class Magnoliopsida; order Lamiales; family Oleaceae; genus Olea; species Olea europaea. Next base: position 4,996,074 of record NC_036240.1, read on the forward strand.
TCAAATTCTTGCCATTAATTACCCCTATTTAGGCATCATAACATCATTAACAACCCTCCAACTTAATCACAAACAAATTCAGATGTTCAAGAAATCATAAACCCCTTAAGAAATAATAGAAACAAACCTCAAAACTGTGGAGTAACAAAGCTGTTCAGAAATTCCAGCTTCTTGCTTCTAATTCTCTTTGGCTGTTTCACCCTCTTTTCACTTGGAATCACTTAGGGACGAGTTCAGGGAGCTAATATATTATCTAGGAGGTAAATGAGTGGTCTTTAAATAGTTGAAGTCGTGCATATTACTTAAGGATTAAGAATATCATGGGCTGCAGCCACCTCAAGCACTCAAGGTGAGTCACTAAGCTGGAGCTGTCATCTTGGCTGCAATACTTGACTTTTCTACCATTATTTTTGTGTCCATTTATGATATTTAAGATATATATTCATCCTATATTAAGTCCTTGGGGATTAGACACGAAATTTATGCCTTAGGGTTGAAGCAATTATTTATTAAAGTGAAAAGTCCCCTAGCATGAGCTGTCCAAGTAGGAGGTGGCTTCTTGCAGCCAACTTTGACTTCTCCCTTGCACCACATGGAGCCATATGTGACTTAGAAGAGTTATAAATATCTTTTTTAAAGTTCCAAGTACTTATAGGAATTGTTGGAGGCTTAAGGTTGAAGGAATTGAGTGCTAAAATGACAAACATCCCAAGCGCGAGGTGTTCAAGCATGAGGTGGTCACTTGTAGCAAAATCTGATTTTATATCTATCTTTGCAGGCACAAACCAAGTATCCTCGGCTTATTTTGACATGTTTAAAATCCATTTTGCTTGTCCTAAGATCCCAAAGTATTTCATAGAACTAATTCCTCAACCTTTCATTTGATTTCTTACCCGATTCTCAACCGATTTCAACAATTCGCACCTCAATATTTATAATGTCGTATAGGACATATATTATTACGTTGTGATAATGTCACTCCATCCCTCATGTCCCAAATATGTGAATTACCTATCTAGGGTTTAAGGTGACCTCGATTAGCCGAATGGAAAGCTTGAACCTTCGTTGATACAAATTTTCGACCTTTCAAATATTACATTACTTACCAAGTCAATCTCCAACGTTTAGTTAATCTAACTTTCTATCATAGCTCAATATAAAATTCACCACCTAAATTGAAGAGTCAAAGGTTATCATCATGTAAAGATTTTAAAGCATTGATGATCAAATGCATCATTTTAAGAGAAGGCAATCAGGAAATTGATACAAATGACAATGTAATTAGCATGAAATGCATGAATCATATTGGCCAAATGTAGAACGTGAAGTTTGGGGCATTACATCCTCCCCTCCTTATAAAAATTTCATCCTCGAAATTTGCTTACCAAAAAGTTCAGGATATTTAATTCGCATTTCGTCTTCTCTTTCGCAAGTGGCCTCTTCTATTGACTGATTCCGCCACAATATCTTAACCAATGGAATTTTCTTGCTTCTCAGTTGCTTTATCTCTCGTTGAAGGATCTCTATCGGCTTTTCTTCGTAAGTCAAATCTGGTTTTATTTCCATCGGTTCATTCCTCAATACATGAGAAGGATTTCCAATATATTTTCTTAGCATGGATATATGAAACACATTATGTACTTGAGACATCGATGAAGGAAGGTCAAGTTTGTAGGCAACATTCTCGATTCTCTCAATAATAGTAAATGGACCAATATATCTCGGGCTTAGTTTTCCCTTCTTTCCAAACCGCATCACTCCTTTCATTGGTGCTATCTTTAAAAATACTTGATCTCCCACAGTAAATTCTAATATTCTTCTTCTTTGATCTGCATAACATTTTTGTCGATTTTGAGCAGTTTGCATCCGTTGACGTATTTGTGTCACAACCTCAGCCATTTCACGTACCATATTTGGACCTAATAGTTTCCTTTCTCCAACCTCATCCTAATAAACTGGAGATCTACACTTTCTACCGTATAATGCTTCATAAGGAGCCATACCAATTGTAGCCTGATAACTATTGTTGTATGCAAATTCTACCAAAGTTAAAAATTTACTCCACTGGCCTTGGAAGTCCAATACACAAGCCCTTAGCATATCTTCCAATATTTGTATGGTTCTTTCTGATTGCCCGTCAGTTTGAGGATGATAAGCTGTGCTAAAAGATAATTGTGTTCCCAAAGCCTTATGTAAGCTTCTCCAGAAGAGAGATAAAAACTTAGAATCCCTGTCTGAGACAATAGATAGTGGTACTCCATGAAGTCTGACTATTTCTTGTACATAAAGCTGAGCATATCGGTCCATGGAGTAAGTGGAACAAACTAGAATGAAATGGGTTGATTTTGTTAACCTATCCACAATAACCCAAATACTATCATATCCTTTAGTCATTTTTAGTAATTTCACCACAAAGTCCATTGTGATTCTTTCCCATTTCCATTCCGGGATAGGTAATGGTTGTAATGTTCCTGCTGGCCTTTGATGTTCTGCTTTTATCTGTTGACAAGTTAAACATTGTCCCACGTATTCGGCTATCTCACTTTTCATGTTCGGCCACCAATAGTGCAACTTCAAATCTCTATACATTTTAGTAGTTCCAGGATGAACAGAATAGGGTGTCATATGAGCTTCAGATAAAATATCACCTCGGATATTTTCTGTATTAGGTACATATAATCGTCCTCTAAACTGTAAGATATCATCTGCTGATATATGAAAATCTGAAGCTTTTCCATCATGTATATCATTCTTTATTTTGGAATAATAATCATCTTCCTGTTGCCCTTGTTGAATTCTGTTCAGTAAAGTTGGCTGAAGTGTCAACGCAGCAAGTTTAGCCTCTATAGATCCTTGTGACATAACTTCAATACCCATTTTCTGTAAATCTATCAATTCTGATTTTTGAGTTACAATCATATTCGAAACACTGGATGTCGACTTCCTACTCAATGCATCGGCTACAACATTAGCCTTACCGGGATGATAGTTTATTACACAATCATAATCCTTTACCAACTCTAGCCACCTTCTTTGTCTCATATTCAATTCCTTTTGTGTAAATAGATACTTCAAACTTTTGTGATCAGTGTAAATCTCACACCGCTCTCCATACAAATAATGCCTCCATATCTTAAGTGCAAACACAACTGCGGCGAGTTCCAAATCATGTGTAGGGTAATTCTTTTCGTACTCTTTTAGTTGTCTAGAGGCATATGCAATAACTTTACCATTTTGCATCAATACAGATCCCAAACCATTCTTTGAAGCATCACTATAAACTACAAAATTTCCAGTACCAGATGGGATTGAAAGGATAGGGGCTGAAGTTAGTCTTTTCTTCAATTCCTGAAAACTTTGCTCACAAGCATCTGTCCATTCAAACTTAGTACTCTTTCTGGTTAATTTCGTTAAAAAAGAAGCTATTTTGGAAAATCCTTCCACAAATCTACGATAATATCCAGCTAAACCCATAAAACTTCTGACCTCTGAAGGATTTGTAGGTCGTGGCCAATTATTAATAGCCTCTACTTTACTTGGATCTACTGATATACCCTCACCCGATACTACATGTCCCAAAAATACAACTCTATCTAACCAAAATTCACATTTCTTAAACTTAGCATATAACTGCTTGTCCTTTAAGACCTGCAGAACTATTCTCAAGTGTTTCGCATGTTCTTCCTTAGTACGAGAATAAATAAGGATATCATCGATAAATACAATTACAAACTTATCGAGAAAGTCTCCAAATACCCTATTCATCAGATCCATAAAAGCTGCTGGGGAATTTGTTAACCCAAATGGCATTACCAAAAACTCATAATGACCATATCTCATACTAAATGCTGTCTTAGAAATGTCTTCTCCCTTTATTTTAAGTTGATGGTATCCAGATCGCAAATCAATCTTCGAAAATACAGATGCACCCTGAAGTTGATCAAAAAAATCATCAATTCTCGGTAATGGGTATTTATTTTTAATTGTCACCTTATTCAACTCTCGGTAATCGATGCACAGCCTCATAGTACCGTCCTTTTTACGAACAAACAATACTGGTGCACCCCATGATGAAAAGCTAGGTCTAATAAAACCTTTATCTAACAACTCTTGTAATTGTAACTTCAACTCTTTTAGTTCAGTTGGGGCCATTCTATATGGAGCCTTAGAAATTGGAGATGTTCCTGGAATTAAATCGATTACAAACTCTATCTCACGATCTGGTGGTACCCCAGGTAAATCATCAGAAAATACCTCTGTAAATTCTTGTGCCACTGGCACATCACTAAGATTCGAATTGTGTTGTGCTTCAATAGCATTAACACTAACCAAATACCCTGCACACCCACTATCTAGTAACCTTTGTGCTTTCAATACCGATATGGTTGGAACTCTAAAATCTTTTTTGATCCCAATGAATGTAAATGGCTCATTTCCCAAAGGTTGAAAGGTTACTGACTTCCTCATACAATCTATAGTAGCTTGATATTTTGACAACCAATCCATACCCAAAATTATATCATAATCTTTCATTTCTAACACAATTAAATCTGCATAGAGCTCTTGATTTTCTATGAGGATCGCACATGCTCTTACAATTAGATTGGTTTGTTGTACATCTCTAGATGGAATAGTTACACTATAACTAACCTCTTGTATATCAGGTGTCCTACCCAACCTCCTCACATACTTAGTAGACACAAATGAATGTGAGGCTCCAAAATCAAATAGTACTAGTGCTGTGATGCCAAAAATAGAGAATTTACCTATTACCACGGATGGATTTGTCTCAGCATCAGATCTGGTAATAGTAAACACCCTAGCTGGCACTTTCTTTTGCTCCATAGGGTTTGGATTACCTAGGCATGCTCTAGCAAGATGTCCCATCTTTCCACAAACATAACATGTTCTAGTCTCTATAGGACATGCTCCAGTATGCTGTCCACCACATTTGGGACAAGATGGTTGTGTTGTTGAGGCTTTTCCTTGATCTATCCTTGGACGTTTGCCCTGATCCCAATGTTTTTGTCCTTGTCTCGGTTGAAACTTAGGCTTCTGATTTTGTCCTTGGAAAGACCTTTTCTTATCGTTTCTAGGCCAATGCTGTCCTTGACCTTGCCTAAACTGTCGACGAGCCTCTTGAGCACGACTAATCCTTTGTTCAGCTTGTTCTGCAACTAAGGCTCTCTCCGCAATTTGAGAATATGAAACATCTAGGATTCCTGCCATGCTTACATCTCTATATAGTTCCGGTCTTAGCCCCTCAAGAAATCTTTCTACCTTTAGTACCTCAGTATTAACCATGTGGGTAGCAAACCTGGATAGTTGTTCAAACTTACGAATATACTCTCCCACTGTCATCCCTCCTTGTCTTAACTGTATAAATTCATTCATCTTCATGGCTCGAACAGGAGCTGTAAAATATTTATTACGAAATAACTCTTTAAATCTCTCCCAAGTCATGGCATTTACATCTTCAATGCTACTCATCGTATCCCACCAATGTCCAGCACTACCTCGTAGCATAAAGGATGCACAAACCACTTTTTCTACTTCTGAGACTCTCGTATACCTGAACATATTCTCTAAAGTTCTCAACCAATCCTCTGCTGCAGTTGGATCTAATGCATCCTCAAATATTGGAGGGTTTAGTTTTCTAAATCTTTCTCCAACTGTCTCAATATGTTCAGCCCTTTGCTGTGGTTGTAAGAATTCAGCCCTTTGTTGTTCTCACCTTTCTCTTTGTTGTATTAATTGTTGAATTTGTTGAGATTGGCGCTCAACTAATTCTATAAGTCTATCAATAACAACATCTCGACTGTCATCTTGAACAGATGCCACTTGCCCCGGAGTTCTAGCTCTACAACTACTAGCATCTCTGGTTCTCACCATGGCTGCAAATAAAGGTTGGCCAATATCATTCATGAAATATGCAAAAAATAATGCAACAAATAAAACTTACTGACATAGCTGTGCTCTTTCATATTCCGAGATCATGTACATGGACAGTCTACAGAATTATAATCTCGCTCTGATACCATTCTCTGTCACACCCCCAAATTAATATTGATATCTATACACAACCTAGACAAAGAATTTTACATATATATATATATATTTTTTTTTTTGAGTTTGTTAACTTCTAATCACCTGTGACACGATCATATAATATATAGAAGCCCAAAATCATATCGCCATAATCCAACATATATATATTCAGACCTTATAAACATGTCTACAGGCCATTTCAAAAGTACACTATATAGGATTCCAAAATATAACCCAACAGATGGTAGCCTACAAAATAACCCTACAGGTCGTCATCCATGTACATCGAACTCTGGAATCCTGTAGGAGCTCCACAGCTAGCCATACTCTCTATGTAGTTCCGTGTTCACCTACAATGCAAGAACTACATAAGCCAATGCTTAGTAAGCAAAATCATGCATGTCCTGAACATGAGTAATAACAACATATGACACCATGCCATTTACTTTAAATATCACGATAAAAATATCATATTTCAATATTCGTCAAAGTCGACTAGAAATCATTTCACTTGAAATCTTTCATTTCATTGGGCCCTTGACCCACCTACTATGCACCAGATAGAGCTCTACATAATATCAATATCAATAATCAAATGGCCAGTATGAAATCGACATCGACAAGTGGACCATCCTCTCGTGACCACTAGAGGCCCATCCCCTGACTATCCCTATGATCACTCAAGAAGTCTCCCACCTGACAGTGCCAATAATCATAACAAGGGCATAGTCGAGTGGTCCGCCCTCCCGTTATCACCAAAGGCCCATCCCCTATCTACCTTTGCAATCACCCAGGAAGTAATACCCGCAATGCCAAAAATATCACATAAACATGCCTCACATGCCTCGGTGCCCTAGTAGTGGTCAATAAAACATTTATAATGAAACTCACTTTGAAATCATATTTTGCATGCAGTATTTTCAACCATGTTACATGTCGTGCATGCATATGAAAATGCTCATAAATGAAAATCGATGTCAATAGGTTACGCAATCTCATACTCAATGATCGTAACCACCATATGATGTGCTATAAGCCTCTTATCAAAGTTATGTAGATATTTCAACATTACTATGTCACATATACTAGGTTCTTGCATCGTAGTTGCAAATGGATTTTCACTTACCTTTCGCCTTTATGTGTGTAAGCTCCTATGGAGTGTGTATCAATTCCCTTTTTCGCTCAACGTCAAAAAGTCGCCTGTATTATCATCTAATATTAAATATTAGGGGACATCTAAATGTTGAAATCGCATTAGATACCCAAATGGACAGAATCTGTTTTCTAGGTTTCCGTCACCGTCCACTCATTTTTCAAATTCTTTTTCATGTCCTTACCTATATTTAACGGTTCCCAAACTTTTACCACACACCTATAACATATATGTGAAGATAATCAGATCATAACATTGTTACAAATGAAGTGTTTGGAGCTTCAAAAACAGTCCATTTTCCACTACATAAAATCAGGCAGTTTTTCCCTTTGACTGTTTTCGGTTTCCATTTTATTATTATGATACCAACAGAATCCTATGCCATTAAAATCATTTCTACACTCCCTACTTACATATAAAAACGTTCATATTGATATATATAAGTTAAACACTAAGTATCATCCCAAAATCAAGGTATAAATCACTCAATCCAGCAATTCCTCATCTCTGTCCAGATTAATTTCTTTCAAAATCTTGCCATTAATTACCCCTATTTAGGCATCATAACATCATTAACAACAATCCAACTTAATCACAAACAACTTCCGATGTTCAAGAAATCATAAACCCCTTAAGAAATAATAGAAACAAACCTCAAAACTGTGGAGTAACAAAGCTGTTCAGAAATTCCAGCTTCTTGCTTCTAATTCTCTTTGGCTGTTTCACCCTCTTTTCACTTGGAATCACTTAGGGACGAGTTCAGGGAGCTAATATATTATTTAGGAGGTAAATGAGTGGTCTTTAAATAGTTGAAGTCGTGCATATTACTTAATGATTAAGAATATCATGGGCTGCAGCCACCTCAAGCACTCAAGGTGAGTCACTAAGCTGGAGCTGTCATCTTGGCTGCAATACTTGACTTTTCTACCATTATTTTTGTGTCCATTTATGATATTTAAGATATATATTCATCCTATATTAAGTCCTTGGGGATTAGACACGAAATTTATGCCTTAGGGTTGAAGCAATTATATATTAAAGTGAAAAGTCCCCTAGCATGAGCTGTCCAAGTAGGAGGTGGCTTCTTGCAGCCAACTTTGACTTCTCCCTTGCACCACATGGAGCCATATGTGACTTAGAAGAGTTATAAATATCTTGTGTAAAGTTCCAAGTACTTATAGGACGTGTTGGAGGCTTAAGGTTGAAGGAATTGAGTGCTAAAATGACAAACATCCCAAGCGCGAGGTGTTCAAGCATGAGGTGGTCACTTGTAGCAAAATCTGATTTTATATCTATCTTTGCAGGCACAAACCAAGTATCCTCGGCTTATTTTGACATGTTTACAATCCATTTTGCTTGTCCTAAGATCCCAAAGTATTTCATAGAACTAACTCCTCAACCGTTCATTTAATTTCTTACCCGATTCTCAACCGATTTCAACAATTTGCATCTCAATATTTATAATGTCGTATAAGACATATATTATTACGTTGTGATAATGTCACTCCATCCCTCATGTCCCAAATATGTGAATTACCTATCTAGGGTTTAAGGCGACCTCGATTAGCCGAATGGAAAGCTTGAACCTTCGTTGATACAAATTTTCGACCTTTTAAATATTACATTACTTACCAAGCCAATCTCCAACATTTAGTTAATCTAACTTTCTATCATAGCTCAATATAAAATTCACCACCTAAATTGAAGAGTCGAAGGTTATCATCATGTAAAGATTTTAAAGCCTTGATGATCAAATGCATCATTTTAAGAGAAGGCAATCAGGAAATTGATACAAATGACAATGTAATTAGAATGAAATGCATGAATCATATTGGCCAAATGTAGAACGTGAAGTTCGGGGCATTACAGCGTAAGTGCTATGACCCTTAGTGGACATTCTTCTGAAAGAATCTTACAAAGCCCTGCTCCATGCGCAGGCCGATATAAGGGCGTAAGTGCTGCGACCCTTAGTGGACATTCCTCCAAAGGAATCTTACAAAGCCCTACAACATACGCAAGCCGATCTAAGACTGTAAGTGTTACCCTTAGTGGAGATTCCTCCTAAGGAAACTTTCAAAGCCCTGCTCCATACGCAGGCCGACCTATGGACGTAAGTACTGCGACCCTTAGTGGACATTCCTCCTAAGGAATCTTACAAAGCCCTACTATATACGTAGGTCGATCTAAGGCTGTACGTGTTACCCTTAGTGGAGATTCCTCCTGAGGAATCTTACAAACCCCTGTTACTTGCGCAGACCGATCTAAGGCTATACAGGTTACCATTAGTGAATATTCCTCCTAAGGAATCTTACAAAGTGCTGCTCTATATGCAGGCCAATCCAAGGGCACAAGTGTTGCAACCTTTAGTGGACATTCCTCCTAAGGAATCTTACAAAGCCCTACTACATACGAAGGCTGTACGTGTTAACCTTAGTGGAGATTCCTCCTGAGGAATCTTACAAAGCCCTGATACGTACGCAGACTGATCTATGGCTATACGCGTTACCATTAGTGGACATTCCTCCTAAGGAATCTTACAAAGCGCTGCTCTATATGCAGGCAAATCTAAGGGCGCAAGTGCTGCGACCCTTAGTGGACATTTCTCCTAAGGAATCTTACAAAACCGTGCTACATACGCAAGCCTATCTAAGGCTGTACGTGTTACCCTTAGTGGACATTCCTCCTAAAGAATCTTATAAAGCCATGCTCCATACGCAGGCCAATATGAGGGCCAAGTGCTGCGACCCTTAGAGGACATTCCTCCTAAGGAATCACACAAAGCCCTGCAACATACGCAGGCCGATCTAAGGCTGTACGTATTACCCTTAGTGGACATTCTCCCTAAGGAATCTTACAAAGCCCTGCTCCATACGCAGGCTGATCTAAGGACGTAAGGGCTACGACACTTAGTGGACATTCCACCTACGGAATCTTACAAAGCCCTGCAACATACGTAGTCTGATCTAAGGCTATACGTGTTACCCTTAGTGGACATTCCTCCTAAGGAATCTTACAAAGCCCTGCTACCCACGCAGGTCGATCTAAGGCTGCACATGTTACTCTTAGTGGACATTCCTCCAAAGGAATCTTACAAAGCCTTGCTTCGTACGCAGGCCGATCAGAGGGCATAAGTGCTGCGACCCTTAGTGGACATTCCTCCTACGGAATCTTACAAAGCCCTGCTACATACGTATGCCGATTTACGGCTTTACGTGTTACCTTTAGTGAATATTCCTTCTAAGAAATCTTACAAAGCCCAGCTCCATATGCAGGCAGAACTAAGGGCGTAAGTGCTGTGACCCTTAGTGGACATTCCTTCAACAGAATCTTTCAAAACCCAGTTATATACATAGGCCGTTCTAAGGTTGTAAGTGTTACCCCTAGTGGACATTTTTCTTAAGGAATCTTACAATGCCTTGCTCCACATGCAGGCCGACCTAAGGGCGTAAGTGCTACAACCCTTAGTGGACATTCCTCCTAAAGAATCTTTCAAAGCCCTATCCATACGCAGGCCGACATAAGGGCGTAAGTGCTGCGACCCTTAGTAGACATTCCTCCAAAGGAATATTACAAAGCTCTACAACATACGCTGGCTGATCTAAGGCTGTACGTGTTACCCTTAGTGGACATTCCTCCTAAGGAATCTTGCAAACCCTATTCCATACGCAGGCCGATCTAAGGGCATAAGTGCTGCGACCCTTCGCGGACATTCCTCCTAAGGAATCTTACAATGCCCTGCTACATTCGCTGGCCGATCTAAGGTTGTATGTTTTACCCTTATTGGACATTCCACCTAAGGATTCTTACAGAGCCCTGCTTCATACGCAGGCTGATATAAGGCTGTACGTGTTACCCTTTGTGGACATTCCTCCTAAGGAATCCTATAAAGCCCTGCTCCGTATGCAGGCTTATCTATATGCAGGCCGATCTAAGGGTGTAAGTTCTGCAACTCTTAGTGGACATTTCTCCTAAGGAATCTTGCAAAGCCCTACTATATACGCATGCCAATCTAAGGCTTTACTGTTACCCTTAGTGGACATTCCTCATAAGGAATCTTAGAAAACCCTACTCCATGCACAGGCCGATCAAGGACGTAAGTACAGTGACCCATAGTGGACATTCCTCCTAAGGAATCATACGAAGCCCTGCCACATATGCAGGCCAATCTAAGGCAATACGTGTCACCCTTAGAGGACATTCCTCCTAAGGAATTTACAAAGCCCTGCTACATACCCAGGTCGATCAAAGGCTGTACGTGTTACGCTTAGTGGACATTCCTCCTAAGGAATCTTACAAAGCCCTGCTATATACGCAGGTTGATCTAAGGCTATTCGAGTTACCATTAGTGGACATTCCTCCTAAAGAATCTTACAAAGCCCAGCTCCATATGCCGACCGATCTAGGGGCGTTAGTGCTGCGACCCTTAGTGGACATTCCTCCTAAGTAATCTTACAAATCCCTGCTACATATGTAGGCTGATCTAAGGTTGTACATGTTACCCTTAGTGGACATTCCTCCTAAAGAATCTTACAAAACCCTGCTCCGTACGCAGGCCGATCTAAGGGCATAAGTGCTAAGACCCTTAATGGACATTACTCCTAAGGAATCTTACAAAGCCTTGCTACATACGCAGGCCAATCTAACGCTCTACGTGTTACCCTTAGTGGACATTCTTCCTAAGGGGTCTTACAAAGCCCTACTCCATATGCAGGTCGGTATAAGGATGTAAGTGTTGCGATCCTTAGTAGACATTCCTCCTAAGCAATCTTACAAAGCCCTGCTACATAAGCAGGCCGATCTAAGGCTGCACATGTTACCCTTAGTGGACATTCCTCTTAAGGAATCTTATAAAACCCTGCTATATATGCATGTCGATCTAAAGTTGTACGTGTTACCCTTAGTGGACATTCCTCCTAAGGAATCTTACAAAGTCCTGCTTTGTACATTGGCTGATCTAAGTGCTTAAGTGCTGCGACCCTCTTGTCGACATTTCTCCTAAGAAATCTTACAAAGCTCTGCTACATATGCAAGCCGATCTAAGGCTGTACTTGTTACCCTAGGTTGACATTCTTCCTAAGAAATCTTACAAAGCCCTGCACCATACGTAGGCCGATCTAAGGGCAAAATTGCTGCGACCCTTAGTAGACATTCCTCCTAAGAAATCATACAAAGCCCTGCTACATACACCGACAGATCTAAGGTTGTACGTGTTTCCCTTAGTGGACTTTCCTTCTAAGGAATCTTACAAAGCCCTGCTCCAAACGTAGGCCGACCTAAGGGCGTCAGTGCTGTGACCCTTAACGTTCATTCCTCCTAAGGAATCTTAGAAAGCCCTGCTACATACATATGCCGATCTAAGGCTTTACGTGTTACCCTTAGTGGACATTCCTTCTAAGGAATCCTATAAAGCCCTGCTACATATGCAGACCGATCTAAGGCTGTACGAGTTACCCTTAGAGGAAATTCTACCTAAGGAATTTTACAAAGTCCTGCTACATACGTAAGCCGATCTAGGGCCGTACGTGTAACCCTTAGTGGACATTCCTTCTAAAGAATCTTACAAAGCCCTGCTAAATACGTAGGCCGTTACAAGGCCGTACGTGTTGCCCTTAGTGGACATTTCTCCTAAAAAATCTTACAATGCCCTGCTCTATACGCAGGCCGATCTATGGGCGTAAGAGCTGCGACCCTTAGTGGACATTCCACCTAAGAGATCTCACAAAGCCCTGCTACATACATATACCGATCTAAGGGCGTAAGTGGTGGTACCCTCAGTGGACATTCCTCCAAAGGAATCTTACAACGCCCTGCTCCATAGGTAGGCCGATCTAAGTGCGTAAGTGCTGTGCCCCTCTTGTGGACATTCCTCCTAAGAAATCTTACAAAGCCCTACTACATACGCAGGCCGATCTAAAGCTGTACATGTTAGCCCAAGTAGACATTCTTCCTACGGAATCTTAAAAAACCCTGCTCCATACGTAGGCCGATCTTAGGGCAAAAGTGTTGCGACCCTTAGTGGATATTCCTCCTAAGAAATCTTACATAGCCCTGCTACGTACGCATGCTGATCTAAGGCTGTACGTGTTACCCTTAGTGGACATTCATCATAAGGAATCTCACAAAGCCCTGCTACATACGCAAGCCAATCTGGATATGCGTGTTACCCTTAGTGGACATTATTTTTAAGGAATCTTACAAAGCCCTGCTAAATACGTAGGCCGTTACAAGGCCATACGTGTTATCATTAGTGGACATTCCTCCTAAAAAATCTTACAAAGCCCTGCTCCAAACGCAAGCCGACTTGCAGGTGTAAGTGCAGCGACCCTTAGTGGTCATTTCTCCTAAGGAATCTTAGAAAGCCCTGCTACATACGTATGCCGATCTAAGACTTTACTTGTTACCCTTAGTGGACATTCCTCCTAAGGAATCCTACAAAGCCCTGTTACATACACAGACCGATCTAAGGCTGTATGAGTTACCCTTAGAAGAAATTCGACCTAAGGAATCTTACAAAACCCTACTACATACGCAGGCCGATCTAAGGCTGTACGTGTTACCCTTAGTGGACATTCCTTCTAAAGAATCTTACAAAGCCCTGCTAAATACGTAGGCCGTTACAAGGTTGTACATGTTACCCTTAGTGGACATTCCTCCTAAAGAATCTTACAAAGCCCTGCAGACCGATCTAAAGGCGTAATAGTTGCGACCCTTAGTGGACATTCCACCTAAGGAATCTCACAAAGCCCTGCGAAATACGTATGCCGATCTAAGGGCGTAAGTGGTGTTACCCTCAATGGACATTCCTCCTAAGGAATCTTACAAAGCCCTGCTCCATATGTAGGCCGATCTAAGTGTGCAAGTGCTGCATCCCTCTTGTGGACATTCCTCCTAACAAATCTTACATAGCCCTGCTACATACGCAGGCAAATCTAAAGTTGTACCTATTAACCTAACTGGACATTCTTCCTAAAGAATCTTACAAAGCCCTGCTCCATACGTAGGAGGGTCTAAGGGTAAAAGTGTTGCGACCCTTAGCGAACATTCTTCCTAAGAAATCATACATAGCCCTGCTACATACGCATGTCGATCTAAGGTTGTACGTGTTACCCTTAGTGGACATTCGTCATAAGGAATCTTACAAAGCCCTGCAACATGCGTAGGCTGATCTGAGGCTGTACGTGTTACCCTTAGTGGACATTACTTCTAAGGAATCTTACAAAGCCCTGCTAAATACGTAGGTCGTTACAAGGCCATACGTGTTACCCTTAGTGGACATTCCTCCTAAAGAATCTTACAAAGCCCTGCTCCAAACGCTGGCCGACCTAAGGGCTTAAGTGCTGCGACCCTTGGTGGTCATTCCACCTAAGGAATCTTAGAAAGCCCTGCTACATACGTTTGCCGATCTAAAGCCTTGCATGTTACCCTTAGTGGACATTACTCCTAAGGAATCCTACAAAGCCCTGCTACATACGCAAACTGATCTAAGGAAGTACGTGTTACCCTTAGAGAAAATTCCACCTAAGGAATCTTACAAAGCCCTGCTACATACACAGGCTGATCTAGGGCTGTAAGTTTTACCCGTAGTGGACATTCCTTCTAAAGAATCTTAGAAAGTCTTGCTAAATGCGTAGGCCATTACCAGGCCATACGTGTTACACTTAGTGGACATTCCTCCTAAAGAATCTTGCAAAGCCCAGCTCCATACGCAGGCCGATCTAAGCGCATAAGAGCTGTGACCATTAGTGGACATTCCAATTAAGGAATCTCACAAAGCCCTACTACATACGTATGCCGATCTAAGGGCATAAGTGGTGTTACCCTCAGTGGACATTCCTCTTAAGGAATCTTACAAAGCCCTGCTCCATACGTAGGCCGATCTAAGTGCTTAAGTGCTACGACCCTCTTGTGGACATTCCTCCTAAGGAATCTTACAATGTCCTGCTCCATACGCAGGCCGATCTAATGCTGTACATGTTACCCTTAGTGGACATTCCTCCTAAGGAATCATACAAAGCCCTGCTACATGCGCCGGCCGATATAAGGCTTTACGTGTTATCCTTTGTGGACATTCTTCCAAAATAATCTTACAAAGCCCTACTCCATACGCTGGCCAATCTAAGGGCATAAGTGCTACGACCCTTAGTGGTCATTCATCCTAAGGAATCTTACAAAGCCCTGCGACATACACATGCCGATCTAAGGCTATAAGTGTTACCCTTAGTGTACATACCTCCGAAGGAATCTTAAAAAGTCCTGCTACATACGCATGCTAATCTAAGGCTGTACGTGTTACCCTTAGTGGACATTCCTCCTAAAGAATCTTACAAAGCCCTGCTACACAGGCAGGCCGATCTAAGGCTGTACGTGTTACCCTTAGGGGACATTCCTTCTAAGGAATCTTAAAAAGCCTTGCTACATACACAGGCCGATCTAAGGCTATACGTGTTACCCATAGTGGATATTTCTCCCAAGGAATCTTACAAAGCCCTGCTCTATACACAGGTCGATCTAAGGGCGTAAGTGACACGATCCTTGGTGGACATTCTTCCAAAGGAATCTTACAAAGCCCTACTACATACGTAGGCCGATCTAAGGCAGTACGTGTTACCCTTAGTGGACATTCGTCCTAAGGAATCTTACAAAGCCCTGCTACATACGCAGGTTGATCTAAGGCTGTACGTGTTACCCTAAGTGGACATTCCTCCTAAGGAATCTTACAAAGTCATGTTTCTTATGCAGGCTGATCTAAGGACGTAAGTGCTACGACCCTTAGTGGGCATTCCTCCTATGAAATCTTACAACGCCCTGATCCATACGCAGGTCGATCTAAGGGCGTAAGTGCTGCGACCCTTGGTAGACATTCCTCCTAAGGAATCTTACAAAGTCATGCTACATACGCAGGTCGATCTAAGGCTGTACGTGTTACCCTAAGTGGACATTCCTCCTAAGGAATCTTACAAAGCCCTGCTCAGTACGCAGGCCGGTCTAAGGGCCTAAGTGTTGTGACCCTTAGTGGACATTCTTCTTAAGGAATCTTGCAAAGCCCTGCTACATACGCAGGCCGATCTAAAGATGTACGAGTTACCCTTAGTGGACATTCCTCCTAAGAAATCATACAAAGCCTTGCTACATACGCTGGCCGATATAAGGCTTTACATGTTATCTTTTGTGGACATTCTTCCAAAAGAATCTTACAAAGCCCTGTTCCATACGCAAGCAAATCTAAGGGTATAAGTGCTGCGACCCTTAGTGGTCATTCCTCCTAAGGAATCCTTAAAAAGCCTGATACTTACGCAGGCCGATTTAAGGCTATACGTATTACCCTTAATGTACATTTCTCCTAAAGAATCTTACAAAGCCCTGCTCAATACGCAGGCCGATCTAAGCGCGTAAGTGCTGCGACCCTTAGTGGACATTCTTTCTAAGGAATCTTACAAAGCCCTGCTACGTACGTAGGCCGATCTAAGGTTGTACGTGTTACCCTTAGTAGACATTCCTCCTAAGAAATCTTACAAAGCCATGCTCCATACGTAGGCCGGTCTAAGGGCGTAAGTAATGCGACCATTAGTGGACATTCTTCCTATGGAATCTTACAAAGCCCTGCTACATACGCAGGCCGATCTAAGGCTGTACGTGTTACCCTTAGTGGACATTCCTCCTAAACAATCTTACAAAGCCCAGCTCCATACGCAGGTCGATCTAAGGACGTAAGTGCTGCGATCCTTAGTGGACATTTCTATAAGGAATCTTACAAAGCCCTGCTACATACGCAGGCCGATCTAAGGCTATACATGTTACCCTTAGTGGACATTCCTCCTAAGGAATCTTACATAGCCCTGCTACATACGCAGGCCAATCTAAGGCTGTACATGTTACCCTCCATGAACATTCCTCCTATGGAATCTTACAAAGCCCTGCTCCATACACAGGCCCATCTACGGTTGTACGTGTTACCCTTAATGGACATTCCTCCTTAGGAATCTTACAAAGCCCTGCTACATACGCAGGCTGATCTAAAGCTGTACGTCTTACCCTTAGTGGACATTCATCATAAGGAATCTGACAGAGCCCTGCTACGTAAGCAGATCGATCTAAGGCTGTACATGTTACCCATAGTGGACATACCTCCTAAGGAATCTTACAAAACCCTGGTACATATGCAAGACGATCTAAGGCTGTACGTCTTACCCTTAGTGGACATTCATCCTAAGGAATCTTACAAAGCCCAGCTACATACCCTCAGCGGACATTCCTCCTAAGGATTCTTACAAAGCCATGCTCCATACGTAGGCCAATCTAAGTACGTAAGTGCTACGACCATTAGTGGACATTCCTCCAAAGGAATCTTACAAAGCCCAGCTACATACGTAGGCCGATCTAAGGCTATACGTGTTACCCTTAGTGGACATTCCTCCTAAGGAATCTTACATAGCCCTGCTACATACGCCTTAGATCAGCTGTACGTGTTACCTTCCATGGACATTCCTCCTAAGGAATCTTACAAAGCCCTGCTCCATACGCAGGCTGATCTAAGGCTGTACGTGTTACCCTGCGTGGACATTCCTCCTAAGGAATCCTACAAAGCCCTGCTCCATACGCAGGTCGATCTAAGGACATTAGTGCTACGACCCTTAGTGGACATTCATCCTTAGGAATCTTATAAAGCCCTGCTACATACGCAGGGTGATCTAAGGCTGTACGTGTTACCCTTAGTGGACATTCCTCCTAAGGAATCTTACAAAGCCCTGCTATATATGCAGGCCGATCTAACAATGTACGTGTTACTCTTAGTGGATATTCCTCCTAAGGAATCTTACAAAGCCTTGCTACATACGGAGGTCGATATAAGGCATTATGTGTTACCCTTAGTGGACATTCCTCCAAAAGAATCTTACATAGCTCTGCTCCATACGCAGGCCAATCTATGGGCATAAGTGCAGTGACCCTTAGTGGAAATTCCTCCTAAGGAATCTTAAAAAAGCCCTGGTACATACGCAGGCCAATCTAAGGCTGAACGTGTTACCTTTTGTGTACATTCCTCCTAAAAAATCTTAAAAAGCCCTGCTCAATACGCAGGCCGATCGAAGGGCATAAGTGTTGCGACATTTAGTTGACATTCTTCCTAAGGATCTTATAAAGCCCTGCTGCATACGCAGGCCGCTCTAAGGCTGTACGTGTTACCCTTAGTGGACATTCCTCCTAAGGAATCTTACAAAGCCCTGCTCCATACGCAGGCCGATCTAAGGACGTAAGTGCTACGACCCTTAGTGGACATTCCTCCTAAGGAATCTTACAAAGCCCTGCTACATACGCAGGCCGATCTAAGGCTATACGTGTTACCCTTAGTGGACATTCCTCCTAAGGAATCTTACAAAGCCCTGCTCCATACGCAGGCCGATCTAAGGACGTAAGTGCTACGACCCTTAGTGGACATTCCTCCTAAGGAATCTTACAAAGCCCTGCTACGTACGCAAGGTGATCTAAGGTTGTACGTATTATCCTTAGTGGATAGTTTTCATAAGAAATCTAACAAAGCCCTACTACATACGCAGGTCGATCTAAGGTTGTACGTGTTACCCTTAGTTGACATTCCTCCTAAGGTATCTTACAAAGCCCTGCTACATACGCAGGCCGATCTAAGGCTATACGTGTTACCCTTAGTGGACATACCTTCTAAGGAATCTTACAAAGCCCTGCTACATACGCAGGCCGATTTAAGGATGTACGTGTTACCCTTCGTGGACATTCCTCATAGGGAATCTTACAATGCCATGCTCCATACGAAGGCCGATCCAAGGCTGTACGTGTTATCCTAAGTGTACATTCCACCAAAGGAATGTTACAAAGTCCTGCTCCATACACAAGTCGATCTAAGGGCGTATGTGTTGCGACCCTTAATGGACATTCTTCCTAAGGAATCTTACAAAGCCCTGCTACGTACGCAAGCCGTTATAAGGCTTTACGTGTTACCCTTAGTGGACATTCCTCCAAAAGAATCTTACAAAGTCTTGCTCCATATGCGGGCCAATCTAAGGGTGTAAGTGTTGCGACCCTTACTGGACATTCCTCTTAGATAATCTTACAAAGCCCTGGTATATACGCAAGCTGATATAAGGCTGTACGTGTTACCCTAAGTGGATATTCATCATAAGGAATCTTACAAAGCCCTACTACTAGGCAAGCCGATCTAAGCCTATACGTGTTACCCTTAGTGGACATTCCTCCTAAGGAATTTTACATAGCCCTGCTGCATATGTATGCCGATCTAAGGCTGTACGTGTTACCCTCCTTGGACATTCCTCCTAAGAAATCTTACAAAGCTCTGCGACATACGTTGGCCAATCTTAGGGTGTAAGTGTTACCCTTAGTGGACATTCCTCCTAAGGAATCTTACAAAGCCCTGCTACATACGCAGGCCGATACAAGGCTTTACGTGTTACCCTTAGTGGACATTCCTCCAAAAGAATCTTACAAAGCTCTGCTCCATACGAAGGGCGATCTATGGGCATAAGTGCTTCGACCCTTAGTGGACATTCCTCCTAAGAAATCTTACAAAGCCCTACTACATACGCAGGCCGATCTAAGGCAGTATGTGTTACCCCTATTGGACATTCCTCCTAAGAAATCTTACAAAGCCCTGCTACATATGCTGGCCGATATAAGGCTTTACGTGTTACCCTTAGTAGACATCCCTCCCAAAGAATCTTACAAGCCCTGCCCTATACACAGGCTAATCTAATGGCGTATGTGCTACGACCCATAGTGGACATTCCTCCTAAGGAGTCTTACAAAGCCCTGCTACATACGCAAGCCGAATTAAGGTTGAACGTGTTACCCGAACTACCATTCCTCCTAAGGAATCTTACAAAGCCCAACTCCTTACGCAGGCCGATCAAAGGACGTATGTGCTACGCCTTCGTGGACATTCTTCCTAAGGAATCTTACAAAGCCCTGCTGCATACGCAGGTTGATCTAAAGCTGTACGTGTTACCCTTAGTGGACACTCCTCCTAATGAATCTTACAAAGCCCTGCTCCATACGCAGGCTGATCTAAGGACGTAAGTGCTATGACCCTTAGTGGACTTTTCTCCTAAGGAATCTTACAAAGCCCTGCTACATACGCAGGCTGATCTAAGGTTGTACATGTTACCCTAAGTGGACATTCCTCCTAAGGAATCTTACAAAGCCCTGCTCCTATACAGGCCGATCTAAGGGCGTAAGTGCTGCGACCCTTAGTTGACATTCCTCCTAAGGAATCTTACAAAGCCCTGCTACATACACAGTCCGATCTAAGGCTGTACATGATACCCTTAGTGGACATTCCTCCTATGGAATCTTACAAAGCCCTGCTACATATGCAGGCCGATCTAAGACTGTACGTGTAACCCTTCGTCAACATTCTTCCTAAGGAATCTTACAAAGCCTTGATACATACGCAGGCCAATAGAAGGCTTTAAGTGTTACCCTTAGTGGACATTCCTTCCAAAGAATCTTGCAAAGCTCTGCACCATACGCAGGCCGATCTATGGGCAAAAGTGGTGCAACCCTTAGTAGACATTCCTCCTAAGAAATCTTACAAAGCCCTGCAACAAACGCAAGCCAATCTAAGGCTGTATGTGTTACCCTTATTTGACATTCTTCCTAAGGAATCTTACAAAGCTCTGCTACATACGCAGGCCGGTATAAGGGTTTACATGGTATCCTTATGGACGTTACTCCAAAATAATCTTACAAAGCCCTATTCCAGACGCAAGCCAATCCTTCCAGACGCAAGCCAATCCAAGGGCGTAAGTGTTGCGACCCATAGTGGACATTCCTCCTCAGCAATCTTAAAAAAGCCCTGGTACATACGTAGGCCGATCTAAGGCGAAAGCGTTACCCTTAGTGTACATTCCTACTAAAGAATCTTACAAAGCCATGCCCAATACGTAGGCTGATCTAAGGGCGTAAGTGCTGCGACATTTAGTGGACATTTTTCCCAAGGAATCTTTCTAAGCCCGACTACATACGCAGGTCGATCTAAGGTTGTACGTGTTACCCTTAGTGGACATTCCTCCTAAAGAATCTTACAAAGCCTTGCTCCATACGTAGGTCGATCTAAGGATGTAAGTGCTGCGACTCTTAGTGGACATTTCTCCTAAGGAATCTTACAAAGCCCTGTAACATACGCAGGCCGATCTAAGGCTGTACTTGTTACCCTCCATGGACATTCCTCTTAAGGAATCTTACAAAGCCCTACTCCTTACACAAGCCCATCTAAGGTTGTACGTGTTACCATTGATGGACAATCCTCCTAAAGAATCTTACAAAGCCTGGCTACAGACCCAGGCCGATCAAAGGTTGTACGTCTTATCCTTAGTGGACATTCGTCAAAAGGAATCTGATAAAGCCCTGCTATATACACAGGCCGCTCTAAGGTTGTACATGTTACCCTTAGTGGACATTCCTCCTAAAGAATCTTACAAAGCCCTGCTACAAACGCAGGTCGATCTAAGGCTGTACGTGTTACCCTCAGTGGACATTTCTCCAACGGAATTTTATAAAGCTCTGCTACATAAGCAAGTCAATCTAAAGCTGTACGTGTTACTCTTAACAGACATTCGTCCTAAGGAATCTTACAAAGCCCTAATACATATGCAGGCCGATCTAAGGCTATACGTGTTACCCTTAGTGGACATTCCTTCTAAGGAATCTTACATAGCCCTGCTACATACGCAGGCCGATCTAAGGCTGTACGTGTTACCCTCCAAGGAAATTCTCCCTAAGGAATCTTACAAAGCCCTGCTCCATATGCAGGCCCATCTAAGGTTGTACGTGTTACCCTTGACGGACATTCCTCCTAAGGAATCTTAAAAAGCCCTGCTACATACGCAGGCCAATCTAAGGCTGTACGTCTTACCCTTAGTGGACATTCGTCATAAGGAATCTGATAAAGCCTTGCCACATACGCAGGCCGATCTAAGGTTGTACGTGTTACCCTCAGTGGACATTCCTCCAATGGAATTTTACAAAGCTCTGCTGAATAAGCAGGTCAATCTAAGGTTGTACGTGTTACCCTTAATGGACATTCGTCCAAAAGAATCTTACAAAGCCCTGCTACATACGCAGGCCGATCTAAGGCTATACGTGTTACCCTTAGTGGACATTCCTTCTAAGGAATCTTACAAAGCCCTGCTACATACGCAGGCCGATCTAAGGCTATACGTGTTACCCTTAGTGGACATTCCTTCTAAGGAATCTTACAAAGCCCTGCTACATACGCAGGCCGATCTAAGGCTATACGTGTTACCCTTAGTGGACATTCCTTCTAAGGAATCTTACATAGCCCTGCTACATAAGCAGGCCGGTCTAAGGCTGTACATGTTACCCTCCATGGACATTCCTCCTAAGGAATCTTACAAAGCCCTACTCCATACGCAGGCCCATCTAAGGTTGTACGTGTTACCCTTGATGGACATTCCTCCTAAGGAATCTTACAAAGCCCTGCTACATATGCAGGCCGTTCTAAGGCCATACGTCTTACCCTTAGTGGACATTCGTCATAAGGAATCTGATAAAGCTCTGCTACATATGCAGGTCGCTCTAAGGCTGTACATGTTACCCTTAGTGGACATTCCTCCTAAGGAATCTTACAAAGCCCTGCTACATATGTTACCCTCCGTGGACATTCCTCCTAAGGAATCTTACAAAGCCCTGCTACATGCCCGGGCAAATCTAAGGCTTTACCTATTATCCTTAGTGGACATTCCTCCTAAGGAATCTTACAAAGCCCCGCTCCATATACAGGCCGATCTGAGGGCGTAAGTGCTACGACCCTTAGTGGACATACCTCCTAAGGAATCTTACAAAACCCTGCTATATACGTGGGCCAATATAAGGCTGTACGTGTTTCCCTTAGTGGACATTCTTCCTAAAGAATCTTACAAAGCCCGGCTACATACGCAGACCGATCTAAGGCTGTATGTGTTACCCTTAGTGGACATTCCTCCTAAGGAATCTTACAAAGCCCTGCTACATGCGCTGGTCGATCTAAGGTTGCACATGTTTCCCTTAGTGGACATTCTTCCTAAAGAATCTTAGAAAGCCCTGCTCCATACGCAGGGCGATCTAAGGCGGTACATGTTACCCTAAGTGGACAGTTCCCTTAAGGAATATTAAGAAAGCCCTGCTTCATACGCTGGTCGATCTAAGGGCGTAAGTGCTGTGACCCTTAGTGGACATTCCTCCTAAGAAATCTTACAAAGCCATCCTACATACGCAGGCGGATCTAAGGTTGTACATGTTACCCTTAGTGGACATTCCTCCAAAAGATTCTTACAAAGCCCTGCTCCATATGCGGGCCAATCTATGGGCGTAAGTGCTACGAACCTTAGTGGACATTCCTCCTAAGGAATCTTACAAGGCCCTGCTACATACATAGGTCGATCTAAGGCTGTACATATGACCATTATTGGACATTCCTCCTAAGGAATCTTTCCAAGCCATGCTACATACGCAGGCCAATCTAAGGCGTACGTGTTACCCTTAGTGGACATTCTTCCTAAGGAATCTTACAAAGCCCTACTATATACGCTGGCCGATTGAAGGTCGTACGTGTTACCATTAGTGGACATTCCTCCTAAGGAATCATGTAAAGCCTAGCTCCATACCCAGGCTGATCTAAGGGTGTTAGTGCTACAACCCTTAGTGGACATTCCTCCTGAGGAATCTTAGAAATCTCTGATACACACGCAGGCCGATCTAAGGCTCTACGTGTTATCCTTAGTGGACATTCCTCCAAAAGAATCTTTCAAAGCCCTGCAACATACGCAGACCGATCTAAGGTTGTACGTGTTTTCCTTGGTGGACATTCCTCATAAGGAATCTTACAAGGCCCTGCTACATACACAGGTCAATCTAAGGCTGTACATGTGACCATTAGTGGACATTCCTCCTAAGGAATCTTTCCAAGCCCTGCTACATACGCAGGTCGATCTAAGGCGTACGTGTTACCCATAGTGGACATTCCTCCTAAGAAATCTTACAAAGCCCTACTACATACGCAGGCCGATTGAAGGTTGTACGTGTTACCATTAGTGGATATTCCTCCTAAGGAATCATGTAAAGCCTAGCTCCATACGCAGGCCGATCTAAGGGCGTTAGTGCTACAACCCTTAGTGGACATTCCTCCTGAGGAATCTTAGAAATCTCTGCTACACACGCAGGCCGATCTAAGGCTGTACGTGTTATCCTTAGTGGACATTCCTCCAAAAGAATCTTACAAAGCCCTGCTACATACGCAGGCCGATCTAAGGTTGTACGTGTTTCCCTTAGTGGACATTCCTCATAAGGAATCTTACAAGGCCTTGCGACAAATGTAAGCCAATCTAAGGTTGTACTTGTTACCCTTAGTGGACATTCCTCCTAAGGAATCTTACAAAGCCCTACTTCATACGCAGGCCGATCTAAGGGCGTAAGTGTTGTGATCCTTAGTGGACATTGCTGGTGAGGAATTTTACAAAGCCCTGCTACATATGTAGGCCGATCAAAGGCTGTACCTATTACCCTTAGTGAACATTCTTTTTAAAGAATCTTACAATGCCCTGCTACATACACAGGCCGATATAAGGTTATTCGTGTTGCCCTTGTTGGACATTTCTCCTATAGAATCTTACAAAGCCTTGCACCATACGCAGGCCGAACTAAGGGCGTAAGTGCTGCAACTCTTAGTGGACATTCCTCCTAAGAAATCTTACAAAGCCATGCTACATATACAGGGCCATCTAAGGCTATATGTGTTACCTTTAGTGGACATTCTTCCTAAAGAATCTTACAAAGCTCTGCTATATACGTAGGCCTATATAAGGCTGGACGTGTCACCCTTAGTGGACATTCCTCCAAAAGAATCTTACAAATCCTGCTCTATACACAGTCCGATCTAAGGGAGTAAGTGCTGCGACCCTTTGTGGACATTCCTCCTAAGGAATCTTACAAAGCCCTACTACATACGTGGGCCGATCTAAGGCTGTACGTGTTACCCTTACTGGACATTCCTCCTAAGGAATCTTACGAAGCCCTGCTACATACGCAGGCCGATCTAAGGCTGTACGTGTTTTCCTTAGTGGACATTCTTTCTAAAGAATCTTATAAAGCCCCGCTCCATACGCAGGCCGATCTAAGGCTATCGTGTTACCCTAAGTGGACAGTCCCGTGAAGGAATATTAAGAAAGCCCTACTTCATATGCTGGCCGATCTAAGGGCGTAAGTGCTGCGACCCTTAGTGGACATTCCTCCTAAGAAATATTACAAAACCCTGCTACATACGCAGGCGGATCTAAGGTTGTACGTGTTACCCTTAGTGTACATTCCTCCAAAAGATTCTTACAAAGCCCTGCTCCATACGTGAGCCGATCTATGGGCGTAAGTGCTACGACCCTTAGTGGACATTCCTCCTAAGGAATCTTACAAAGCCTTGCTACATGCGTAGGCCGATCTAAGGCTGTACGTGTTACCCTTAGTGGACATTCCTCCTAAGGAATCTTACAAAGCCCTACTACATACGCAGGCCGATTTAAGGCTATACGTGTTACCGTTAGTGGACATTCCTCCCAAGGAATCTTACAAAGCCCAGCTCCATATGTAGGCCGATCTAAGGGCGTTACTGCTACAACCCTTAGTGGACATTCCTCCTGAGAAATCTTAGAAATCTCTGCTACACACGCAGACCGATCTAAGGCTGTACGTGTTACCCTTAGTGGACATTCCTCTAAAAGAATCTTACAAAACCCTGATGTATACGCAGGCCGATATATGATTGTACGTGTTTCCCTTAGTGGACATTCCTCATAAAGAATCTTACAAAGCCCTGCGACAAATGCAGGCCAAGCTATGGCTGTATGTGTTACCCTTAGTGGACATTCCTCCTAAGGAATCTTAAAAAGTTCTGCTTTATACACAGGCCGATCTAAGGGCGTAAATATTGTGACCCTTAGTGGACATTGCTGCTGAGGAATGTTACAAAGCCCTGCTACATATGCAGGCCGATCTAAGGCTGTACCTGTTACCCATTGTGGACATTCTTTTAAAAGAATCTTATAATGCCCTGCTATATACGCAAGTCGATATAAGGCTGTTCGTGTTGCCCTTGGTGGACATTCCTCCTACAGGATCTTAAAAGCCTTGCTCCATACGCAGGCCGATCTATGGGCGTAAGTGCTGCGACCCTTAGTGGACATTCCTCCTATGAAATCTTACAAGGCCATGCTAAATATGCAGGGCGATCTAAGGCTATACGTGTTACCCTTAGTGAACATTCTTCCTAAAGAATCTTACAAAGCCCTGCTATATACGCAGGCCAATATAAGCTTGTACGTGTTACCCTTAGTGGACATTCCTCCAAAATAATCTTACAAATCCCTGCACTACACGTAGTCCAATCCAAGGGCGTAAGTACTGGGACCCTTAGTGGACATTCCTCATAAGGAATCTTACAAAGCCCTGCTGCATACATGGGTCGATCTAAGGCTGTACGTGTTTCCCTTAGTGGACATTCTTCCAAAAGAATCTTACAAGGCCCTGCTCCATACACAGGCCGATCTAAGGCTGTACGTGTTACCCTAAGTGGACAGTCACTTGAAGGAATATTACAATGCCCTACTTCATACACTGGCCAATCTAGGGACGTAAGTGCTAGGACCCTTAATGGACATTCCTCCTAAGAAATCTTACAAAACCCTGCTACATACGCAAGCGGATCTAAGGTTGTACGTGCTACCCTTAGTGGACATTCCTCCTAAAGAATCTTACAAAGCCCTACTCCATACGCAGGATGATCTAAGGGCATAAGTGCTGCGACCCTTAGCGGACATTCCTCCTAAGGAATCTTACAAAGCCCTGCTACATACACAGGCAGATCTAAGGCTGTACCAGTTACCATTAGTGGACATTCCTCCTAAAGAATCTTACAAAGCCCTTCTCCATACGCAAGCCGATCTAAGGCTCTGCATGTTACCCTAAGTGGACATCCTCCAAAGGAATCTTACAAAGCCCTGCTCCATACGCGGGCCGATCTAAGGGCATAATTCCTACGACCCTTAGTGGACATTCCTCCTAAGGAATCTTATAAGGCCCCGCTACATACGCAGGCCGATCTAAGGCTGTACGTGTTACCTTTAGTGGACATTCCTTCTAAGGTATCTTATAAAGCCCTACTAGATACGCAGTTCAATCTAAGGCTGTACGTGTTACCGTTAATGGACATTCCTCATAAAGAATCTTACAAAGCCCTGCTCCATACGCAGGCCGATCTGAAGGCGTTAATGCTATGACCCTTAGTGGACATTCCTCCTAAGGAATCTTACAATGCCCTGCTACATACGCAGGCAAATCTAAAGTTGTACATGTTACCCTTAGTGGACATTCCTCCTAAGGAATCTTACAAAGACCTACTCCATACGCAGGCCGATCTAAGAGCGAATGTGCTACGACCCTTAGTGGTCATCCCTCCTAAGGAATCTTACAAAGCCCTGCTACATACGCAGGCTAATCTAAGGATGTACGTGTTTCCCTTAGTGGGCATTCTTCCTAAGGAATCTTCCAAGACCCTGCTCCATACGTAGGCCAATCTAAGGCTGTACGTGTTACCCTAAGTGGACATCCCCTCTAAGGAATATTACAAAGCCTTGCTCTATACGTAGGCCGATCTAAGGGCGTAAGTGTTGCGACCCTTAGTGGACATTCCTCCTAGAAAATCTTACAAAGCCCTGCTACATACACAGACTGATCTAAGGATGTACGTGTTACCCTTAGTGGATATTCCTCTAAAAGAATCATACAAAGCCCTACTCCATACGCGGGCCGATCTAAGGGCGTAAGTGCTATGACCTTTAGTGTACATTCCTCCTAAGGAATCTTACAAAGCCCTACTATATAAGCAGGCCGATCTAAGGCTGCACGTGTGACCCTTAGTGGACATTCCTCTTAAGGAATCTTACAAAGCCCTGCTACATACGTATGCCGATCAAAGGTTGTACGTGTTGCCCTTAGTGGACATTCCTCATAAGAATCTTACAAAGCCCTGCGACAAATGCAGGCCAATCTAGGGCTGTACGTGTTACCCTTCGTGGACATTTCTCCTAAGGGATCTTACAAAGTCCTGCTTCATACGCAAGCCGGTCTAAGGGCGTAAGTGTTGTGACCCTTAGTGGACATTCGTGCTAAGGAATGTTACAAAGCCCTGCTACATATACAGGCCGATCTAAGGCTGTACCTGTTAACCTTAGTGGACATTTTTCCTAAAGAATCTTGCAATGCCCTGCTACATACGCAGGCCGATATAAAGATGTTCGTGTTGCCCTTAGTGGACAATCCTCCTACAGAATCTTAAAAAGCCCTACTCCATATGCAGGCCAATCTAAGGGCGTAAGTGTTGCGACCCTCAATGGACATTCTTCCTAAGAAATCTTACAAAGCCATGCTACATATGCAAGGCGATCTAAGGATGTATGTGTTACCCTTCGTGGACATTCTTCCTAAAGAATCTCACAAAGCCCTGCTACATACGAAGGCCGATATAAGGCTGTACGTGTTACCCTTAGTGGACATTCCTCCAAAAAAATCTTACAAATCCTTGCTCTATACGTACCCCGATCTAAGGGCGTAAGTGCTGCGACCCTTGGTGGACATTCCTCCTAAAGAATCTTACAAAGCCCTGTTGCATACGTAGGCCGATCTAAGGCTGTATGTATTACCCTTGGTGGACATTCCTCCTAAAGAATCTTACAAAGCCCTACTCCATACGCAGGACAATCTAAGGGCATAATTGCTGCGACCCTTAGCGGACATTCCTCCTAAGGAATCTTACAAAGCCTTGCTACATATGTAGGCTAATCTAAGGTTGTACGTTTTACCATTAGTGGACATTCCTCCTAAAGAATCTTACAAAGCCCTTCTCCATATGCAGGCTGATCTAAGGCTCTACATGTTGTCCTAAGTAGACATCCTCCAAAGGAATCTTACAAAGACCTGTTCCATACGTGGGCCAATCTAAGGGCATAATTGCTGCGACCCTTAGCGGACATTCGTCCTAAGGAATCTTACAAGGCCCTGCTACATACGCAAGCTGATCTAAGGTTGTAGGTGTTACCTTTAGTGGACATTCCTTCTAAGGAATCTTACAAAGCCCTGCTAGATACGCAGGCCGATCTAAGGCTGTACGTGCTACCATTAGTGGGCATTCCTCCTAAAGAATCTTACAAAGCCCTGCTCCATACGCAGGCCGATCTAAAGGCGTTAATGCTACGACCCTTAGTGGACATTCCTTTTAAGGAATCTTACAAAGCCCTCCTATATATGCAGGCAGATCTAAGCCTATACATGTTACCCATAGTGGACATTCTTCCGAAGGAAGCTTACAAAGCCCTGCTCCATCTCAGGCCAATCTAAGGGCGTAAGTGCTGCAACCCTTAGTGGACATCACTCTTAATGAATCTTACATGGCCCTGCTACATACACAGGCCGATCTAAGGCTGTACGTGTTTTCCTTAGTGGGCATTCTTCCTAAAGAATCTTCCAAAGCCCTGCTCCATACGCAGGCCGATCTAAGGCTATACGTGTTACCCTAAGTGGACATCCCCCCTAAGGAATATTACAAAGCCCTGCTCCATACGCAGGCCGATCTAAGGGCGTAAGTGCTATGACCCTTAGCGGACATTCCTCCTACGAAATCCTACAAAGCCCTGATATATACGCAGGCCGATCTAACGTTGTACGAGTTACCCTTAGTGGACATTCCTCCAAAAGAATCTTACAAAGCCCTGCTCCATACGTGGGCCGATCTAAGGGCATAAGTGCTACGACCCTTAGTGGACATTCCTCCTAAGGAATCTTACAAAGCCCTGCAACATACGCACGCCAATCTAAGGCTGTACGTGTGACCCTTAGTGGACATTCCTCCTAAGGAATCTTACAAAGCCCAGCTACATACGCAGGCCGATCTAAGGATGTACGTGTTTTCCCTAGTGGACATTCCTCATAAAGAATCTTACAAAGCCCTGCAACAAATGCAGGTCGATCTAAGCTGTACATTTTACCCTTAGTGGACATTCCTCTTAAGGAATCTTACAAAGCCCTGCTTCATACGCAGGCCGATCTAAGGGCGTAAGTGTTCCGACCCTTAGTGGACATTCCTACAAAGGAATCTTACAAAGCCCTGCTATATATGCAGGCCTATTTAAGGCTGTACCTGTTACCATTAGTGGACAGTCCTCCTAAGAAATCTTACAATGCCCTACTACATACGCAGGCCAATATAAGGCTGTTCGTGTTGCCCTTTGTGGACATTCCTCCTACAGAATCTTACAAAGCCCTACTCCATATGCAGACCGATCTAAGGGCATAAGTGCTGCGACCCTTAGTTGACATTCCTCCTAAGAAATCTTACAAAGCCATGCTACATATGCAGGGCGGTCTAAGGCTATATGTATTACCCTTAGTGGACATTCTTCCTAAACAATCTTACAAAGCCCTGCTGCATACGAAGGCCAATATAAGGCTGTATGTGTTACCCTTAGTGGACATTCCTCCAAACGAATCTTACAAAGCCCTGCTCTATACGCAGTCCGATCTAAGGGCGTAAGTGCTGCGACCCTTGGTGGACATTCTTCCTAAGGAATCTTACAAAGCCCTACTTCATACACAGGCCGATCTAAGGCTGTACGTGTTACCCTTAGTGAACATTCCTCCTAAAGAATCTTACAAAGCCCTACTCCATACGCATGTCGATCTAAGGGCGTAAGTACTCGACCCTTAGAGGACATTCCTCCTAAGGAGTCCTACAAAGCCCTGCTACATACACAGGCCGATCTAAGGCTATACGTATTACCATTAGTGGACATTACTCCTAAAGAATCTTACAAAGCCTATCTCCATACGCAGGCTGATCTAAGGCTGTACATGTTGCCCTAAGTGGACATCCTCCAAAGAAATCTTACAAAGCTCTGCTCCACACGCAGGACGGTCTAAGGCCGTAAGTGCTACGACCCTTAGTGGACATTCCTCCTAAGGAATCTTACAAAACCCTGCTACATACGCAGGCCGATATATGGTTGTACGTGTTATCCTTAGTGGACATTCCTCCTAAAGAATCTTACAAAGCTTTGCTCCATACGCAGGCCGATTTAAGGCTGTACGTGTTACCCTAAGTGGACATTCCACAAAAGGAATCTTACAAAGCCCTGCTCCTTACGCAGGCCGATCTAAGGGTGTAAGTGCTGCGACCCTTAGTGGACATTCCTCCTAAGAAATCTGACAAAGCCCTGCTACATACGCAGGTCGATCTAAGGTTGTACGCGTTACACTTAGTAGACATTCCTCTAAAAGAATCTTACAAAGCCCTACTCCATATGCAGGCCGATCTAAGGGCATAAGTGCTACGACCCTTCGTGGACATACCTCCTAAGGAATCTCACAAAGCCCAAGTATATACCCAGGCTGATCTGAGGCTCTACGTGTTACCCTTAGTGGACATTCCTCCTATGGAATCTTACATAGCCTTGCTCCATACGCAGACCGATATAATAAAGTAAGTGTTGCGACCCTTCATGGACATTCCTCCCAAGGAATCATACAAAGCTCAGCTACATACGCCAGGCGATCTAAGGCTATACGTGTTACCTTTAATGGACATTCCTCAGGAATCTTACGAAAGCCCTGCTCCATACGCAATCCGATCTATGGGCATAAGTTCTGTTACCCTTAGTGGACATTCCTCCTAAGAAATCTTACAAAGCCCTACTACATACGCAGGCCGATCTAAGGTTGTACTTGTTACCCTTAGTGGACATTTCTCCAAAAGAATCGTAAAAAGCGCTGCTCCATACGCGGGCCGATCTAAGGGCGTAAGTGCTATGACCCTTAGTGTACGTTCCTCCTAAGGAATCTTACAAAGCCCTACTACATACGCAGGCCGATCTAAGGCTGTACATGTGACCCTTAGTGGACATTCTTCCTAAGGAATCTTACAAAGCTCTGCTACATACATAGGCCGATCAAAGGCTGTACTTGTTACCCTTAGTGGACATTCCTCCAAAGGAATCTTACAAAGCTCTGCTCTATACGCAGTCCGATCTAAGGTTGTAACTGCGACCCTTGGTGGACATTCCTCCTAAGGAATCTTACCAAGCCCTGCTACATACGCAGGCCGATCAAAGGCTGTAATTGTTACCTTTAGTGGACATTCCTCCTAAGGAATCTTACAAAATCCTACTCTATACGCAGTCCGATCTAAGGGCGTAAGTGCTGCGACCCTTGGTGGACATTCCTCCTAAGGAATCTTACAAAGCCCTATTGCATACGTAGGCTGATTTAAAGCTGTATGTGTTACCCTTAGTGGACATTCCTCCTAAAGAATTTTTCAAAGCCCTATTCCATACGTAGGACGATCTAAGGGCATAATTGCTACGACCCTCAGCAGACATTCCTCCTAAGGAATCTTACAAAGCCCTGCTACATACGTAGGCCGATCTAAGGCTGTACGTGTTACCATTAGTGGACATTCCTCCTAAAGAATCTTACAAAGCCCTTCTCCATACGCAGACCGATCTAAGGCTCTACATGTTACCCTAAGTGGACATCCTCCAAAGGAATCTTAAAAAGCCCTGCTCCATACGCTGGCCAATCCAAGGGCATAATTGTTGTGACCCTTAGTGGACATTCCTCCTAAGGAATCTTGCAAGGCCCTGCTATATGCACAGGCCGATCTAAGTTTGTACGTGTTACCCTTACTGGACATTCCTTCTAAGGAATCTTACAAAGCCCTGCTAGATACGCAGGCCGATCTAAGGCTGTACGTGTTACCGTTAGTGGACATTCCTCCGATAGAATCTTACAAAGCCTTGCTCCATACGTAGGCCGATCTAAAGGAATTAATGCTATGACCCTTAATGGACATTCTTCCAAAGGAATCTTACAAAGCCTTGCTACATACGTAGGCCGATCTAAGGCTGTACATGTTACCCTTAGTGGACATTCTTCCTAAGGAATCTTACAAAGCCCTTTTCCATACTTAGGCTGATCTAAGGGGCGTAAGTGCTGCGACCCTTAGTGGACATCCTTCCTAAGGAATCTCACTTGGCCCTACTACATACGCAGGGGCCGATCTAAAGCTGTACGTGTTTTCCTTAGTGGGCATTTTTCCTAAGGAATCTTACAAAGCCCAGCTACATACGCCGGGCGATCTAAGGCTATATGTGTTGCCCTTAATGGACATTCCCCCTTAGGAATCTTACGAAAGCCCTACTCCATACGCAATCCGATCTATAGGCGTAAGTGCGGCGTCCCTTAGTGGGCTTTCCTCCTAGGAAATCTTACAAAGCCATGCTGCATACGCAGGCCAATCTAAGGTTGTACGTGTTACCCTTAGTGGACATTCCTCCAAAAGAATCATACAACGCCCTGCTCCATACGTGGGCCGATCTAAGGGCGTAAGTGCTACGACCCTTAGTGTACATTCCTCCTACGGAATCTTACAAAGCCCTGCTACATACGCAGACCGATCTAAGGCTATACGTGTGACCCTTAGTGGGCATTCCTCCTAAGGAATCTTACAAAGCCTGCCACATACGCAGGCCGATCAAAGGCTGTACGTGTTACCCTTAATGGACATTTCTCCTAAGAAATCTTACAAGGCCCTGCTATATACGCAGGCCGATTTAAGGCTATACTTATTACCATTAGTGGGCATTCCTCCTAAGGAGTCTTACAAAGCCCAGCTCCATACGCAGGCCGATCTAAGGGAGTTAGTGCTACAACCCTTAGTGGACATTCCTCATGAGGAAACTTAGAAATCTCTGCTACATAAGCAGGCTGATCTAAGGCTGTACGTGTTACCATTAGTGGACATTCCTCCAAAAGAATCTTACAAAACCCTGCTACATACGCAGGCCGATCAAAGGAAGTACTTGTTGCCCTTAGTGGACATTCCTCCTAAGAAATCTTACGAATCCCTGCTCCAAACGCAGGCCGATCTAAGGACGTAGGTGTTGCGACCCTTAGTGGACATTTCTGCTAAGGGATGTTACAAAGCCCTGCTACATATGCAGGCCGATCAAAGGTTGTACCTGTTACCCTTAGTGGACATTCTTCTTAAAGAATCTTATAATGCCCTGCTACATATACAGGACGATATAAGGCTATTCGTGTTGCCCTTTGAGGACATTTCTTTTACAGAATCTTACAGAGCCCTGCTACATATGTAGGCCGATCTAAGGCTATACGTATTACCCTTAGTGGACATTCTTCCTAAAGAATCTTAGAAAGTCCCTCTACATACGCAGGCCAATATAAGGATATACGTGTTACACTTAGTGGACATACCCCCTAAGGAATCTTACAAAGCCCTGCAATGTGCGCAGGCCGATCTAAGGCTGTACGTGTCACCCTTAGTGGATATTCCACCTAAGAAATCTTACAAAACCCTGCTCTACACGTAGGTCGATCTGAGGACGTAAGCGCTACGACCCTTAGTGGACATTCTTCCCAAGGAATCTTACAAAGCCATGCTATATACACAGGCCAATCTAAGGCTATATGTGTCACCCTTAGTGGACATCTCTCCAAAGGAATCTTACAAAGCCCCGCTACATACGCACGTCGATCTAAGGCGGTACGTGTTACCATTACTGGACATTACTCCTAAAGAATCTTACAAAGCCCTTCTCCATACGCAGGCCGATCTAAGGATGTACATGTTACCCAAAGTGGACATCATCCAAAGGAATCTTACAAAGCCCTGCTCCACACGCAGGACGGTCTAGGGGCGTAAGTGTTGCGACCCTTAGTGGACATTCCTCCTAAGGAATCATACAAAGCCCTGCTACATACGCAAGCCGATCTAAGACTGTACGTGTTATCCGTAGTGGACGTTCATTATAAGGAATCTTACAAAGCCCTGCTAGATACGCAGGCCAATCTAAGGTTGTACGTCTCACCCCTAGTGGATATTCTACCAAAGGAATCTTATAAAACCCCGCTCTACACATAGGTCGATCTAAGGACGTAAGTGCTGTGACCCTTAGTGGACATTCCTCCCAAGGAATCTTACAAAGCAGTACTACATGCACAGGCCAATCTAAGGCTATACATGTCACCCTTAGTGGACATTTCTCCTAAGGAATCTCACAAAGCCCTGCTATATACGCAGGCCGATAAAAGGCTGTACGTGTTACCATTAGTGGACATTCCTCCTAAAGAATCTTACAAAGCCATTCTCCATACGCAAGCCAATCTAAGGCAGTAAATGTTACCTTAAGTGGACATCCTCCAAAGGAATCTTACAAAGCCCTGCTCCACACGTAGGATGGTCTAAGGGCGTAAGTGCTGCGACCCTTAGTGGACATTCCCCCTAAGGAATCTTACAAGGCCCTGCTACATGCGCACGCCGATCTAAGGCTGTACGTATTACCCTTAGTGGACATTCGTCATAAGGAATCTTACAACGCCTTGCTACATACGCAAGCCGATCTAAGGCTGTACGTGTTACCCTTAGTGGACATTCCTCCTAAGGAATCTTACAAAGCCCTACTACATACGCAGACCGATCTAAGGCTATACGTGTTACCCTTACTGGACGTTGCTCCTAATGAATCTTATAAAGCCCTGCTCCAGTCGCCGGCCGATCTAAGGCTTTACGTGTTGCCATTAGTAGACATTCCTCCTAAAGAATCTTAAAAAGCCCTGCTCCGTACGCAGGTCGATCTAAGGCTATACGTGTTACACAAAGTGGACATTCCTCCTAAGGAATCTTACAAAGCCCTGCTCCATACATAGGTCGATCTAAGGGCGTAAGTATTGCTACCCTTAGTGGACATTCCTCCCAAGGAATCCTACAAAGCCCTGCTACATACGCAGGCAGATCTAAGGCTGTATGTGTTACCTTTAGTGGACATTCGTCATAAGGAATCTTACAAATCCCTGCTACATACATCGGCCAAACTAAGGCCTTTCATGTTACCCTAAGTGGACATTCCTCCAAAGGAATCTTACAAAGCCCTGCTCCTTACGCGGGCCAATCTTAAGGCATAAGTGCTGTAACCCTTAGAGGACATTCCTCCTACGGAATCTTACAAGGGCCTGCTACATACGAAGGCCGATCTAAGGCTATATGTTTTACCCTTAGTGGACGTTCCTCAAAAAGAATCTTACAAAGCCTTGCTCCATACGCAGGCCTATCTAAGGGTGTAAGTGCTGCGACCCTTAGTGGATATTCCTCCTTAGTAAACTTACAAAGCCCTGCTACATACGCTAGCCATCTAAGTCTGTATGTATTACCCTTAGTGGACATTCGCCATAAGGAATCTTACAAATCACTGCTACATACGAAGGCCGATCTAAGGCTATACGTATTACCTTTAGTGGGCATTCCTCCTAAGGAATCTTACAAAGACCTGCTACATACGTAGGCCGATCTAAGGCTGTACATTTTACCATTAGTTGACATTTCTCCTAAAGAAGCTTACAAAGCCCTACTCCATACGCAGGCCGATTTAAGGCTGTACGTGCTACCCTAAGTGAACATTCCACCTAAGGAATCTTACAAATCCCTGCTCCATACGCAGGCCGATCTAAGGGCATAAGTGCTGCGACCCTTACGGGAGATTCCTCCCAAGAAATCATACAAAGCCCTGCTACATATGCAGGCCGACCTAAGGTTGTACGTGTTACCCTTAGTGGACATTCCTCCAAAAGAATCTTACATAGCCCTGCTCTATACGCGGGCCAATCTAAGGGCGTAAGTGCTACGACCCTCAGTGGACATTCCTCCTAACGAATCTTACAAAGCTCTACTACATACGCAGACTGATCTGAGGTTGTACGTGTTACCCTTAGTGGACATTCCTCCTAAGGAATCTTACAAAGCCCTACTACATATGAAGGCCGATCTAAGGCTGTACGTGTTACCCTTAGTGGACGTTCCTCATAATGAATCTTACAAAGCCCTACTCCATACGCCGATTTATCTACGAGCATAAGTGCTGCTACCTTTAGTAGACATTCCTCCTAAGGAATCTTACAAAGCCCTACTACATATTCAAGCTGATTTAAGGCTGTACGTGTTACCATTAGAGGCCATTCCTCCTAAGGAATCTTGCAGACCCCAGCTCCACACGCAGGCCGATCTAAGGGCGTTAGTGCTACAACCCTTAGTGGACATTCCTCCTAAAGAATCTTACAAATCCCTGCTACATACACAGGCCGATCTAAGGCTGTACGTGTTACCTTAGTGGACATTCTTCCTAAAGAATCTTACAACCTGCTACATATGTAGGCCGATCTAAGGCTGTACGTATTACCCATAGTGGACATTCATCCTAATGAATCTTACAAAGTCGTGCTACAAATGCAGGCCGATCTAAGGCTGTACGTGTTACCCTTTGTCGTCATTCCTCCTATGGAATCTTACAAAGCCCTTCTTCATACACAAGCCGATCTAAGGGCGTAAGTGCTGCGACCCTTAGTGGACATTCCTGTTAAGTAAGGTTACAAAGCCCTGCTACATATGCAGGCCGATTTAAAGCTGTACATGTTACCCTTAGTGGACATTCTTCCTAAAGAATCTTACAAAGCCTCGCTACATACGCAGGTAGATATAAGGCTGTATGTATTGCCCTTAGTGGACATTCCTCGTAAAGAATCTTTCAAAGCCCCGATCCATACGTAGGCTGATCTAAGGCTGTACTTGTTACCCTAAGTGGATATTCCTCCTAAAGAATCTTACGAAGCCCTACTGCATACGCAGGCCGATCTAAGGGTGTAAGTGTTGTAACCCTCAGTGGACGTTCCTCCTAAGAAATCTTACAAAGCCCTGCTCCATACAAAGGCCAATCTAAGGACGTAAGTGCTGCGACCCTTAGTGAACATTCCTCCTAAGGAATCTTACAAAGCCTTGCTACATACACAGGCTGATCTATGGCTATACGTGTTACCCTTAGTGGACATTCCTCCTAAGGAATCTTATAAAGCCCTGTTACATACGCAGGCCGATCTAATGCTATACATGTTACCCTTAGTGGACATTCCTCCAAAAGAATCCTACAACCTACTACATATATAGGCCGATCTAAGGCTGTAAGCGTTATCCTTAGTGGTCATTCCTCCTATAGATTCTTACATAGCCCTACTCCATACATAGGCCGATCTAAGCGCGTAAGTGTTGCGACCCTTAGTGGACATTCTCATAAGGAATCTTACAAAGCCCTGCTACATATGCAGGCCGATCTAAGGCTGTACGTGTTACCCGTAGTGGACACTCTTCCTAAAAAATCTTACAAAGCCCTGCAACGTACACAGGCTGGTATAAGGCTGTGCGTGTTATTCTTAGTGGACATTCCTCCTAAAGAATCTTAAAAAGGCCCTGCTCCATACGCAATTCGTTCTATGGGCATAAATACTGCGACCCTTAGTGGACATTCCTCCTAAGGAATCTTGCAATGCCCTACTGCATACGCAAGTCGATCTAAGGTTGTACGTGTTGCCCTTAGTGGACGTTCCTCCTAAAGAATCTTACAAAGCCCTACTCCATACGCAAGCCGATCTAAGGGCGCAAGTACTGCGACCTTTAGTGGACATTTCTCCTAAGGAATCTTACAAAGCCCTGCTCCATATGCAGGCCGATCTAAGGACGTCATTGCTACGTCTCTTAGTGGACATTCCTCTTAAAAAATCTTACAAAGCTCTGCTATATATGCAGGCCGATCTAAGGTTGTATGTGTTACCCTTAGTGGACAGTCCTCTAAAAGAATCTTACAAAGCCCTGCTCCATACACAGGCCGATCTAAGGGCATAAGTACTACGACCCTTAGTGGACATTCCTCCTGAGGAATCTTACAAAGCTCTGCTACATACGCAGGCCCATCTAAGGCTGTACGTGTGACCCTTCGTGGACATTCCTCCTAAGGAATCTTACAAAGCCCTGCTACATAAGCATGCCGATCTAAGGCTCTACGTGTTACCCCTAGTGGACATTCCTCCTAAGGAATCTTACACAGTTGATGCGAACCCCGTAACAATCGAAACTACAAAACCCACAACGAGATTGATGCGGAACCCGAGAACGCCAATACTAACCCAATTTTGGATCTTGAACCCCAATAATTGAACCAAGAAACCCTAGATTAGCGAAGAACCTAAAACCCCTTTAGTACAATTAAAAGAACCTACAATCCGATTGTTTAGAATGCCACAAAAAATTGAATCTTGATAAGTTCCAAGATTGTTCAAGAAGAACAAGAAATTGAAAGAACAAATTCTCTCTCTATAATATTATTCAAGCAAAAAAGTCAAAAGTCCTTACAATGAAAAGTATTCTCCTATTTATACTAATCAGTAAAAATATTCAAAACCCATCAAACTATGGCAATAATTTGATTTCATAAGAATTCTATTTAAACTAGGAAATTCAGCCAAAATTGGAAAATTCGTCAAATTTTTGGCTTGTGCAGCCACATGGTGTATTTTCATGCAGTCGCATGGCTCAACAAGAAATGTCATATTGATTTTCGGTATGCCACTGTGCGGACGCATGGTGTTTTGCCTGTGCAGTCGCATAGGCTTGTTTTTAGCCTCCGGTTTCTTCGCTTGATAACAAATTGATCCAAGTTGATTCGTCCTTCGACCCGAACATGAAAGTTGCTCCATTTTGAGTCCCGAACATAGTTCCATCAATGGTTTCTTGAACGAGCAATCCCATTTCTTGTTTGACTTGCTTTGCCCTTGATTGCATCGTTGGTCCGCCATCGACTATCAACGGGTCTCGTCTCACACTTACCTTCATCGGGCTCGACTCCTGGATCATATCAACAGCCCTACTACCACGTACAGCGTTAGATCAGCCTGCGTATGTAGCAGGGTTTTGTAAGATTCTTTTGGAGGAATGTCCACCAAAGGTAACATGTACAGCCTTAGATCGGCCTGCGTATGTAGCAAAGATTTCTAAGATTCCTTGGGAGGACTGTCCACTAAGGGTCGTAGCACTAACGCCCTTAGATCGGCTAGCGTATGGAACTGGGCTTTGTAAGATTCCTTAGGAGGGATGTCCACTAATGGTAACAAGTGCATCCTTACAAAGCCCTACTCCATACGCGGGCCAATCTAAGGGCGTAAGTGCTGCGACCCTTAGTGGACATTCCTCCTAAGGAATCTTACAAAGCCCTGCTCCATACGCAAGCCGATCTAAGGAAGTCAGTGCTACGACCCTTCGCGGACATTCCTCCTAAGGAATCTTACTAAGCCCTGCTACATATGCAGGCCGATCTAAGGTTATACGTGTTAACCTTAGTGGACATTCCTCCTAAGAATCTTACAAAAGCCCTGATCCATACGCAATCTGATCTAAGGGCGTAAGTACTGCGACCCTTAGTGGACATTCTTCCTAAGCAATCTTACAAAGCCCTGCTACATACACTGGCAATTCTAAGGTTGTACGTGTTACCCTTAGCGGACATTCTTCCAAAAGAATCTTACAAAGCCTGTTACATAAGCAGGCCGATCTAAGGCTATACCAGTTATCCTTTGTGGACAATCCTCCTAAAGAATCTTAAAAAGCCCTACTCCATACGCGGGCCAATCTAAGGGCGCAAGTGCTGCAACCCTTAGTGGACATTCCTCCTAAGGAATCTCACAAAGCCCTGCTCTATACGCAGGCTGATCTAAAGACGTCAGTGCTACAACCCTTAGGACATTCCTCCTAAGAAATCTTACTAAGCCCTGCTACATACGCAAGCCGATCTAAGGTTATACGTGTCAACCTTAGTGGACATTCCCCCTAAGAATCTTACAAAAGCCCTGATCCATACGCAGTCCGATCTAAGGGCATAAGTGCTGCAACCCTTAGTGGACATTCTTCCTAAGCAATCTTACAAAGCCCTGCTACATACGATGGCCGATCTAAGGTTGTACGTGTTACCCTTAGCGGACATTCCTCCAAAAGAATCTTACAAAGCCCTACTCTATACGCGAGCCGATCTAAGGGCGTAAGTGCTACGACCCTTAGTGGACATTCCTCCTAAGGAATCTTACAAAACCCTGCTACATACGCAGGCCGATCTAAGGCTGTACGTGTTACCCTTAGTGGACATTCCTCCTAAGGAATCCTACAAAGCCCTGCTACATACGCCGGCCAATCTAAGGCTGTACGTGTTACCATTAGTGGACATTCCTCCTAAAGAATCATAAAAAGCCCTGCTCCATACGCAGGCCGATCTAAGGCTATATGTGCTACCCAAAGTGGACATTCCTCCTAAGGAATCTTACAAAGCCCTGCTCCATACGCAGGCTGATCTAAGGACGTAAGTGCTGCTACACTTAGTGGACATTCCTCCTAAGGAATCTTATAAAGCCTTGCTACATACGCAGGCTGATCTAATGCTGTACGTGCTACCCTCAATGGAGATTGCTCCTAAAGAATCTTACAAAGTCCTACTACATATGCAGGTCGATATAGGGTTGTACGTGTTACCCTTAGTGGACTTTCATCCTAAAGAATCTAACAAAGCTCTGCTCCATACGCAGACCGATCTAAGGGCGTAAGTGTAGCGACACTTAGGGGACATTCCTCCTAAGGAATCATACAAAGCCCTGCTACATAGGATGGCTGATCTATGGCTGTACGAGTTACCCTTAGTGGACATTCCTCCTAAAGAATCTTACAAAGTCCTACTACATACGCAGAATCTTACAAAGTCCTGCTACATACGCAAGCCGATCTAAGGCTGTACGTGTTATCCTTAGTGGACATTCCTCCTAAGGAATCCTACAAAGCCCTGCTACATACGCAGGCCAATCTAAGGCTTTACGTGTTACCATTAGTGGACATTCCTCCTAAAGAATCATAAAAAGCCCTACTCTATACGCAGGCCGATCTAAGGCTATACGTGTTATCCAAAGTGGACATTCCTCCTAAGGAATCTCACAAAGCCCTGCTCCATACGCAGGCTTATCTAAGGACATAAGTAGTGCTACACTTAGTGGACATTCCTCCTAAGGAATCTTATAAAGTCCTGCTACATACGCAGGCTGATCTAATGTTGTACGTGCCACCCTCAATGGAGATTGCTCCTAAAGAATCTTACAAAGCCCTGCTACATACGCAAGCCGATATAGGGCTGTACGTGTTACCCTTAGTGGACTTTCATCCTAAAGAATCTAACAAAGTTCTGCTCCATACGCAAGCCGATCTAAGGGTGTAAGTATAGCGACACTTAGGGAACATTCCTCCTAAGGAATCATACAAAGCCCTGCTACATACGAAGGCTGATCTAAGGCTGTACATGTTAAACTTAGTGGACGTTCCTACTAAAGAATCTTACAAAGCCCTGCCCCATACGTCGGCTGATCTAAGCGCATAGGTGCTGCGACCCTGAGTGGACATTCCTCATAGGGAATCTTTCAAAGCCCTACTGCATATGCATGCCGATCTAAGGCTGTACGTGTTACCCTTAGTTGATATTCCTCCTAAGAAATCTTACAAAGCCCTGCTACATACGCAGGCTGATCTAAGGCTGTACGTGCTACCCTGAGTGGTCATTCCTTTGAAGGATTCTTACAAAGCCCTGCTCCGTACGCAGGCCGATCTAAGGACGTAAGCGCTGCGACCCTTAGGGGACATTCCTCCTTAGAAATCTTACAAAGCCCTACTACATACACAGGTCGATCTAAGGTTGTACGTGTTACCCTTAGTGGACATTCCTCCAAAAGAATCTTACGAAGCCCTGCTCCATACGCGGGCCAATCTAAGGGCGTAAGTGCTACGACCCTTAGTGGACATTCCTCCTAAGGAATCTTACAAAGTCCTGCTACATAGGCTGGCTGATCTATGGCTGTACGTGTTACCCTTAGTGGACATTCCTCCTAAGGAATCTTACAAAGTCCTGCTACATACGCAGGCCGATCTAAAGCTGTACGTGTTATCCTTAGTGAACATTCCTCCTAAAGAATCTTACAAAGCCCTGCTACATACACAGGCCGATCTAACGCTATACATGTTACCCTTAGTGGACATTCCTCATAAGGAATCTTACAAAGCCATGCGCCATACGCAGGCCAATCTAAGGGCATAAGTGTTGCGAACCTTAGTGGACATTCCTCCCAAGGAATCTTACAAAGCTCTGCTACGTACGCAGGCCGATCTAAGGCTATGTGTGTTACCGTTAGTGGACATTCCTCTTAAAGAATCTTACAAAGCCCTACTCCATATGCAGGCTGATCTAAGGGCGTAAGTGTTGCGACCCTTAGTGGACATTCCTTCTAAGGAATCTTACAAAGTCCTGCTCCATACGCAGGCCGATCTAAGGACATAAGTGCTGCGACCCTTAGGGGACAATCCTCCCAAGGAATCTTACAATGCCCTACAACAAACGTAGGCCGATCGAAGGCTATACGTGTTACACTTAGTGGACATTCCTCATTAGGAATGTTACAAAGCCCTGCTACATACGCAGGCCGATCTAAGGCTGTACGTGTTATCCTTAGTGGACATTCCTCCTAAGGAATCTTACAAAACATTGCTACATATACAGGCCAATCTAAGGCTGTCCGTGTTACCATTAGTGGACATTCCTCCTAAAAAATTTTATAAAGCCCCGCTCCATACGCAGGCCGATCTAAGGACGTTAGTGCCACAACCCTTAGTGGACATTCCTCCTAAGGAATCTTACAAAGCACAGCTACATACGCAAGCCGACCTAAGGCTGTATGTGTTACCCTTAGTGGACATTCCTCCTAAGAAATCTCACAAAGCCCAGCTCCATACGCAGGCCGATCCAAAGGCATAAGTGCTACGACCCTTAGTGCACATTCCTCCCAACGAATCTTACAAAGCCCGGCTACGTAAGCAGGCCGATCTAAGGCTATACGTGTTACCCTTAGTTGACATTCCTCCTAAGGAATCTTACAAAGTCCTACTCCCTGAGCAAGCCGATCTAAGGGTTATAGTGCTGCGACCCTTAACAGACATTCCTCCTAAGGAATCTTACAAAGCCCTACCACATACGCAAGTTGATCTAATGTTTTACGTGTTACCCTTAGTGGACATTCCTCCGAAAGAATCTTACAAAGCCCTGCTCCATACGCAAGCCAATCTAAGGGCATAAGTACTGCGACCCTTAGGGAAAATTCTTCCCAAGGAATCTTATAATGCCCTGCTACATATGCAGGCCAAGCTAAGGCTATACGTGTTACCCTTAGTGGATATTCCT
The DNA here is from genome assembly GCF_002742605.1 of Olea europaea var. sylvestris. Taxonomy (NCBI): domain Eukaryota; kingdom Viridiplantae; phylum Streptophyta; class Magnoliopsida; order Lamiales; family Oleaceae; genus Olea; species Olea europaea. The sequence goes on from NC_036240.1 coordinate 5,040,501, forward strand.
CCTAAAGAATCATACAAAGCCCTACTCCATACGCAGGCCGATCTAAGGGCGTAAGTGCTGCGACCTTTAGTGGACATTCCTCCTAAGGAATCTTACAAAGCCATGCTCTATAAACAGGACGATCTAAGGATGTAAGTGTTGCGACCCTTAGTGGACATTCCTCCCAAGGAATCTTACAAAGCCCTATTATATACACAGGCCGATCTAAGTCTATACGTGTTACCCTTTGCAGACATTCCTCCTAAGGAATCTTACAAAGCCCTGCTGCAAACGCAGGCCGATCTAAGGCTGTACGTGTTACCCTTAGTGGACATTCCTCCTAAGGAATCTTACAAAGCCCTGCTACATACGCAGGCCGATCTAAGGCTGTCCGTGTTACCATTAGTGAACATTCCTCCCAAAGAATCTTACAAAGCCCCGCTCCATACGCAGGTCAATCTAAGGACGTTAGTGCCATGACCCTTAGTGGACATTTGTCCAAAGGAATCCTACTAAGCACTGCAACATACGCAGGTCGATCTAAACCTGTACGTGTTATCCTTTGTGGACATTCCTCCTAAGGAATCTTACAAAGGCCTGCCTCATACGCAGGCCGCTCTAAGGTCGTTAGTGCCACGCCCCTTATTGGACATTCCTCCTTAGGAATCTTACGAAGATCTGATTCATACGCAGGCCAATATAAGGCCGTACGTGTTACCCTAAGTGGACATACTTCCTAAGGAAACTTACAAAGCCCTGCTCCATACGCAGGACGATCTAAGGGCATAAGTGCAGCGACCCTTAGTGGACATTCCTCCTAAGGAATCTTACAAAGCCCTGCTCTATATGCAGGCCGATCTAAGGGTGTAAGTGTCACGACCCTTAGTGAATATTCCTCCTACGGAATCAAACAAAGCCCTGCTACATATGCAGGCCAATCTATCGTTGTACATATTACCGTTAGTGGACATTCCTCATAAGGAATCTTACAAGGCCCTGCTCCATGCACAGGCCGATCTAAGGGCATAAGTGCTGCGACCCTTAGTGGACATTCCTCCCAAGGAATCTTACAAAGCCCAACTACATATGCAGGGCGATCTAAGGCTATACGTGTTACCGTTAGTGGACATTCATCCTAAAGAATCTTACAAAGCCCTGCTACGTACGCAGGCCGATCTAACGTTGTACGTGTCACCCCTAGTGGACATTTCTCATAAGGAATCTTACAAAGCCCTGCCCCATACGTAGGCCGATCTAAGGGCATAAGTGTTGTGACCCTTAGTAGACATTCCTTCCAAGGAATCTTACAAAGCCCTGCTACATACGCAGGCCGATCTAAGGCTATACGTGTTACCATTAGTGGACATTCCTCCTAAAGAATCTTACAAAGCCCTACTCCATAGGCAGGCCGATCTAAGGATGTAAGTGCTGCGACCCTTAGTGGACATTCCTCCTAAGGAATCTTACAAAGCCCTGCTCCATACGCAGGCCAATCTGAGGACGTAAGTGCTACGACCTTTAGGGGTGAATCCTCCCAGGGAATCTTACGATGCCCTGCTACAAACGCAGGCCGATCTAAGGCTATACGTTTTGCACTTAATGGAAATTCCTCATTAGGAATCTTACAAAGCCCTACTACATACGCAGTCCGATCTAAGGCTGTACGTGTTACCCTTAGTGGACATTCCTCCTAAGGAATCTTACAAAGCATTGCTACATATGCAGGCCAATCTAAGGCTGTCCGTGTTACCATTAGTGGACATTCCTCTTAAAGAATCTTACAAAGCCCTGCTCCATACGCAAGTCGAGCTAAGGACATTAGTGCCACGACCCTTAGTGGACATTCCACCTGAGGTATCTTACAAAGCACTGCTACATACGCAGACCGATCTAAGGTTGTACGTGTTACCCTTAGTGGACATTCCTCCTAAGGAATCTTACAAAGCCCTGCTCCATACGCAGGCCGATCTAAGGGCATAAGTGCTACGACCCTTGGTGCGCATTCCTCCTAAGGAATCTTACAAAGCCCGGCAACATATGCAGACCGATCTAAAGCTATACGTGTTACCCTTAGGGGACATTCCTCCTAAGGAATCTTACAAAGCCCTACTCCCTAAGCAGGCCGATCTAAGGGCGTAAGTGCTGCGACCCTTAGTAGACATTCCTCCTAAGGAATCTTACAAAGCCCAACTACATACACAGGTTGATCTAAGGTTTTACTTGTTACCCTTAGTGGACAGTCCTCCTAAGGAATCTTACAAAGCCTTGCTCCATACGCACGTCGATCTAAGAGCATAAGTGCTGCGACCCTTAGTGGACATTCCTCCCAAGAAATCTTACAATGCCCTGCTACATACGCAGGCCGAGCTAAGGCTATACGTGTTACCCTTAGTGGACATTCCTCCTAAAGAATCTTAAAAAGCCCTACTCCATACGCAGGCCGATCTAAGGGCGTAAGTGTTGCGACCTTTAGTGGACATTCCTCCTAAGGAATCTTACAAAGCCATGCTTTATGCGCAGGACGATCTAAGGACGTAAGTGCTGTGACCCTTAGTGGACATTCCTCCCAAGGAATCTTACAAAGCCCTACTACATATGCAGGCCGATTTACGTCTATACCTGTTACCCTTAGCAGACATTCCTCCTAAGGAATCTTACAAAGCCCTGCTGCAAACGTAGACCGATCTAAGGCTGTACATGCTACCCTTAGTGGACATTTATCCTAAGGAATCTTACAAAGCCCTACTACATACGGAGGTTGATCTAAGGCTGTCCGTGTTACCATTAGTGGACATTCCTCCCAAAGAATCTTACAAAGCCCGCTCCATATGCAGGCCAATCTAAGGACGTTAGTGCCATGGCCCTTAGTGGACATTCCTCCTAAGGAATCTTACAAAGCACTACTACATACGCAGGCCGATCTAAAACTGTACGTGTTATCCTTCGTGGACATTCCTCCTACGGAATCTTACAAAGCCCTGCCTCATATGCAGGCCGATCTAAGGTCGTTAGTGCCACAACCCTTAGTGGACATTCCTCCTAAGGAATCTTACAAAGAACTGATACATACGCAGGCAGATATAAGGCTGTGCATGTTACCCTTAGTGGACATACCTCTTAAGGAAAATTACAAAGCCTTACTCCATACGTAGGACGATCTAAGGTCATAGGTGCAGCGACCCTTAGTAGACATTCCTCCTAAGGAATTTTACAAAGCCCTGCTCCATATGCAGGCCGATCTAAGGGTTTAAGTGCTGCGACCCTTAGTGAACATTCCTCTTAAGCAATCAAACAAAGCCCTGCTACATACGTAGGCCGATCTAACGTTGTACGTGTTACCCTTAGTGGACATTTCTCATAAGGAATCTTACAAAGCCCTGCTCCATACGCAGGCCGATCTAAGGGCATAAGTGCTGCGACCCTTAGTAGACATTCCTCCCAAGGAATCTTACAAAGCCCTGCTACATACGCAGGCAAATCTAAGGATGTCCGTCTTACCATTAGTGGACATTCCTCCTAAAGAATCTTACTAAGCCCTGCTCCATACACAGGCCGATCTAAGGACGTTAGTGCCACGACCCTTAGTGGACATTCCTCTTAAGGAATCCTACAAAACACTGCTACATACGCAGGCTGATCTAAAGCTGTAAGTGTTACCCTTAGTGGACATTCCCCCTAAGGAATCTCACAAACCCCTGCTCCATACGTAGGCCGATCTTAGGGCATGAGTGCTGCGACCCTTAATGCACATTCCTCCCAAAGAATCTTATGAAGCCCTGCTACATACGCAAGCCGATCTAAGGCTATACATGTTATCCTTAGTGGACATTCCTCCTAAAGAATCTTACAAAGCCCTACTCCATAAGCAGGCCGATCTAAGGGCATAAGTGCTGCGACCCCTAGCGGACATTCCTCCTAAGGAATCTTACAAAGCCCAGCTATATACGCAGGCCCATCTAAGGCGGTACGTGTTACCCTTAGTGGACATTCCTCCTAAAGAATATTACAAAGCCCTACTCAATAAGCAGGCCGATCTAATGCTCTGCGCGTTACCCTTATTGGACATTCCTCCCAAAGAATCTTACAAAGCCCCGCTACATACGCAGGCCGATCTAAGGCTGTACATGTTACAATTTGTGGACATTCCTCCCAAAGAATCTTACATAGCCCTACTCCATATGCAGGCCGATCTAAGGGCGTAAGTACTGTGACCCTTAGTGGACATTCATTCTAAGGAATCTTTCAAAGCCCTGCTACATATGCAAGCCAATTTAAGGCTGTACGTGTTACCCTTAGTGGACATTCCTCCTAAGTAATCTTACAAATCCCTGCTCCACCCGTAAGCCGATCTAAAGACAAAAGTGCTGAGACCCTTAGTAGACATTCCTCCTAAGAAATCTTACAAAGCCTTGCTACATACGCAGGCCAATCTAAGGCTGTGCGTGTTACCCTAAGTGGACATTCTTCCTAAGGAATCTTTCAAAGCCCTGCTCCTTACAGAGGCCGATCTAAGGGCATAAGTACTTAGACCCATAGTGGACATTCCTCCAAAGGAATCTTACAAAGCCCTACTCCGTACACAGGCCTCTCTATGGGCGTGAGTGCTGCGACCCTTAGTGAACATTCCTCCTAAGAAATCTTACAAAGCCCTACTACATACGCAACCGATCTAATGCTGTACGTGTTACCCTTAGTGGACATTCTTCCAAAGAAATCTTACAAAGCCCAGCTACATACGCAGATCAATCTAAGGCCGTACTTGTTACCCTTAGTGGACATTCCTCCTAAGGAATCTTACAAAGCCCTGCTACATACGCAGGCCGATGTAAGGCATTACGTGTTACCCTTAGTGGACATTCCTCCTAAGGAATCTTACAAAGCCCTGCTACATACGCAGGCCGATGTAAGGCATTACGTGTTACCCTTAGTGGACATTCCTCCTAAGGAATCTTACAAAGCCCTGCTACATACGCAGGCCGATGTAAGGCATTACGTGTTACCCTTAGTGGACATTCCTCCTAAGGAATCTTACAAAGCCCTGCTACATACGCAGGCCGATGTAAGGCATTACGTGTTACCCTTAGTGGACATTCCTCCTAAGGAATCTTACAAAGCCCTGCTACATACGCAGGCCGATGTAAGGCATTACGTGTTACCCTTAGTGGACATTCCTCCTAAGGAATCTTACAAAGCCCTGCTACATACGCAGGCCGATGTAAGGCATTACGTGTTACCCTTAGTGGACATTCCTCCTAAGGAATCTTACAAAGCCCTGCTACATACGCAGGCCGATGTAAGGCATTACGTGTTACCCTTAGTGGACATTCCTCCTAAGGAATCTTACAAAGCCCTGCTACATACGCAGGCCGATGTAAGGCATTACGTGTTACCCTTAGTGGACATTCCTCCTAAGGAATCTTACAAAGCCCTGCTACATACGCAGGCCGATGTAAGGCATTACGTGTTACCCTTAGTGGACATTCCTCCTAAGGAATCTTACAAAGCCCTGCTACATACGCAGGCCGATGTAAGGCATTACGTGTTACCCTTAGTGGACATTCCTCCTAAGGAATCTTACAAAGCCCTGCTACATACGCAGGCCGATGTAAGGCATTACGTGTTACCCTTAGTGGACATTCCTCCTAAGGAATCTTACAAAGCCCTGCTACATACGCAGGCCGATGTAAGGCATTACGTGTTACCCTTAGTGGACATTCCTCCTAAGGAATCTTACAAAGCCCTGCTACATACGCAGGCCGATGTAAGGCATTACGTGTTACCCTTAGTGGACATTCCTCCTAAGGAATCTTACAAAGCCCTGCTACATACGCAGGCCGATGTAAGGCATTACGTGTTACCCTTAGTGGACATTCCTCCCAAAGAATCTTACATAGCCCTACTCCATATGCAGGCCGATCTAAGGGCGTAAGTACTATGACCCTTAGTGGACATTCATTCTAAGGAATCTTTCAAAGCCCTGCTACATACGCAAGCCAATTTAAGGCTGTACGTGTTACCCTTAGTGGACATTCCTCCTAAGTAATTTTACAAATCCCTGCTCCACCCGCAAGTCGATCTAAGGGCATAAGTGCTGAGACCCTTAGTGGACATTCCTCCCAAGAAATCTTACAAAGCCTTGCTACATACGCAGGCCAATCTAAGGCTGTACGTGTTACCCTTAGTGGACATTCTTCCTAAGGAATCTTACAAAGTCCTGATCCATACACAGGCCGATCTAAGGGCATAAGTGCTTTGACCCATAGTGGACATTCCTCCTAAGGAATCTCACAAAGTCCTGCTACATACGCAGGCCAATCTAAGGTTGTACGTGTTACCCTTAGTGGGCATTCCTCGTAAGGAATCATACAAAGCCCAGCTACATAAGCAGGTTGAACTAAGGCTATACGTGTTACCCTTGGTGAACATTCGTCATAAGGAATCTTACAAACCCCTACTACATACGCAGGCCGATCTAAGGCTTTACATGTTAACCTTAGTGGACATTCCTCCTAAGGAATCTTACAAAGCACTGCTACATACACTAGCCGATATAAGGCTGTGCTTGTTACCCTTTGTTGACATTCCTTCTAAAGAATCTAACAAAGCCCAACTCCATATGCAGGCCGATCTAAGGGGATAAGTGTTGTGACACTTAGTGGATATTCCTCCTAAGGAATCTTAAAAACCCCTGCTACATACGCAGGCCGATCTAAGGCTGTAAGTATTACCCTTAGTGGACATTTCTCCTAAGGAATCGTACAAAGCCCTGCTACATACGCATGTCGATCTAAGGCTGTACGTGTAACCCTTAGTGGATATTCGTCATAAGGAGTCTTACAAAGCCCTTTTACATATGCAGGCCAATCTATGGTTGTACGTGTTACCCTTAGTGGACATTCCTCCTAAGGAATCTTACAAAGCCCTGTTACATACGCAGGCCGATATAAGGCTGTACATGTTACCCTTAGTGGACATTCCTCCTAAACAATCTTGCAAAGCCCTGCTCGATATGCAGGCCGATCTAAGGGTGTAAGTACTGCGACACTTAGTGGACGTTCCTCCTAAAAAATCTTACAAAGCCCTGCTACATACGCAGGCCGATCTAAGGTTGTACGTGTTACCCTGATTGGACATCTCTCCAAAAGAATCTTATAAAGCCCTGCTCCATACGCGGACCGATCTAAGGCGTAAGTGCAGCAACCCTTAGTGGACATTCCTCCTAAGGAATCTTACAAAGCCCTGTAATATACGCAGACCGATCTAAGGCTGTAGGTGTTAACCTTAGTGGACATTCGTCATAACGAATCTTAAAAAGCCGTGCTACATACGCAAGCCGATCTATGGCTGTACGTATTACCCTTAGTGGACATTCCTTCTAAGGAATCTTACAAAGCCCTGCTACATATGCAGGCCGATATAAGGTAATACATGTTACCTTTAGTGGACATTCCTCCTAAAGAATCTTACAAAGCCCTGTTCCATACGCAGGTCGACCTAAGGGCGTCAGTGCTGCGACCCTTAGTGGACATTCCTCCCAAGGAATCTTACAAAGCCCAGCTCCATATGCTAGCTATTCTAAGGCTGTAAGTGTTACTCTAAGTGGACATTCTACCTAAGGAATCTTACAAAGCCCTGCTACATACGCAGGCCGATCTAAGACTTTATGTGTTACCCTTAGTGGACATTCCTTCAAAAGAATCTTACAAAGCCCTACTCCATACGTGGGCCTATCTAGGGGCATAAGTGCTACGACCCCTAGTGGACATTCTTCCTAAGGAATCTTACAAAGCCCTGCTACATACGCCGATCGATCTAAGGTTGTACGCATTACCCTGAGTGGACATTCCTCCTAAGAAATCTTACAAGCCCAAATCCTTACGCAGTCCGATCTAAGTACTGCGACACTTGGTGGACATTCCTCCTTGGGAATCATACGAAGCCCTTCTACATACGCAGGCCAATCGAAGGCTATACGTGTTACCCTTAGTGGACATTCCACCTAAGGAATCTTACAAAGCCCTGTTACATACGCAAGTCGATCTATGGCTGTACGTGTTACCCTTTATGGATATTCCTCCTATGGAATCTTATAAAGCCCTGCTACATGCGCAGACCATTCTAAGGCTGTACGTGTTACTATTAGTGGACATTCCTCCTAAGGAATCTTGCAAAGCCCAGCTCCATACGTAGGCCAATCTAAAGGCGTTAGTGTTACGATCCTTAGTAGACATTCCTCCTAAGGAGTCGTAAATATCCAAGCTACATACGCAGTTCGATCTAAGGTTGTACGTGTTTTCCTTAGTGGACATTCCTCCTAAAGAATATTACAAAATCCTGCTACATATGCAGGCCGATCTAAGGCTGTACATGTTAGCCTTAGTGGAAATTCCTCCTAAGGAATCTTACAAAGCCCTGCTACAAATGCAGGCTGGCTAAGGCTATACGTGTTACCCTTAATGGACATTCTACCTAAGGAATCTTACAAAGCGCTGCTCCACACGCAGGCTGTTCTAAGGGCGAAAGTGATGCGATCCTTAGTGCACATTCCTCCTAAGGAATCTTACGAAGCCCTGCTACATATGCTGGTCGAGCTAAGGTTGTACGTGTTACCCTGACATTCTTCCTAAAGAACCTTACAAAGCCCTGCTGCATACGTAGACCAATATAAGGTTGCACGTGTTACCCTCAGTGGACATTTCTCCTAAAGAATCTTATAAAGCCCTGCTCCATACGCAGGCCGATCTAAGGGCGTACATGCTGTGACCCTTAGTGGACACTCCTCCTAAGTAATCTTACAAACCCCTACTACATATGCAGGCCGATCTAAGGCTGTATGTGTTACCCTTAGCGGACATTCTTCCTAAAGAATCTTACAAAGCCCTGCTACATACGAAGGCCAATGTAAGGCTGTACGTGTTACCCTTAGTAGACATTCCTCCAAAAGAATCTTATAAAACCCTGCTCCCTAGGCAGTCCGATCTAAGGGCGTAAGTGCTGCGACCCTTAGTGGACATTCCTCCTAAGGAATCTTACAAAGCCTTGCTATATACGCAGGCCGATCTAAGGTTGTACGTGTTACCCTTAGTGGACATTCTTCCTAAAGAATCTTACAAAGACCTACTCCATACGCAGGCCGATCTAAGGGTGTAAGTACTACAACCCTTAGTGGACATTCCTTCTAAGGAATCTTACAAAGCCCTGCAACATATGCAGGCTGATCTAAGGTTGTACGTATTACCCTTAGTGGACATTCCTTCTAAAGAATCTTACAAAGCCCTGCTCAATACGCAAGCCGATCTAAGGGAGTAAGTGCTGCGACACTTAGTGGACATTCCTCCTAAGGAATCTTACAAAACCCTGCTCCATACGCAGGCCGATCTAAGGACGTAAGTGTCACGATCGTTAGTGGACATTCCTCCTAAGGAATCTTACAAAGCCCTGCAACAAACGCAGGCTGGTCTAACGCTATACATGTTACCCTTAATGGAAATTCTACCTAAGGAATCTTACAAAGCGCTGCTCCACACGCAGGACATTCTAAGGGCGAAAGTGTTGCGACCCGTAGTGCACATTCCTCCGAAGGAATCTTACAAAGCCCTGCTACATATGCTGGTCGAGCTAAGGTTGTACGTGTTACCCTGACATTCCTCCTAAAGAATCTTACAAAGCCCTGCTGCATACGTAGACCGATATAAGGCTGTACATGTTACCCTTAGTGGACATTTTTCCTAAAGAATCTTGCAAAGCCCTGCTCCATACACAGGCCGATCTAAGGGCGTACGTGCGGCGACCCTTAGTGGACATTCCTACTAAGTAATCTTACAAACCCCTACTATATATGCAGGCCGATCTAAGGCTGTACGTGTTACCCTTAGTGGACATTCTTCCTAAAGAATCTTACAAATCCCTGCCACATACGAAGGCCGATATATGGCTGTACGCGTTACCCTTAGTGGACATTCCTCCTAAAGAATCTTATAAAGCCCTGCTCCCTAGGCAGTTCGATCTAAGGGCGTAAGTGCTGCGACCCTTAGTGGACATTCTTCCTAAGGAATCTTACAAAGACTTGCTATATATGCAGGCCGATCTAAGGCTGTACGTGTTACCCTTAATGGACATTCCTCCTAAAGAATCTTACAAAGCCTTGCTCAATACGCAAGCCGATCTAAGGGAGTAAGTGTTGCGACCCTTAATGGACATTCCTCCTAAGGAATCTTACAAAACCCTACTCCATACGCAGGCCGATCTAAGGACGTAAGTGTCACGACCCTTAGTGGACATTCCTCCTAAGGAATCTTACAAAGCCCTGCAACATACGTAGGCCAATCTAAGTCTATACGTGTTACCATTAGTGGACATTCCTCCTAAGAAATCTTAAAAAGTCCTGCTACGTACGCAGGCCGATCTAAGGCTGTATGTTTTACACTTAGTGGACATTCCTCCTAAGGAATCTTACAAAGCCTTGCTACATACGCAGGCCGATATAAGGCTGTATGTGTTGCTCTTAGTTGACATTCTTCCTAACGAATCTTACAAAGCCCTGCTCCATGCGTAGGCTGATCTAAGAAGGTAAGTACTGCGACCCTTAGTGGATATTCCTCCTAAGGAATCTTACAAAGCCCAGCTACGTATGTAGGCCGATCTAAAGCTGTACGTGTTACCCTTAATGGACATTTCTTCGAAATAATCTTACAAAGCCCTACACTATTTAGGCCGATCTAAGGGCGTTAGTGCTGCGACCCTTAGTGGACATTCCTCCCAAGGAATCTTACAAAGCCCTACTACATACGCAGGCCAATCTAAGGCTATACATGTTATCCTTAGTGGACATGCCTCTTAAGGAATCTTACAAAGTCCTGCTCCATACGCCAGCCGATCTAAGGACGTAAGTGATGCGACCCTAAGTGGACATTCCTCCCAAGGAATCTTACAATGCCCTGCTACTTATGCAAGCTGATCTAAGGCTATACATGTTACCCTTAGTGGACATTCCTCCTAGGAAATCTTACAATGCCTTGCTACATACTCAGGCTGATCTAAGGCTGTACGTGTTATCCTTAGTCGACATTCCTCCAAAAGAACTTTACAAAGCCCTGCTCAATACGCAGGCCAATCTAAGGGCGTAAGTGATGTGACCCTTAGTGGACATTCCTCCTAAGGAATCTTACAAAACCTTACTCCATACGCAGGCCGATCTACGGACGCAAGTGCTGCGACCCCTAGTGGACATTCCTCCTAAGGGATCTTACAAAGCCCTGCTACATACACAGACCGATCTAAGCTTGTACGTGTTACCCTTAGTGGACATTCCTCCTAAGGAATCTTATAAAGCTCTGCTAAATACGTAGGCTGATCTAAAGCTATACGTGTTACCCTTATTGGACATTCCTCCGAAGGAATTTTACAAAGCCCTGCTACATACGCAAGCCGATATAAGGCTGTAAGTGTTACCCTTAGTTAACATTCCTCCTAAAGAATCTTACAAAGCCCTGCTCCATACGCAGACCGATCTAAGGGCGTAAGTGCTGCGACCCTTAATGGACATTCCTTCTAAGGAATCTTACAAAGCCTAGCTAAATACGCAGGTCGATCTTAGGTTGTACGTGTTACCTTTAGTGGACATTCCTCTTAAATAATCTTAAAAAGCCCTACTCCATATGCAGGCCGATCTAAGGGCGTAAGTGCTGCGACCCGTAGTAGACATTCCTCCCAAGGAAACTTACAAAGTCTTGCTACATACGTAGGCCGATCTAAGGCTATACGTGTTACCCTTAGCGGACATTCCTCCGAAGGAATCTTACAAAGCCCTGCTCCATACGCAGGTCGATCTAAGGACGTAAGTGCTGCGACCCTTAGTGGACATTCCTCCCAAGGAATCTTACAATGCCCTGCTACATACGCAGGCCGATCTAAGGCTGTACATGTTACCATTAGTGGACATTCCTCCTAAGGAATCTTACAAAGCCCTGCTACATACGTAGGCCAATCTATGGTTGTACGTCTTACCTTTAGTGGACATTCCTCCTAAAGAATCTTACAAAGCCCTGGTACATACGCGGGCCAAGCTAAGGCTATACGTATTACCCTCACTGGACATTCCTCCTAAAGAAACTTACAAAGCCCTGCTTCATACGCAGGCCGTTCTAAGGGCGTAATTGCTACGACCCTTAGTAAACATTCCTCCTAAGGAGTCTTACAAAGCCCTGCTCCATACGCAGGTCGATCTAAGACTGTACATATTGCCCTTAGTGGACATTCCTCCAAGAGAATCTTATAAAGTCCTACTCCATACGCAGGCCGATCTAAGGGCGTAAGTGTTACGACCTTTAGTGGACATTCCTCCAAAGGAATCTTACAAAGCCTTGCTACATATGCAGGCCGATCTAAGGCTATACTTGTTATCCTTAGTAGACATTCCTCTACTGGAATCTTACAAAGCCCTGCTCCATACGCAGGTCGATCTAAGGATATAGGTGTTGTGGCCCTTCGTGGACATTTCTCCAAGGGAATCTTACAAAACCCTACTATATACGTAGGCCGATCTAAGGGTATACATGTTACCCTTAGTGGAAATTCCACCAAAGGAATCTTACAAAGCCCTGCTACATACGCAGGCCGATCTAAGGCCGTACGTGTTACCCTTAGTGGACATTCCTACTAAGGAATCTTATGAACCTCGGCTACATACGCAGTCCGATCTAGGGCTATACGTGTTACCCTTAGTGGAAATTCCTCCTAAGGAATCTTTCAAAGCCCTGCTACATATGCATGTCGATCTAAGATTGTACGTGTTACCCTTAGTAGACATTCTACCTAAGGAATCTTACAAAGCCCAACTACATACACAGGTCGATCTAAGGTTGTACGTGTTACAATTAGTGGGCATTCCTCCTAAAGAGTCTTACATAGCCATGCTCCATACGCAGGCCGATCTAAGGGCGTTAGTGCTGTGACCCTTAGAGGACATTCCTCCTAAGGAATCTTACAAAGCCCTACAACATACACAGGCCGATCTAAGACTGTACGTGTTACAATTAGGGGGCATTCCTCCTAAAGAATCTTACATAGCCCTGCTCCATACGCAGGCCGATCTAAGTGCGTGAGTGCTGCGATCCTTAGTGGACATTCCTCCTAAGGAATCTTACAAAGTCCTGCTATATACACAGGCCGATCTAAAGTTGTACGTGTTTCCTTTAGTGGACATTCTTCCTAAAGAATCTTACAAAGCCCTGCTCCATACGTAGGCCGATCTAAGGGCGTAAATGCTGTGACCCTTAGTGGACATTCCTCCTAAAGAATCTTACAAAGCCATGCCACATACGCAGGTCGATCTAAGGCTTTATGTGTTACCCTTAGTGGGCATTCCTCCCAAGGAATCTTACAAAGCCCTGCTACATACGCGAGCCGATCTAAGGCTGTACGTGTTACCATTAGTGGACATTCCTCCTAAGGAATCTTACAAAGCCCTGCTCCATACGCAGGCCAATATAAGGGCGTATGTGCTGCGATCCTTAGTGGTCATTCCTCCTAAGAAATCTTATAAAGTACTGCTATATATGCAGGCTGATCTAAGGCTGTACGTGTTACCCTTAGTGAACATTCCTCCTAAGGAATCTTACAAACCCTGCTCCATACGCAGGCCGATCTAAGGGCGTAATTGTTGTGACCCTTAGTAGACATTCCTCCTAAGAAATCTTACAAAGCCCTGCTACATACGTAGGCCGATCTAAAGCTGTACATGTTACACTTATTGGACATTCCTCCTCAGGAATCTTACAAAGTCCAGCTCCATATGCAAGTCGATCTAAGGTCGTAAGTGCTGCGACCCTTAGTAAACATTCCTCCTAAGGAATCTTGCAAAGCCCTGCTACATATGTAGGCCGATCTAAGGCTGTACGTGTTACCCTTAGTGGACATTCCTTTTAAAAAATCTTACAAAACCCTGCTGCATACGCAGGCCGATCTAAGGTCGTAAGTGCTGCGACCCTTAGTGAACATTACTCCTAAAGGATCTTACAAAGCCCTGCTACTTACACAGGCCGATCTAAAGCTGTACGTGTTACCCTTAGTGGACATTCCTCCTAAGGAATCTTACAAAGCCTTGCTACATAGCAGGCCGATCTAAGGTTGTAAATACTACGACCCTTAGCTAAAATTCCTATTTGGGAATTCTACGAAGCCCAGCAACATGTGCTGGCCGATCTAGGTTTGCATGATAGAGTACAGCTCATCTTCAAGCACAAACAAGTTATCCATAAAGTTTAACAAATTCATCACAAATCCAAAAAATGTCCTAAGAAGAGCTAGGGGGAGGGAGATCTTCGCGACGAGCGATATCATCTTCATCAGCAGGAGAAATTCAAACCCCTGCCGCTTTCGATAAACGCTAAAACTCTTCCTTCTGCTCTTCCACAGCCTCCTCAGGGAAACCCACATCAAACCCTGGCCTCTCTCTGCAAATTTGTTTTACTACTTCCTCCAGAGCCACGATGTAAGCATCCTGAGCAAGAGCATCAAACTCGAAGGACGACCTCCAAGTCTCCACTACCCTCGTAACCCTAGATTCAGCCTCCTCAGCTCTACACATCGCTTCTCTTGCTCTCTCATTTGCCTCCCGTACCTTCTCCACAGCCTCCTCAGTCCGAACTCTCTCTTACTCAATCCTCTTCTTCTCAGCCTTAGCATTACGACCGGCCTTCTCCCTCAGAGCTCTAATCTTTCCCATCCACCTCTCTTCCATCTTTAGCCTCGAGTTCAACTCAAATCCCATCGTGTTAAGCTTCTGCTTATATTCTTTTTCTTTTATTGCAAACTGAGCTTTCTCAGCCTCTATGCTATTATACAAATTCAAGGCCTGATCCTTGGTCTCCATCAGTTTTTCGAGCTCAGATTTTACCTACATTAAAATCCATAAGTTAAGCACCTCGCAAATATGTAAATCATCAAATAAAATGAAGTAAGGAAAATACCTTATCAGCTACGGCCGTCATGTATAGGATAGAGCGATGTCCATGGAGTTGAGCAGTCACTAGGGCCTCGTCTATGGGCATCTCATTAAGGAAGCCCTACTCCCTTTCATCCCAACTCCTGATAAGCAAGTTTGCAGAATCACACAGGGATGGGGAAAGTGCAGTAGTAACCTCCCTCGATGGAGATGGAGCTTGTAAGTAATCCAAGAAGATCTTTGGACGGTGACCTAGCAGACTGTCGAGTGATGGCCTCTGTAAGTCCGAGCACCTCTCCTGCACCCTTGCTGAGCTAGTCGAAGTGGAAGCAGGTGCCGCAGGAGGTGGCGAAGTATGAGCTGGAGACGGCAAAGTGATGGCCACCAAAAGAGAAGAGCTAAACGCAAGATCAGCTTTAGGGACCCTTGGTGCGGTCGGCGTACCAGTACGGTTCCTATTTAAGGGGACCTCGTCCTCTACTTCCTCAGAACGGCTTTCATCCCGTTCTGGGATGTTCCTCTTCTTAGCCTTCACTGCAGTCGCAGCTTTTGCCGCCTTGTATCCCAACATTTCTGAATTGTGAGCTGTAAACAAAAAAGTATGTCAATACTCAACTCTAACAAATATCACTTCAATAAACCAATCAAAACTGACCTGAACTGGTCAAAACCAATGTAGACGCTGCGTAGTGAAAGGCCCCGGTACCCTGGTTTGAATCAAGCCGGCCTGGAAAAGGTTGGAATTCGAGAGCAAAAATTTGCAAGATCTCTGTTTCTTCGACAATGTACAAATTACTTCCGCTCAACTCTGAGTGTCTTTCTTCAATGTAGGCCTCTTGTAATCTGCACAATAACATGATTTCAATTAGAGCCACTCGGAATACAATCTAGGTCAAAACACTAAGAGGGAGTTACTTACATAACGAGTGATATAGCGCTGGGACCACGTTGTCCCTATTCACCTCAACAGAATGAAACCGCCACTTCCCCGACACATAGAACTACTCTTCCTTCCATTTCTCAATCGAGGGGGGTGTCTAAAACTAGAGAACCTCCCGTCCTTGGCCTAACACTTGTGTACCACCAACCCGAGTTCTTCCCATCCTCCTTAAAAGTAAATAAAGAATTGAACTGCTCAACCGTAAGCTCAGAGTTACCTAATCTATCCTACAAAATAAACGTGGCGATCGGAGTCCGCCACCCATTTGGGCATAACTAGGTTGGAGCTATGCCCCCAAGAAGATAAGAACTTACGGATAACCCTAGGAATAGGTAATCTCAGCCCGGCTTGAAGGATGGCAGAATTCAATGCTACACATCCCATAGGGGGAGCGTCAGCACGGTCAGATGGTTCAGGGATTATCATAATTACCGAATTCAGAATATCATATTTTGCCCTCCAACTAGCTAACATATCACCTGTAACTACCGACCTGGAAGAACCAACCCCCCACTCCAACTGATCGTTCCCTTCACTACCCATAGGGGAACCCACCTCCTCGTCTACCCTATCTCGCCCCATCTCCCCAGGACGGGCCAAAGTAATGGGGTTAGCAACATAAATAGGAACAAGAGTAAAAATCTCTCTACACCCCGAGGACGAACCAGAAGTAGAAAGGACGAATTCTTCCTGTTGATTTCCCCAGGATTGAACCCTCGACTCGTCTGAACTCATGGAAAAGAACAAAACAAACGGGCTAAGTGAAGAAGCGAAGGAATACCTGGGAACACGAAGGACAACCTTACTCAAACGACAGACAAGGTATGCTCAGAATTCCTTGGTGCTTTGAGAGAAAACAGTGTAAAGTAAAAAGACAAAATGAAAAGCCATTGAATATTTAAAAAGAAGGAAGATAAAGGGTTTTAATCTGTGCCGTTAGTTCAAAATAAAGGAGGGAAGATCTACGGTTGAAATGTCTCCTGGGCAAAATGACACAGAATCAGAAAACTTATCAAAGAAGCTATCTAAAAATGCCATACAGCTCATCCCTACCCAGGCATGACACTTGGCATAATAATAATTACTTTTCTTGAAAAAAGAACCCGTGAAGTCAGAAGGTCAGCCCCCCTTACGGAAGAACTGACTTGGGGGGTAACGGTTGACATCCGAACTCTGATCTAATAAAAACAATTCGCTAACCCCACCTCAGTTAAATGTGAGTTTGGTCCTTACTCCTAGATCGGACAATCCCATCGTTCACCCTATCAATCAAATACACTTGTCACAGGTGACATCATCACTGCCTGGAACAACCAATTCTAAGTCCTCAACCTCCAGCCCCTTACAGGTCATCATTACCTGGGGAAAATATTGACACATGGCTACCGGCCTCATCGACCAATCACGAGAGAATCCGACGACCCGAGTTCCGAGCTCGGTACTGCTGTTGATTTGACTGATTTGATTTAATATCGGCTGAAACTATGTATAAATAGTTGAATAAGACTCTTGTAAAGGGAAAGTGATTTCATACAACAACTCAAGGCATAATTACACTCTCTAAACATATTTTGTGGTATTTTTTCAAAAATAAATCGCCCTTTTTTCTTAAAGTTGGCTTAAGATTAGCCTTACTAATTTTGACGTCAACAAGCTTTAATACTATATTTGAGATTTCATCTTAAAATGTCGAATAAAGGGTAGCTTATAGCATTATATATTGGTTGTTTATTTTATGATCTTCAGACCTTGACACATACTCGTGATATGACAAGAAAAATCTACATTGAAGGTTTCAAATGTTGTAAAATATAAAATAAGTTTTAATCTTTTAACCATTTAATTTTTAATTTTAACAAAAATTAAAACCCCTTAATACTATAGTGTAACATTTATATAAATTGGATATTTTTTCCATGAATGTGGGAGGTTAAAATTTTCCCTATAAAAAGGATTGATTTTCAGACAACTTGATACATATATAAGTTGAGACACAACTTGAATACACAAAAATCCTCCATGTACATTCTATTTATATATTTTGGCAACTCGATAAAGGCTTTTTCTTTATTTCCTTGTTATCGTGCCCATAGAAAAAGAACAGGCTTTGAGCCACATGGGTTTTATCTTTGAACTGTGTAGCGCTGAAAGTACCCGTACGAAGGGAAGACAACATACCATTAGGACAACGTCTTTGACATGATTTTCAAGGCTTACTTTCTAAATCTATTCTCTATTTTATGTTATATTATTGTTGAATTGAATTGTTATTTTATTATGTTAATTGATAATAAATCTTCACACAAATTACCCATTTTTTCCAACAATTTAAATTCGTGTTACGTGATTTGTGTAGATGATTTTATGTTAATATTTAAACAGTGAAGTGTTTCATGTGATGCTTGATCAATGTTTAATGCTTTGTGTATAAATAAACTTTTTTCTTAGATAAATCGTACATGTGATTTTTAGTCAATAAATGTACCTTTTTTCTTTGATACATTTGGATTTAGTTTTCAATGTTAATAGTCCTTTCCTTTAGCTTCCATATTTATCTTACAGTGGTAGAGCGTGCAAAAGAAATAATGATCTAATGACATAAAAGTATGCTTTTAGTTGAAAAAAAAAATGAATATTTCTTACGATAATATACTGTGAGAGAGCATAGTAAGAGAATGCCATGGAGTCTTCTCGTGCTGACAAAAAGAAAACATATATCAGACCCCACACATACACCAAAAACACGTAGCTGTTTTTACTGTGAGATTTATAATACAAATGAGAGGGAAAACAAAGATATAATAATCGTTCCTTTTCAAGAATTATCTTTAATCCTTCACTATTTTTCTTAATTGTGTTTATCGGCTATTAATTATGAGCAAATGCTACTTGACTTTGTCAGCAAAAGTCATTTTGGTTCCAAGAATTTCTAAACACAGGCACGCCGTTTTTAAATTTCGGTTACTATATTTTTGCGGCCATTTCTATTTGGCGTAATTTTCGGTTTTATTTGGGATATATGTCTTGAATTATTGAAAGCTAATTTCATTTAAGGTAAAAACTGTATTTTAATCAATATGGATGGTTCAAAGGGTAAATACATTTGGATGCAATTGAAACAACTTATAAATATCTTATATACTAAATTGGTCTAGTGACTTTTATTCTCATAATTCCAACAGAAAATGGCACTTCCTGCCATTCTTGTGGAATTATTTCTAAATTTTAATGTGGATAGTTAAACGGCAGAAAGGAGAAAATTTTGGTCTAAATATAAAGTGAGATACCATCATTGTATATTATAACCGAAACTAGTATTTTATTATCCACCACATGAATTGGATGAATTACATTGTTTTTATGGGAATTCTATGATTTCATTTTGAACAAACGGCTAAGAGATTTAACTCTCAAATGTGTTTAATTAATGCTTTAGAAAAGATTTAATTGTAACTCATATGAATAATAGTGATTTTATTATTATTCAATTTAGATATGTAACTCATATTTTGATGTTAGAATAACATATAATAATACTACCATGTACTATGATCAACTTGATTTAAGCTTCAAAAGCTTTATGTCTTAATAATTAAATTTTATATGAGCTCTAATAAAATTAGTAAAATGAACGCAGGTGAATGATGAATTTGGGTTATATTCTATATTTACTAGAATTTCACAGGATTGTATTTAATCGGAACAATATTTCTTTTGCAGAATATTTGACTTATTATTTTTGAAAAGTAGTTTATGGTCTAATTAAATTTTGACACTATGTTTAGCTAATATGGAGTACAAAATTGCAAGTATTTTGTATCCAAGGTTAATTTTATTACTATAAAGGTATGTTTACTTAGATTAATATTGTTAAACTATATTTGATATTTTATGGTTATGCTAATTCTTATTGTCTAATGTTTTTGTGATACATGACTATCATTGTGTTCAATTATGTTATCCAAGTCAAAGTGTTTAAAATCTTTGAAATGCAGGGTGTTAAAATTTTCAAATATATGTATTGGATCTATGATTAGTCATAATTATCATGAAATTGACATTTTGAGCAAAGTGCACAGATTGAAGTTAAAGATTACAGGTGAAGTGAAAGAGCTCAATGGTTGTATCTATCCAACCATGATACTAGAAATCAATATAAAAATTTCATGAAGGTATATCGTTATAAATAAATGTGATATTGACATTTTAGAAAAGTTCTTAGGTAACTTTGTAGATGTGCAAGAAAAGTTGCAAATTGATAGTATCAAATTATTGTCCAATAGGGGTGTAAATAAATTCTAGTCCGAGATGGACATACATAAATCATCGAGATGATGTGTTTAAGCCCTAAGGGAGTCACCTCTGAAAGTGACCCAATCTTTGTTATTGTAAATCCCATGAAGAAGGTTCAATGTGGTAAAAACAGCTCGCACTGCGTGATTTGTAATAGCACTATTTTATTTCTCCTCATCCCCATGATGATATAGTGTTAATAAATGTGAGTTAGGAAGGGTTTAATCCTAAATGAGTACCAAGATGAAAATTCTCACAAGGTGTAGGTCACATGCATCTTTGGAGGACTCACCTATGTAGGAGTTGCCATGAGGCCGTGACTATGAGATTGGACTATTTCTTAGAGACTCTTGCTAAAATCAATATTTGAGGGCATGGTCATTAATAGCACTATCCACTATGAGCTGTGCCTAAATTGATACTGTGTATGGAACAATTGAGGTTTGGCCAAAGGGACTTAATTCAAGGTTTAGTCCGTTATGATTCCCTCAAATGGGAATTATTATCATTAAGTGAGATTCAAGTCCAAAAGACACTTATACCTATTGAACAATATAATGTTGCCATTATATATTTAAAGTCTAAAAATTGTAAGAGATTGTTGTAAAATATAAAATAAGTTCTAATCTTTCAACCATTTAATTTTCAATTTTAACAAAAATTAAAACCCCTTAATACTATAGTATAACATTTATATAAAATGAATTTATTTCCATGAATGTATGGGTTGAAAATTTTCCTGTAAAAGGGATTGATTTTCATACAACTTGAATACACAAAAATCCTCCTTTTACATTTTATTTATATATTTTGGCAACTCGATAAAGATTCTTTCTTTATCTCCCTGTGGTTGTGTCCATTGAAGAAGAACAGGTTGTGAGCCACATGAGTTTTTATCTTGAAGCCGTATAGCATCGAAAGTATCCAACGAAATGGAGACAAAACGTCTTTAAGACAGCGCCTTCGACATGACTCTCAAGGCTTGCTTTCTAAAATATTATTGTTGAATTGAATTTGTTATTTTATTATGCTAATTGATAATAAATCTACAAACAAATCTCCATTTTTCCCAAAATCAAAATCTAATCTTGACACCTTTTAAAGTATCAAACATATTAAAAAAAACCTGATATTCAATATTGAACTGGAATGTCATTGAGTAATTTGGTCGTAATTTCATTGTAACTAACAGTACAAGAATTTTCACAAAAATAAAGTTAATAATGTATCAAATGTACAAAATAAATCATAATTGTAGCAGTTACAAATAAATAAAGTATAAGAGAATTTAGATTATGAAAAGTATAAGAGAATTTAGATTATGATAATTTACAGTAGGAAGAAATCGTGAAGCAAAATTTGGTGGGAGATTGTTCGTAGTTTATTTCTTGGAGTTACTGTCGGCTTTTTCAAATTTTATCATGATATCACTCATAATATTATTTATCCGTTGAGCTAATCCCTTACGGCAAGGGATTATCTGTGTTTTTCAGAGATTTTATTATTTTTCCAAAAATATAAGTGTATATGGCTGTTGGCTCCGTTGCCTCCTTTTTTAGGACTAAAGTATTAGAGCCCGTATAGTCCAACGAGCCTAAAATCATAGTCGTCTTGTCCCCTACCCCCATCTTGGGCTTGGCTGCTCTGCCTTACGACTGGACCCGTTTTGCAAACTTTATTGTGATTAATGTGTTGTGCTAATTGTTGGTGATGGTTAATGGTTTGTGAATGACGATGAATTAATTACCATTTTTTGTCAAATTAATGTCACTGGGTTCTACTGAAAATTGTAGGATTGTAATCTGAAAGAAAATATGTGATGTCTAGTGACTGAAAGAAAATCTGCCGGAAGCGTGTATCGTGGTACCGAATTTGGATCTATGAATACCAATTCAACTCATCATTATAGCCTTATGATGATATTCACGATTTGTTTGTATACTAGTACTTACAGTGTGGAATTACTCGAACAACCACATATATCCATGGCACAAGAACCCTAAGTTTGGGAACATGCTTAATGAAGAAAAGAAGAAGATTGTGGAATTGTACTGTCAAAAATAATGGACCATTGGAGTTTATTTATCGTCTCACAAATAGCCATAATTAAGTCCTATTAGGATTCTCTAAAAGATCATCTTAGAGCGTATTATGATTTTGTATGAGTGAGATTTGAGTGTATCTAAATCTCATACATATAAGTTTTGAAATTCTCTAGGACTTTAATATATCTAATCAACAATTTGGCCGTCCTAGTATGGACGAGCTAATTAGGTCACATGGGACTCAAAATTTAAAAATAAGTTCTTTAGCAGTCACAAGTACCATCTTATATACGAGTCTTTCTATTCTAATACGAAATTCCGATTCACGATGACTTGCTATTTCGCATGGTGCATAGAGATAGATTTTAGCCATTATAGAAGCCCTTAAGCGCTCTGGCTGATAGAGACATAGCGAGGGACGGAGGCATGCATATATGGGTTTTCCCAACTTTTGATTGAAGAAATCCTTCGCAAATGATTTCGATCTGTTTTATGGAAATGATCAACCAGCTATGTGGGCCATTATTTGCTGGTTCAAGTTCTTTTTGGATGGTACTCCATGAAAAGTCACAATATTGGATCAATGCATTGTCGTCTTCAATGTAGAAATAGTTCTCAGGACCACCTCTTAAGCACATGCAATTTCTGTCAAGAGGAATGCCAGAATATTGAGGGCTTAAAGACACGTCAAATGCATAAGGCATGTTAGACAAGGCAAAATGTGTAGCTATTCATAATCTGGACAATTTGGTATATTAATGGATAGGTCTAGTCCGTGATGTCAAACCCTATTTTAGCTAGTGCTAAATTCAGCTACAATACTTGTGGCTCAGGTAAGCTACCTAGACGTGGGGGCGTGACGGGCGTCAAAGGCTGTACAGTAAAACTTCAAATTGAAATTAACTCTCACCGGCTTTTTCTTTCTCCTTATTGGCTTTACTCGTGATTGAATGCGTCTTTTGTTTTTGGGATTTTGATTGGGGTTTTGGATATCTCACAGCCCTGTTTGTTGGAATTTGATCTTCAAATTTGGGAGACAAGTTTGTTGGCACATGGCACATTTGATCTTCCAATTCGTTATAATCCATG
>NC_036240.1:5064800-5082687 GCF_002742605.1 Olea europaea var. sylvestris
TTTTTTTTTTTTTTTTTTGGCCTATTATTATCAGGTTTTAAAGTATTAAAAGAAATAATGGAGAAAATGCTGAAGATCGTTGATGAAGTTTTGTGTGGTACTTTTATTTGTGTTTTTGCCATAGTCCACTAGAAGATAATTTTTCTAATATTTTTGCAGATATTCAACCCTCCATTTGCTTCTGTGAAAGAAGTTAAAGAACAGTTCATGGAAACTTTATGAATATGCTAAACAATATTTTTAAAAGATATACATTGTGAAGTTAAAGAATCAAGATGTATCAATGAAAAAAAGAGATATAATATTGAGATGATGAGTACATCACAATGGTTGTATTTTTTTAATTATTAGTTTTTTATTGGATTAGGAGTATAATTGTAAATTTCTTGTGATATATTTATTAAAAATATATTTTAATTATGGTGTTATTATAATGAAGTGTAGTAATTAAATTTTGTGGTGGTAATATTATTATTATTGAGGAAATTACATCAACACCCTTTTTTTAACTTTTTATTTCAATAATCAGATACAAAGATTTTTATTTCAGAAAGGTGCATCTTATCCCACCACACCCCACATTAGATATTTGTCACGCACACACTCTCTCTAATACCTCTCTCTATCAATCTGTCTGACAAACACCCTCCAACTCCGACCACCGTTCATGAAAACTAGCCATTACTATAGGTGGACCCACATGGGGTCAGCTCACCCCACATAATTTTCATAGATTTTTATTTTTTATTTTTTGAAAGTTTAGATAGAGAGTGTTGATTCTATGCTTCGTTTCCTACATGGGTGAATGGGATGATAGAAAAGGAGAAGCTGAAGTAGAAGATAACATTGAAGTAAGGGTGACAATGGCTCAGCCCAGCCCTATTGCCAGGAGCTTGACTCGTGGCTCATGATCGCCACAAGTCGAGCTTGAGGCTCGTTTTGAAATGTTCGGCTCATTACTTAAGGCCCAAGCTTGGCTTAGCCCTCGAGCTCATGGCTCATGGGTTGAGCTTAGTTTGGCTCACAAGCTCGACGAATTTCTTCTTTTTCTAAAAAAAAAAAAAAAAACGAATTTTTTTTTTTTTTAAAAAAAAAAAAAAAAAAAGAACTCCCTCATCCTTTGTCCGGATTTAGGGTCAGCTAATTAAAGTTTCAAGTATGCGGAGTTAAAATTTTTACACTGACTTGTTACATATACAATTATTTCAAAAAATTTAAAAATTGTATTATGAAATAAAAAATTTATTAATATGATTAAATTAAATATCATTTACCTGACGACATGTAATTTCAATATACCAGTCATAAATGAGTGTCTTACCAATCTTTTACGCCTATTAATGATTCTAAAATATCTTCTTTAAGTTGGCACTTAACCTCGGACAGAACCCTCTGACTTGCACTAAATGAAGCTACAGTGCTAACCAGGGTGTTAGTAGGTTTTTGCAATCATAAATATCACTAGCCATTGTCATTCATACTTCCACCAAAATTCAATTACTTCTTCTAAACTTTTTCTAATTGATGCATTACTAGACATATGACGATTAAAGTAATCAATTAATTTGGCAAACAATGGATTTGGACTTGCATCTGATGTCTGATTATATGCGATAGACATACTAGAAGAACCTATTTTATCTTATGTATACGTGTTAATACATTCAAATAAATTCCATATTTCAACTTCGTTTTCTTCAAGATTAGTGAGAGGAGAAGGTACACAACAAATATTTGTACCCATTCGTAGTGCATATAATTCATACATTTTCGGATAAAGTTTGTTCTGAATTTTTTATAATTGATCTACGTTTTAAAAGTTAAAACTTTTAAAATTTGATCAATTACATATTTAGTATTTGACAAATTGTATCAGAGGTCCAGGATACATGCCAAAGAAAATAATATAGATAAATCTTTCCAATATTTTCTAAACTTTAACTTCATAGAAAAATGTAATTTTATTAAAATACGGGTCATTTTTGTATTTATCAAAATTCCTTACAATGATATAAAGACGTTCAAGCACTATACAACTAGTGGAATAGTACACTCTAGATATAATATTTGTAGAGTCATAATAACATGTCAAAAAATTTTAATTTTAAAAGCTAATTAACATTCAGTTAGATTCATTCAAAATAGTGTCATCATCGTTTCTAATATAAGTATTGTTATAACATTCAGTTATTAAATGTTCATATCATTCACAAGATTTCAATAATAAGTAAGCCAAGTTTCATCTATGTCATATGTCACTAACAAACATTTATCCATCATTCCAAATTTAGCATAAAATTCCTCGAAGACTTGTTTTTTATTATATGAATCATGATACATATTAGTTCATCCCTAATTTTTTGGATTTCGTTCTTAATATATTTCAAACCACCTTACACATTTAAATTAAAGATATGACACACACAACAAATATGAAATAAATAAGCACTAAAATCAGGATGCAGTACGCTACACAACTTATCAACAATTAGTTTATTAACACTAGTGTTGTTAAACATAAAAGAACGAATTTTACTCTCGCAATGATATTATTTAATAATATTCATAATAGCGTTAAATATATTATTAGCATTATGTGGGAATTAAATTATTTAAAAGCAATATTTTTTATGCATATACCAAAGTGGGTCTATGTAGTGTGCAATTGCAATAATATAATCTATTTTATTAATTTCTTTCCATAAATTCAAAGTTAAAGATATAACACCACCATATTCTTACAAATTAATAGTTAATTGTTTCTTTGTATGAAGGAAATTTCTATTGTATCGAAATGCGAAGTGCTTATGCTTATCCCAACGTGTCTGGGCTGATGATATTATTTCATGTATGAAACGAAATGTTGGTTATCCACTATTGTTAGAGGCAACTCAGCACCAGCAATGAATTTCACTATTCTCGTTCGAACTTTCTCTTCCAAATATGTTCACGTGCTAAGTGTCATAAAAAGCAGAACCGACGGTTGGATTACCAAATTGCAATTGTGATTAATTGCCACCAACAAGCCCATGTTTGGCCACACATTTATTGTAGTGACGGTTGAGAAGGGGTTCATTTGTTAGGGGGTTTTGAAAGTTTTGATGATCTCTGTGAAATTTTGAAATCTTGATAAATAATTGACTAAATAATGCTACAATGCATAAACTTTCAAGATTTTTTACAGTTTTGAGAAATAAATTAAGGAAGGCATTGAGCAATGTTGCGGTTAATATCAAAGTCGAATTGTAAACTTTTTGTTGATAGGGTACTCATGGATAGGTAGAGTGGGATGGGGATGAAGGGTGGGAATAAAGGTACGGAGATTATTGATTATTCAAAAGACTGATAGCGAAATGAGAGCTTTGGTTGTTAAAAAGCTCTCCGTCACTGGCCATTGCCTTTCCCTCTCACACATGATGGTGGATCGACACATAAGTTTGATACTCATTTTGCATCTTCCATGGCCGCTTCGCCGCTATGTTTTCACTCGAAGCACCATCGCCAGATTTTCCTTCCAAATTCTGTCTACTTTGTTTGATATGTTGATATTGTACTGATGGTGCGAGATCTCTAGCAAAGTTGAACGTCATCGAGCAACAACGAACGATCTCCTGCAATCTAGGTGGTATGATATGTGTGTCTATTTGAAAAAACAAGGATTTCTTGATTGGTATGATACAGGTAATGCGAGAGGTGATGATAGTTGCGCTACATCTCTGATTGTACATGTCTGTGTGGTTGGTTGAGATAAAAGGTGGATGCAGACTTGAGAAAGTGGTGACAGTGGCGATCGTGTTTGGTGCGGGTGATAGTGAGGTGGAGTGGCCTTTTGGGCGATGACGGTGGTGGTAGAGTAGTGGTGTGGAGTGGGATAAGATGAAGAGTGTTTGTGAACTATTATTTGGGTAATTGTGATCAATAAAGTGCGTAATTTGTAAGTAATAAATAATACGTAACCTAAAACAATGTATGATTTACAACTAAATTTTTAAAAAAAAAAAAAAAAAAGGCAAAAGTCTTTAGATGTATATTTTTCAAAAGAGATGAACTGGAGAAAAAAAATAGTAGTTATTAATTTATATATTCGTTAAGTTTTAAAGGATCTCAAAAAAACTATTGTCTTGTGGATTTAGTGAAATTATTAATTTAGTCTACTGGCCCAAATTAGGATCGAAGAATATTATTAATTAAGCGAGATTATTTACTTATCGAAAATTCATTTATCGAGGTTTTACTGTATGACCTTGTGCGATTTGTAACTAGTACGTAAGTGCAATTATAAATTGTGTGTTAGTGTAACCTTAATATATTTAGTTATTAATAAGTCACAAAATTGTTATAAGATAGACACATTTGTGACCACCTAATTTTTGAAATTTTTCCGTAATTTTATTATTTTTAAAAATGTCTTGAAACTTTTGTAGTTATATTTTTTTACCCTTTTTTGAAAAAGAAATAAAAATTAATAATCATCCAATCATATTGAGGGCACACATTTCCAAAATGGTAAATGATCTTACTCGAGAAATCAATTTTAAAATCCATGTGATCATACCATAGAGTACATTTGTGCACTAATTCTCAGGGATATACTCAGCATATCCCCTTTTTGGTGCTATAATAATCCATTAAGCATGAACAAATGGCTGACGTCTTGAAAATGACCTTTATGTGTTCGATAAAATGCTCCAAAAACCACATTCTGAGCCGGTAACTGTTCACAGTTATCCAAAGTTACCATCAGCAACAGTAAGATTCCAAAACCCATGTTCAAACGGCCCTACCTGTCTCCCATCTCCATTCAAGGCCCACCACAAAATTCCACAGCAAAATTTGACTTTTTTGGTATGAAAATAATTGATGGGGGCGTCACTTACGGGCTCTGCTATTCAAACAGGGGCCATTGACAAGGGACTAAGCAGGGACTGAGGTGGATGAGTAGCATTAGTGGTCACTTATTCCTGGGGATTTTCACCATTTATCAAGAAATCAATGTAGTTTGCGACCTCGGAGCATGTTTGGCTTAGCTTGTGTTAAGGAAGAAGCATAAAATGAAAAACTTGTTCGTGTTTTTCTTGATAGTGTGAGAATTTGGGTACTTGGTTTAGGAATGGCCAAGAGTCGAATTGTAGTTTAACTTCTTTATAGTGTATCAATGTGTTCTGTGTGATTGAAATGCTTGAACTTTTAGAAAGAAATTGGGATTGGTTATAAACAACTTAGGACATGTTTGGCTTCCTTTAAAATTTTAAATTATTTGTTATAATATCATTTTCCACTACACATTCACACAATAAAATATTCTACACTTAAACCAATAATTTTTTTTAAAATTTTTTAACTGAACATTCTTCAAAAAATAGTGTTCAAAACTTTTTAATTTCCCAAATAATGGGTGACAAATAGGGGGCTTAATTTCGAGTTTGATTTCTTCTTAACCTGATCAAAGTGTACTATCTTTAATTCGACTACTTGTAAATTCATATGTAATTTTACTTAAAAGTAACTTATATTGATAGTAAAATATATGACAAAATAAACAACTTAAACCTAACCAGATATTTTTCAGACCATAAATCATATAGATAAATCATGAATCCATGCGTGCTAGTTGACAACATGGAGTCATTCGATCAAAATTTCTTTATTTAAACAAGAAACGAGAAATGTTCAAAGCCAAATTCTTTTGAGTAATGCTATTCATAATTACTCATTATGGTAATCGTCCTACGTGACATCACACGTCATGATTTGTGATTTGATACATTAACGTGTTAATTTTTTTTTTTTATCTCATGCATCAAATTACTAACCGCCACATATATATCACAAAAAGCGACTATGATAGTAAATAACTGCAAATAGCATTATTCCAATTCTTTTTGGTACAAAGGGATCAATAATTGTCGAGAATTGGATTTTAAGAAAGGAGCATTAAAACCGAAAGATTCCATGATTCATCCATTGTCCTGTAACAACCAACTACCACATTTAAGTACATATCTTTTACCAGCCAAATCAGGTTAACAGGAAAATGGTCAAAAATTGAAAGGTCTGCATCCATGGCCATTTCCTAAAAAATTTAAATAATGCTGTTTATTGGTATTAAATGATAAACTAAATGAAAGGTGGAATTAAATGATCCATTTAATTTCGCTTATCATTTAATATCACATTAGCGTCATATAAGCGTGGGTTATAACGAAAATACATTTTAAAATTTTCTCAATTTCCAATTAAATCCCGAAACTCTTTCTTCTCTCAATTCTAAAATTTATGTGTTTCATTCATTCAACTCGATCCCAAACCTATTGTCCATTCGCCGACATCTCACCCATAAATATTGTCACCATTGCCGCCTCCGTCGCCTCATTTTCTATGAAAAAACTCCTAGTCGACTCCAAACCGACTTGTCATTTTCGTTTTCCTTTCTTCTTTCACTTCTTCTTTTGAATTTTCAATTTGACCAACATACTGGATCTCTCATTTTAAGGGCAAAAAAGTTGTATTTTTTTAAGGCAGAGAAGTTATTGAGAGAGTGAAGATTTGCAGATTGTTCTCGAAATTGTATTAAAATCGGAATTTGTGAAATATAAGAAGAATAGGCAGAAGAACATGATAAATTATTGTCTGTTAAATGAAATAAAAAAAAATTTAAAATGTTGTTCCCTATTTCTCTTCTTTTTTCATTTATTATATGGATTCCATTTAATATTTATTCACATCTGTACATTGTTTTTCTATTAAAGTTTTCAGGTATATAAATGTTAAAAAAATATAAATTTTTCTGAACCATTTCTTAATTGATTGTTGGACAAATGTTGACACTGTTTAATCTGTAAATATGGAGGAGTGGAAGCTGGTCTTTCATTATGTTTCTTCTTCTTGTTTGATTTTTTTGATGATTTAGAATGTTTATGTCTTCATGCAATTTTGAATTTTGTATACCAAATGTCGAAAATATATGAAGTTAACATGTAGATGTTAGAATTGATGGTCTTAATATTGTGGTTAAACTTTGAGTCTAAAACTTATGATTTCTAAAGTGGTAAAAGGAATTTCAAATTGGGAGTTTTACATAATCTTTAGTTTGTTGAATGAAAGTGTGAGTTTTCGAAGGTCAAATATCGAATTTTGGACATCAATCGAGTTAGCATGTTAAATATTGAGTTTAGTAAAATATCTCAAGTTTGCTATGTAAAAATCAAGTATGATGCGCAAATATTGAGTTTGCTGTAAAAATTTCGAGTATGCTACGAAAATATCGAGAGTTTGCTTAGGTACTTAACTTCAAATGCGTATAGCTTTTAATCCACATCTTTGAATTGCAATCTATTTTCTGCATTGAACTCTAAATTCAATTATCTTATCGATGGTACATTATTATGAAAAGTTGTACCCTAATTTCTTCACATGCTTCGCTTGTAATTTCCTCATTTAAGCCTCTTTTGGTCCTTTTATGCCCAAACTTCCTTCTTTTTGCATCAATCAATTCAAATTACGTTTGTAGCCTATAAAGGCAATATATACATATAGTATATTAAGTAGAAATGCACTTAATCCGCTACAAAATTCGAGATTTAACAACTTTAAATTTTCTATAAAATTCGAGAATTCTCACAATTTAGAAATTTTCCATCATTTCAACATTTCACAACATCTTGAGATTCTTCGATTTTAGAGTTTAAAAAAAATGCAATTCAAAATTATGAATCAAAAGTCATGTGCATTTGATTTTTGACACTCGAGCTAACTCGAATTTTGCTAGCGTACTCGAGATTTTCATACCAAACTTGTTGTTTACCCAGCATACTCAACTTTTACGTAGCAAATTCAAGGTTTCCATAACAACTCGAGATTTGACCTACTAACTTGACAGATGTCTACGAAATTCAACATTTTGACCAGCATCCATTCTATAGTTTAACATTAAGACTAAAATTCTAGATTTACATTAAAATTATATGTTTGAGTTCGTATATATACAATTCAAAATTTGATTTTCTACAAGGCATTTTCGAGATTCTAATTTCAATTTATTATATTAATAGATTTCATGTAGTTATCTAGTATTTGCCTCTAAAGTATTATCACTTGGTCAATAGGATATATCACTAACAATACTTCTCTTGAGCACCCAGGACACATCTCCAAGTGATAAAACGGGAGGGTGGAGAAATCTAGCTTTGTTTGAGGTTATCGCGTCAATGGTTCGAATCCTGAAATATGGATTTAACTCTTGAATAAGTGCAAGTGTACAAGCAGCCTTCCACCCTGTACCCTTGGAAGCATAACCTGTGATTTACCTCCCTCATGCTCCAGGACAGGAGCAGTGGAGGACCCTTAAGGTTGGGGTTCAACCTTTAACAATACTTCTCTTGAAATCTATTGGTTTGGCCTCAAAATTTGCACGCATACCATTTGTAAACTTTAATCATAAAAAGACTTCGACCATTTTTACAAAAGGTTTGTATGTAATTGCACCTCAAAAAATTACCTTTTGCAAAGTCTTCCTAAATTGACCACAACCGCAACTCAAACTCTGGCAACAAATCAAGTTTCCCCTTATATTAACAATGCACATGTAGAACACAAGTAAATATTCAATGTAAGAATGAAAATCAAAACACAAGATCACCGTGCGAATTGTAATGGCAGTTTCGAGTCCTTTTTCCATCCATCATCAAGAGTCTAACCATCATCTAAACTGGACCATTTTCTCGATTTCTTATGAAAAACTAGGATTGCAGCCAAAAAAAGTTCACAGTGGACAAAAATATAAAGACAAGATTCTCACATTAAGAAAGCAACTCCACAACCAGCAGTATTAGCCAGAGCCATTTTCAAAAGAAGAGGCCATAGTAAGGTCGGTCAATCATCAAAAAATGTGACCTGAGTCTCAGGGAAGAACATCAACCAAGTAGTGTTATTAAAGGATCATTGTCTCATATGAAGATAAAGAAGCCAAAATATAAACATGCGCGAGAAAAAAAATGAAAGGGAAAATATGGTCAATTTATTCGGAGTTTTGTCAATGAGGTTCCATAGGTACAAATATAGACAATGAATTAGTACATTAGAGGACCATGAACACCATGACACTACTTTCCCTTTCCTTCTGTTTCTGATGATCTGTTAGTATATAGTAAGTTAAAGCTCTGTTATGATACAGATCATTAGTCTACAGTCTAAACTGGTTCACCTACTGTTTTTACAAGTAACCATTTAATTTTAAACCTGCAAGTTTCCTATGATTTTTCCATCATCTTTCCCAGTATTAAACAAGAAACTGCAGAAGTCTTGCAAAAGCAAATCTAAGGTTTGAGTTTCACCCATTCATAACGTCCCGGGAGGGGCGTCTCAGTCAATGGATCAAAGTTGTACCTACAGAACAAACAGTGTGGGGGATTCAGATTAGTATGATGAACATTTTTGTTACATTAGAAATTTTGCAGAGATAAGAGTAGTCGTACTTCTCAATAAATTGCTTATGCTGATCATTTTCTGCACAGGAAAAAAACTCGTTCATTTCATTTGCAGTCAGGATGTCTCTTGACATTGGGTTTTGCATTCTGCTGTCGGCATCATTTCCAGCAGTAGGCCTGTTACTTGAACCAGGAGTTTTGATGGAACCTGAGTCCCTAATCAAGCTGCAAGGCGTGCTTTCCCTAGTGGTCCTGCAAAATAAGAATGTTAACCCCATTAATATATTTCAGGAGCGGTGAAAAATTATCAGTTTCTTTATCTTTCATCTTATTTCTCGTCACTCCTCTCTGTTCCAATCATGTGGCATGTGCCCACATTCATTTTCGACTGGTACATGTACCAGACTTCACAATTAAGATATAAGATACCATACATCGTGCTACAACAAATGCAAAGCATTAAATGACCACGACGTTTTACTTGGTAACAGACTTGCAGTAACTGCAGACTTGCTGATTCTATTTTTTAGGCAAAAAAAGTGACATAAATAGACATTGGGTGATTTCCCTATCCTACAGGTAATTTACATGAGTACCGGAGAATACCAGTTATGATAAAGAAACACAGCAGAACAAGCAAGCCACCGAGAACATTTTTTTTTAAAGATGGACACACAAAAGGTTATGATGCATTCAGTAACCAGAATCGACTAGAAATTGTAACTGGAAAAGGAAATAAAAATGGCAGAACCACTTTACTTAACTTGAGGTAGCATAATATAAAAAGTTACAAATGTTTTTGTGATTGTATCAATGGTTAACCAGTGGAATAACACAGTTTTGCATCTGAAAACGTTTATGGATTACGAAAGGTGTTGTGCTTTTAGATTCCCCAAAAGGCGCAGGACCTGATAGAAACAGCAAAGTTTAAAAATCGAACAAAAACGAAGTCAAGCTCCAATTTGATCCCCAGAAGATACAAAATCTCCTGTCATCTGGGATTTTCTCGGCAGCAAAAGAGATCAAAAAATTATAATAGCACTTTAGTCCAAGTTCGAAATAATTAAGATATCCCGATAAGCGAAACATAATTACTCTCAACCATACACCAAAAATGTGATACGAAGATAATTACATATTTATAAATAGAAAAAGCTAAGTCCTACAGAAGATGGAAGCAGCTTGAGATGAAAACAAAAACAAATAGATAACAGAAAAATCAGATAAATCTATTTCAAGCTCCAAGTATAACCAGCTTAATATGTTCATTAAAATTGAGAGAAAAATGAGTTCTTCCACATTTCACAGTTTCTCTTATCAAATTTGCAAAAAAATTCATTTACCTTTCACCCTGCTTCTAACAGTAAGAATCTTTATTTGATTTGAAAATTGTTTTCAAAATTAATTAACCAAATGTATAAAAAGAGCAAAATCTTAAGCTAAAAAGCTCACACAGTTAATTTAAAAAAATGTAAGCACATTTTAAATCACATCTAAAACATAACAAAACTAAGATCCAGAAAAAATAAAATCACAAATCCAGACATAATTTCAAGAATTTTCCCATCTTCCATACAGATTTTCACAATTAACCAGAAGCGTTGCGTAAAAATCATTAAAACATAGAAACCTTGTGCATGCAACCAAAAAACCCATTTCAACTAACTAAAAATTTCGAAGATTTTTGTTAGCCCCACACAGAGAACCTCAATCAGAAATTAACTCAACTATTTTACTATTGAAACATAAACAATAGTAGCCCCAAATTTTAGCTTTCTATAAATTTCTCACTTTTTTTAAATCAAACTGAGCTTTATTGTAGCCCAAATTCACAGAGAGATATAAATAGTTCAGCATAGAGAACTTCACTAATAATAATAATAATAATAACACCCAAATCTTTATTTGCCAAAATATAGAACACTTTTGAGCAACCATTAAGAGCATAAATTAAATTTAAAAGAAAAACTCAATCCACCAAAATAGAAACATAACACAATTTTAAAAAAGCTCCCCAATTTCAAAAAAAATAAAAATAAAATGGAAGGTCGAAACTTTACGTGCAAATCAAAAGACAAGAAGAAAAAAGAAAACCCAAATTCAACAAAAAAAATTGAATCTTTCAACATGCAAAAGCAGAAACAAGCAAAAAAATTAGCAGTGGTTAGAGAGAGAGAGAACACCTTTCTTTGCCTTCAAATTCCAGTACATTTTCTCCAAATGAAGCCTCCACCGAGTTTTCATCCTGTTTTTCCTCCAATTTTTTTTCCTTTTCTTTTTCTTTCCCAGAATTTTCCACGCTGTTGGGACCCACTCTAGCCTTGTTTGAATTAGGCTCCTTCTCCAGGGGAGGGTATTTCTGTCTTCTCGATTCAGGGGGTGCAGGCTTCTCCAGGCGTCTGTTCCTTAGTTGCATGTAACACCCATCACCACAGCCTTCAGCCGCCACCCCCGTGGAGGCGGCGGCGGCGGCTGAAGATTTCTCTAGGCGTTGTAGTGCTAGCGTTTTAGCCCTTGTCCGAACCCCGAGTGAGGATTGGGCATGGCTCACCGCCACTTCTCTTGTTGTCTTTGACTTTCTTATGTACTTTCCCATTTCTTCTTCTTCTTTCCTCCACTATTCTCTCGCTGTGTCTCGTTCTTGTATGAATGTGGGCTCTCTATCAAAACATCACTTTATACAGTTTTAGAAGGATTGAGAAAGAGCCCAGGTTGGGGTTCAACCTATTTTTTTTTTTGAGAAAGAACCCAGGTTGGTGTGGTTTACAGGGTTTTTAGGTTAGAGAGAGACTGGGAGTTCTCACTGTACGATCCTTGGTATACACGGCGGAAGGAATAAGAGTAGCGGAGGCCAGGGGGGGTGGTGGTTATACGAATAATCCTAATTGAAGATTATCTCCTGGGATGTGAAGAAGATATACTCAATATCTCGGCTCTTTTGTCCTCTCTTTTTGTTCTAACAATGGAGTCAATATTATTATAAAATAATGTGCATGATATTGAATTTTCTTTACAAAAATATTAATTTTTTATTGTTATTTCACTATTTCAATCATCATTTTTTTACTTTTTTTTCTCTCAAGAAGGACCCACTTTTTCTCTCTAACGATCAAAAAATTAATTTTCAAAATCACTATCGAACAAGCTTACAATCTTTTTATTTAGAGAGAAAAGTATGTTTTATCTGTGAATGAAGAAGTAAAAAATGACACTTATAATATTGAAATAACAATCAAAAAATTTATTTTTTGAATAAAAAATTACTACCAAACAGTGACTTAATCATTCAATAGGATAATTAATGTAAGTAAAAAAATTTATTTGGGTAATTAAAATGTCTCTATCTTTTAATGCTTTTGTGAAAAGCATCCCTACTTTTCATTTTATGATATTTTTACTCTTATCTTTTACATTTTATTGTTGAAAATGTCGTTTTGCCTGTATACCGTTAATTGCTATGTCCGTTAATTGCTATGTTAACTCAATACAAAAAGGCAAACTTTCTTTTCAAAAACCAAGGTAATATATTCCTGAATTGTTCATAGCTATCAGTTCCCCTTCTTAAATGCATCTTGGATTTTGGAAAAAGAAAATTTGCTCTTGTTTTCTGATGATCTTCCCACATTCCTGAAGAAACCCGACCCTAGGTATTGTTCGTGGGTTCATGAAGGTTTTTAGAGAGGATCATGAAAATCTCATGTGGCTAGGAATGTGAGATGATGATTCCATATTTTTTTCTCGATTATATTGTTGAAATTCTTGTAATGTTTGATCATACTAAGTATTATTACCTTGGTAGACGATCAGAATTTATTTTTTCAAATTATTGGTTGAGCCATGCTTCGATACCAGGCAAGGGTTCTACAGAACTCCTACAAAACACACACAAACAGGGGTGGGGTGGGGATTTTTGGGGTCATTTTTTAATGAGGTGGGACCCACCTCTTGTGAGGGATCTGGAAAGCTTCTATTGAGATGGTTCTGTACATCCATCAAAACTCTTATTGGTTCTCATCTAGCCAAAGATTAGGTGGGGCTGGATTTATATTGATAGCTCCTTTGGCAAAATCACTGGCTAAAGGCTGGGAAAATTTTTTGAAGGAGATATCCACATCTTGAGGATGCTGATCAAAACACAATTTCATTTATAGCTAATCATTTAGATCAAAATGCCTTCTAACATCACCGGTAGTTAAACAACCTCATGAGTAAACAGGCAAATCTGTACCCTCAACTTTAAATTTGCTGCTTGAAGAGCAATGCCCAATTTCATCAGCTTGATCAACTCTGCTCAAATCAAGATCAAGTGCTACAGAGCCAGGAGCCTGCCACTCATTCAGTGTCATACCACGGTTAGTTATGAAATCAGATGTAGAATTAGCAGATCAACTGACAGTAGCAGGATGGAAGATCCTTTTCGCAATGAAAGATGAAAATAATAGTGAAAATACCCAAAAAAAAAAATGAATGGTCAAAACATTTTACACAAAATCATTAAAAG
Source organism: Olea europaea var. sylvestris (assembly GCF_002742605.1). Classification (NCBI taxonomy): domain Eukaryota; kingdom Viridiplantae; phylum Streptophyta; class Magnoliopsida; order Lamiales; family Oleaceae; genus Olea; species Olea europaea. Next base: position 5,078,727 of record NC_036240.1, read on the forward strand.
GAATGGATGTTTTGAACTAATTATCCTCCTTTTTTATTTAATTTTTTTATAGTCAAGCCGTTCAACTAATGCAAATTGCCCCCTCAATCCTAATAAAAGGGGCAAAAGAGAATATGTAACCAAGCACTTGCTTGGGAGTTTTGGGGATTGATTATGTATATTTTTTATAATCTCAATTTTGGACATTTTTGAGAAGATCAATTTTGATTGATTTTAGTCCCGTTTAAATCAATCCAACACACACTAGAGAGTTTATTATTCAGCATTTTAAAAAGTTTTTTAAGAAAAATAAAATTACATATATATCTTTTAGTTAAATTTTGAATTTATAACCTTTTATACAAGTCCTCTTACTCATAACTAATATTTTATTAATAAATATATATTTTTTTTTCCATAAAAGTGAATTTTTATCTTATAAGTTCATCTCCAAAAAACTCTTTATATATAAGATGCTCTTTGTTTTAGAGAGTCAATTCTTAAAATTATACTCTAAGAGACCCTATAAATTAATATTTTAAAATAGGGAGTTAGTTAAGGTCTCCAAATTTAGCGAGTCAAGCCCAATTTCTATAATTAAATACATTCAAAGTATTTTCGATTTTTAATAAAGGAAAATAATATAATAATTTAGAGGGAAGTTAATGAAAATAAAAGATAGAAAAATAATATATATATATATATATATATATATATATATATTATTAGGGTAGTAAAATTAAGTATTAAATATAAAGAGTCTGTTGAAGCATTTAAAATTTCTTACTCTCTAAATTTATATATGCTCCCTAAATTACAAATATGCTCTTTAATTAAAAATAAAGATTCGTTTGGAGATACTCTTAGTAATACTTATAAGCAATACAAAAGTTTTGAATAAAGTATGTGGATTGAAAATAATTATTTTTAGGGATGAAATTGAAAGAGAATTTGAAAAAGGCAAAAACCCATTGCTAAAAAAATAACAAGTACCGATTTTTTCAACCTCCTATAAATCGTGTCCCCCGACAGCAATCAAAATCAGTGAAAAAATTCTCAAGCAGGCCCTAAGACTTACGAACTCAGCTGAAAAAAGCTCTTTATATTGTAGGCTACCTAATCTTCGAGAACGAGAAATGGAATAGCAGAAACAAAAGTGTACATTGACAACAAATAATTTTTGACAAAGGGTTATTCCCCTTGTACATCAAGAAATGTGAAGGGTGTGAACACCTTGATGTTGTATCCCAATATATATCAAGAATAACCCTTGACACTATAAGCATGTTTGAGCCTCATTTTTTAAAATTCATTTTTTTTCCATAACTTATTTTAAATCACATATTTTTCTAATAAAATAACTTTGCATGTAAACCTAAAATTTTCACACTTTTTACTATACATTCTTGAAAAAATTACTTTTCATAAAATTTATTCTAAAAAAATTTTGACTCTAAGAGGGAATTGACGATTAAAATATACACTAACAGTTGAAATTCACATCATCTTCGTACTTTAGATAAGATATTGAAGTAACATTGAAATTTTTGGAGACAAATAAAAGACTATACCCCTGCTTGGGTCTTATTTTCTAAAAGTTATTTTTTCTCAAACTGATTTTCAACCTACATTTTTTAATAAAATAATATTGCATGCGGAATCAAAATTGTTTCCTACTCATTAATCACACATTATCCAAAAAGATTAATTTTCACATAATTTATTTTTAAAAAAATCTCTTGCAAGCAGGGCCTATGTATATATAAAGTAGTAGAGTATGCTAAAATTAAATCCATCAAGTTTTATATTTTATTTTTATTTTTCTATGAGAGGTGAGAGAAAAATCAGAAAGATTGTAAATATTAATTTCTTGAGTTATTTAATTAATTCATTGGAAGTGTTGGGAAATATTACGCAATTTCCTTTATTTCTATTTGATAACAATATAATGAATCTTAAACCAATATGTTGAATCAATTCAAAAAGAAGAAAAGAGAAGAGAAGAAGAAGAATAAAGAGAGAACCAAAATCTATTGAGCCATTGGAATTCAGATTTTCAAAGAAAGTAGAAACAGTTTTTATACTACTACAAGGAAACCTAAAAATAATAAGAAACCTACAAAAAGGAAATTACATATTATGCTAAAATAAATAACTAAATAACTAACACACGTTTTCATCCCCCCTCAAACTCAAGATGCTAAAGCAAGAAGCAGTGAGAATTTGTCACGCAAAAAGCAAAAATGATGAACCGGATGAGACTTAGTGAAGAAGTCAGCAAGCTGCAACGATGAAGAAACAAAAGGTAGGGAAATGGTGCCAGTCTACAGATGATGACGAACCAAATGACAATCAATCTCAATATGCTTTGTGCGTTCATGGAACATAGAATTGTGAGAGATCTGAATGGCACTAGTATTATCACAATACATGGGAGTTGGGGAGGAATGAGAAACACCCATATCTACAAGTAACCATCGCAACCACACAATCTCAGTGGTGGTGGATGTCATAGCTCGATACTTTGCTTCTGTAGAGGAGCTGGAAACAACAGTCTGTTTCTTACTTTTCCAAGAGATAAGTGAATCACCCAAAAATACACAAAAACCCGTAGTGGACTTGTGATCAATGGGGTCGCTGGCCCAATCAGCATCAGAGTAAGCACGGAGCACTAAGGATGAGGTCGATGGAAACAAAAGACTCTGAAAGCATGTACCACAAAAATAACGCAAAATACGAACAACTGCTGCCCAATGAACTGTAGTAGGAGCTGAAACAAATTGACTAACAATGTGAAAGAATAAACAATATCAGGACGTGTGATGGTAAGATAAACTAGACATCCAACAATAGTGCGATACAAAGTGGAATCAGTCAATGGCACACCATCAGAGGATGAATATCGAACATTGGACTCAAGAGGAGTATCAGCAGATTTATTATCAGTAAGATGAGCACGCTCAATGACATCCATAGAATACTTGGACTAAGAGATAAGATAACCTCTAGGAGAAGAAGCAACTTCGATCCCCAAAAAATAAGACAGTGTGCCCAAGTCCTTCATTTCTAAATGACAAGCCAATTCTGATTTCAAACTTGCAATTCCATCAATATCATCACCAGTAATAATCATATCGTCAACATATAGCAATAATAGAATGCGACCAGTTGAAGTGCATCTAAAGAATAAAGTGGAGTCATGATGACTGGATGTAAAACCAAGAGAGCTAACAACGGTGGAAATTCTCTCAAACCAGGCACGAGGTGCTTGTTTGAGGCCATAAAGTGCCTTCTTGAGTTTGCAAACAAATCCAGGAGAGTGAGAAAGCCAGGAGGAAGAACCATATAAACCTCATCTTGAAGATTTCCATTTAAAAAGGCATTTTTGATATCCAATTGAGAGAAACTCCACTGACGAACAGATGCAACTGCAATAAGTGTCCGATCATTGGTCATCTTGGCGACAGGAGCAAAAGTCTCTTCATAATCCAAACCATACTGTTGATTAAAACCTTTAGCAACTAATCTAGCCTTGTGGCGTTCAATCGAACTGTCAGATTTGGTTTTAATCTTATAAACCCAATGACAACCGATAGTATGTTTACTTGAAGGCAATTCAACCAAGTCCCAAGTGTCTGTCTTATGTAGAGCAGAAAGTTCATCAGCCATAGCTTGTTGTCAAAGAGGATCCAAAATAGCTTCTTTATAGGAAGATGGTTCAACTAACTTATGAATGGATGTTAGAAAATAGCAAAAGGACTCAGAATAACAAGAATAATCAAAATCAGGTAACTGAGTGGACTTACGAATACATTGAGGATAACGAGGAAGAGATGAAGCAGGAGCTGGATCAACAATCTCAGGCAGTGCTTGGAAAGCCATAGAAGGAGGAGGGGTAACATGATCTAAAGCATGTGTACCTGTAGGACATGAAGAATCAATAGTACATGGGGTATGGGAAGGTGAATTGTTTATATCATCA
>NC_036240.1:5084009-5085311 GCF_002742605.1 Olea europaea var. sylvestris
CTATGAATCAACGAAATTATCCAATTTTTTAAGGAAACCAACGATAACCAACGTACTTCCACAAACTATAGTTGAAATATACTTCACAGTATACGTATAACCAAAGTAATACCACCAAAAGATCATAAATTTACCAAAGAATAAATCGCATTTCAGAATCACCCTGAAAAAACGACGTACGCGCCCTCACGCACCACCACTGTCTTTGCACGTGGTCCTCACGCACCACCGCCACGCTCAGCCTAACATCGACACGCGCCTGACCGGACGTTTCGTCTCAACCTGCTGAACAAGGATCTAGTCTCCATTTTCTTAATGGATCTCCAGTTTGGTCGGAATCTTGATTTTAAGTTGCGGTCGAATAGGTTTTTTATACAAACTTTCTTTGCCTGATTTCTATCTTGATTTCAGCACGACCCAAACATAAATTTCACAAATTTCACTCAATTATAGGCTCTGATACCATGATAACAATATAATGAATTTTAAACCAATATGTTGAATCAATTCAAAAAGAAGAAAAGAGAAGAGAAGAAGAAGAATAATAAAGAGAGAACCAAAATCCATTGAGCCATTGGAATTCAGATTTTCAAAGAAAGTAAAAACAGTTTTTATACTACTACAAGGAAACCTAAAAATAATAGGAAACCTTAAAAAGGGAAATTACATATTATGCTAAAATAAATAACTAAATAACTAACACACATTTTCACTATTTACCCACACGATCTTTTGTTGTTTAAAAGAATATTAGAAAATAAAGAATATAACACATAAATTAAACGGATCGTCAAAACTTTTCACTTATGAAAATTGTTACAACCATATAGAATTTCACTCACCAATACAATCTCCAAATATTATAAAGAAAAATAAACTCGAGTTTTACCATATCTACTCTTCTACCATTTGTACGAAAAGTTTCAAGATGCTAGATATACAATATTTTTCCTCTCAGATCAACTCTTAGGCCACACATTAAAAAATAATGAAATTTATCCACTATTTATAAGATCAATAACCAAGTAGAAGAGTTTAATTTAAATTTAAATGATACTCCTTTAACTCAAAAAGGATTCGTTTATATGCAAGACTTCAAAATCAGATGTAAATTGGAGACCAAATTTTGTAAAGATTCTTCTCTCAACTTTAATTTAAAAGTCTTCCATACAATCATAACATTTTATTATTTGCAATAGAAATCCTCCAACTTTTGAGACAATTACTCAAGAATAAGATCTCTCTTAGATTATGTTTTGGATTTTATGACATTAATGACTAAAAAGAACATTTACTTCTGCA
>NC_036240.1:5088237-5095085 GCF_002742605.1 Olea europaea var. sylvestris
GCTTTGTCACGCTGCAAGACATTTTCATCATCTAGACACATAGTTAGATGTTAATCTTGGAAGGTGAAGTAAATTATTAATTTAAGAATATTGATGATAAACTAAATGGAAATTTTAATTTATGTTATTCTGATCAGATCAAGATAATAATATCAAGAAAGTTAGCCACCGTGAGAGAGAATCTAATTGGTCACACACAAAAGGGAGAATCAAAAAATTTGAAATTGATATTTGACCTAATTTAAGTGAGAGATTGTAAGCATTATATCCAAGGGCTAATTGTTGAGTAGACTTAATAATTACTATTGGAATTTTTGTTGGGCTAAGATTACTGCATATAAGGCATTGAATTTCTGCACAACGCACTACATATTTTCAATGTTTTAGTGGGCCACTACAAAATTTTGTTACGATGATAAAGTCTGTAGTTTGACTTTAGATAATGCAAAGTATAAGAAAAATGTTGTAGAAAAATTGATTGACCAACTGAATCTTAATTTTGATGCTAAACTCTTTCACACAAGTTGTGTTTATCATATATATATTTTTTTAGTAAGATGGCATAATGTATATTGAACCACGATTGAGAAAATTTAGTCATGCCATTGCTTTTATTTTGTCTCTCCATTTCGTAAACAAAAATTTACGAGTTTACATGCAGATTCGAACTTACATGACACGATATTTGTAACAGATATAGGTAACAACTAAAAACTTTACTTATCTCGTGCTATAATTATGATTTAATTATAATATGATTATTACTAATTTTTATAAAGGAAGGCATTCAATGGTTTTGATTATGAAGATGAAATTCCATAAATATTGGGAGGACTTGCCCATGTTATTCTCTCTAGCTATAGTTATGGACCATTGAATTAATTTACATGATTGTAAATGTACATCAAAAAATATTATTCGCTTTAAGATTTGATATTCCTATTAGACATTTTGATATAGAAAGTACTTTGTGTAACTTATATTCACAATATGATGTCAAACACGAGAGACATAATTATCCACAACCACCCTCCATCCACAATTTCGTATTCTTTGATGAAAATTTATGAACATAATAAGTGTGAGTACTGGACCTAGTTCATCACCTTTTCATTTCTAAAATAGTATTGTAATAGATAAAATGAAATCCCCACGGAGTTAGCTAGATATTTTTTTGTGTCATAATCTTAGTGTTTTAAGTCGAGAAGAAAAAAAAATAATTTTGATCTTCTGGGATGGTGGAGAATTCTTTGCATCTACGAATTGATAAATGAGTAGCTTAAAAGCTCCTTTGAGCCATTGAATTTTCCCTCGTTTAAACGGGACTCGTGTCCCTTTTTGGTTGGGCACTAAAAAAATCAGGGATGTAAGGTAGCTCCCGCCAAAGTAAAGCAGAAAACAAATCAAAATAAGTACAAAACCTAGACAAATTTTTATCTCTTAGTGATTTCCTTTGTGTAAGCTTGTAAGGCAGATACAAATGCCATTATAGTCTAAAGAGACTCGAAGAACATAAGACTTTTTGGTCAAGCCCAAATGATTTTGGACTGGATGATCCTACCCCCACCATGTCTATCCTTTTACCTTACCTTAAGAAGAAAAAGGATGGATGAAGATTGGAAAATAATGGAAGAAGTGTATAATACGACAAGTAACTTAAGGGGTGGCAACAAACCTATGGCTGATCAACGTAAGTAAATTATGCTTAGACGCTTCGTAAAGTATTACCAATCTACGAGAGGAGCTGCTAGATGAGTATGCTTTGTCTCTTTAAATTTACGGAATGTGATATGGGAAAAATAATGGGAGTTTACATGTCTAAGTAGGAAAGATATCATTAGAATATAATACAAAGTCACTTTTTCTTGCTTTCACAGAGAAATGACAAATAATATCGAATATTATCTTTGATGGCACTTGATGTACTCCGTTTTTGATGTGAAATGTAGCATTGAAGGCTACATATAGTGCAGATGGTATGGTTCTATCAAAATAAGTAATTAGATTGACATAATATATATTTTAGGCTCTAATGGGATTGAAGGAGCAGCAAAATGCAGAGTCCCAAATACAAAACAAGATGGCTACTGCAGTTGTTGAAAATTTTCACCAAATATGACTTTCATGTATTTTCTGGAATACATAATTTTAGATTTATTATTGTAAATTGACATTTTATTTGCTTTCTAAAAAAAATGTACGCGAAATACTCATTCATTACAATGTCAACTCTTCTTACACATTGTAGTCGGTTTCAAGCCTAGATAAATTATGAGAGTTTTTCCTTTTGATGAAATATATATTTTTTCCGTTTGACATTTCCTTACAAAATTATGTCTTTATTATTCTTCAGAGAGTGATAGTGCAATTTTCAGTCCAAATATAAATTAAAAAAAAATGAGTTGAACCCAATTTCGGTGAAACAATCTAGCTCACGCTTGGCTCACCTCACAAGCAAGCACGAGATGCTCGCTTGGTGGGCCAAGCTGTGTCAGGCCCGCCAATGAGCAAGTCGAGCGACTTGGCTCGATCCAACCTATTTAACAACCCTAAATTAAACATAAACAGTGATCCCACTTTTAGATATTGAAATTTATTTAGTCCTTGCTTGATTTTGATTATTTGAGAATCACTTGTCTCCCATATTCTCCTACATTTGAACTACAAATTCACAATAAATAATCATCTTTTGAAAAATCAAATTTCAAAATTTTTTTTTAATCAAACAATCGCTTAATTTTTGGTGTGCATGTTCAAATAAATACCCAAATCAATTACATATATCTTTCATTACAAATCAATCGCTAATACCCGTTTTTACGATTGCTAGAATCTCTTTCCTATGTGAAATATAACAGAACACAAAATGTCCAAAGTAGGGCAAATATCACAAACTGTATAACATTTTCATTAGTTTGCTAAAGTGTAGATAATTTGTCAAATAAAAAAAAATAAATGAGAACTTCAAAGTTTTAAAAAATGTTAGGAAATATTTATTTTTAAAGCTGAAAAAAGGTGAAATTAAGATCTATAAAATATAGTGATCTTCAGAATGTCTCGATTTGTTTGACATTCATTCTAAGTCTGTATCTCATTAAACAAATTGAGATATTAACCATGTTGATTGGCTTTCAAGATATTTTCTTCATGTTCGGCTGAAAGTGAATAGTTTATGTCTCAATATTTATGAAGACATTCAACTTTAGATAGAAATACTCTCACCAAGTCCATCACGAAATAATACCCTTTATTTCTACATTCATTTGGCTATTACATCCAACTTTCTTGATATTCTAGAAAATTTCATCTCATAAAATATTATAAAAGATTTATAAAGAAAACACACACAAACTTCTACATTCATTTGATTAGAAAATGCACGGATATACATACATATATCATTTTGCTCTCTTTTGCACAAATATTGGCTCACAGTGCAAGTCTTTACTTTACCGAACAAGTTTTGGTAAAACGATATATGGATATGTGCCGAGTTCTCAATTTGACTGTAAAAATTTTGAAAGTATCGAAAATAGATGACCAACAAAACTGCGGCCTTAATGTTTGTTTATTCTTTAATTTACTTGTACCATAGTGTCTGGCATAACATGTTTCATTCTATCCGCAAAATACAACTGCAACTTTGTGCTTTGAGGACATTTTTTAACGAAATAAAAAGAAAATTTGAAGTAATTTTAGAAAATTACAATAATACCTATCTAAATATCGGAAATATCTCGCGATACGAGTTGTAGCCGACTTTTTTTTGGCATTAGTCGCATTAATGAAACATTGGATACCCTTTTTTGGGTGGCCACGTGGATATAGCATTTAAATTTTTTATATAAGTTTTCCTACGCGCTATAAAGTTAAAAGTAGCTCACGCTTGCTATGCCATGTCTATGAGAAATTATTACATAACCCCTATTTGAGCTTATTATTCAATTTTTTTTTTTTAAACTCATTTTTAATCACACATTTTCTTAATAAAATAATTTGTATATAAATTTAAAATTTTTCCCTACTTTTAACATCTATTCTCTAAAAAATAACTATTACAATATTCATTTTTTAATCATCTCAAGTACGATACTTTTAACGCTTAAAGAAAAACCGCAATATAATTATTTCCTTGAGCCATCGCAATTCTCTTGCATCTCCTCAATAATCTAGTGGCGAACCCACGGTGGGTTCTGGTGGGTCATGTGACCCATCAACTTAAAATTGAGAGATTTTTTTTAATTATTATTAATAAGAAATAAAATTTGAAGTAGAAGAACCTAAACTTGAAAAATTTGAAAGCTTTGAATGAAGTTTTAATTTTTTAAAGAACGTCAAAGATTATTCATGAAAAGCTATGTGCCTCATTCTTCGGGAAATTATTTCTTTTTTATCATTTCTTTTGTATTTTCTTATGAATGGAATATGAGATCCACTTAAGTGCTCCAATTTCTATATTGTTTTGACGATTTTACGGTAATGAACTCTTGCTGTGATTTTTGTCTTTGTTTGGACTTGAATGCTGTTGATAATGTAACGTTCAGAATTGTTGTGATTTTTGTATTTTTCACTTGGATTTATTGTGATGGAAAAATAATTTAAACGTAAATATGCGTTTTCTTTGATGATCACAATGTTAATGAAAGGAATATTCGAGATAAAAGTGATGAAAATGATGATGAATATAAAAAAGAACGACAAACTTGATAATATTTTAGATAAACGTAAATTTGTCTTTTTTGTAGGTTCGATTGCATCCCACTAACTAAAAATGTCTACATCCGCCACTACCTCTACTCATCCTATTTCAAGAGTTAATATTGATTTAATTTCTTGAAAGAAATTACTACTTTTTTCCACGGCTTCAATTGTAAATTTATTTCTTACTCTTTTCTTTATTTCAACTCGGGATAAAATCACCAAAATAAGAACTTGGAGGTCATCATCCCTAAAACTCAAATTTTCTCTCGTGTTTGTTTATCTAAAGTTACATGTCAAAGCCCCAAATTAGGATCAGGCACGGTTGAATTGGGAAGTGAATATAGTCGGCTCTTCGATTCTCGAGATAGAAGAAATTTTAGTTGAAGAAATTTCCTTTCGTTTAGTTCACACTTGGCCATCGAAAGCACCATGTTTTAATATTCACTTCAAGAATAATGAACCAACATACATCATGTCTTCCCTACGTGGACTACGATTAAATATATTGCCAAGAAAGCTAAGATCATGAGTTAATTTCACAAATGATTACTAATGTTTGAGCGAAATTTCAAGTTGACCCTTAAGTATTTTAAGATGAATTTAGTTACTAAAGTTGGACAATGTCATTTGAATATTGTAGTTCTTACACTTATTTATAGTCATTAGCTTATACTATTGCTAGTTTATTTCTCGCTTTTCTATTGATTTTCTTGTTTTATCGTTTTAAGGATATAAATGCGAGTTGCAAGAGGACAAGGAGTTATGAATTAAAAGAGCGGGTTACAATGCACCACGAGAGACTATGTTCAAACAGAATTTTTGGAAGCGAAATATGGACAAAAAATGAGCATCTGAGTGAAATATCGGCGTGAAATAGAAAGGGACACCCCGTTGGTGGCCTCAAAAATCTGGAAGCTGCCAAAAGACAGCCAGAAAAGGGGGAGCTCCTAAATTTTTTCCTACGTCCATCAAAACCTTGCGAGGCGACCAGACCCTCTTTCTGGTGGCTTTGAAATTTGGTGCCCGTCTTGTCAATCTAGAACTAGCTTGCTTGAACTTCTTCAAATCAGGGCAATTTAAGCATCTTTCTTGTGCATGAATCATAAGGGCACTTTTGGACCTTTTAGGCACATTTTCCTAGGGTAACAAATGAAGAGTATAAAGGCACAATTGAGGAATCAACAAGGGGACTTGACTTAGACTTTTAAAGGCTCAACAAGGAGGAGGAAAGAAGAGCAAAACTTAATAGAAGACTTGGAAGAAATGTTGGAGAAATTGAAGGAAGAATAATCTAGTCAAAAGACGTGTTTCAAGTGCTATCTTTGATTTTTTTTTTTGCTTGATGAGGTAAAGAGTAAAACTTAATAAAGACTCAGAAGAAATCTTGGAGAAATTGGAGGAAAAAAGATCTAGTCAAACGACGTGGTTCAAGTGTTATCTTCGATTTTTTTTTTCCGCTTAATGAGGTAAAGTATATCTTTCTCTCTTATAGTTCTTGTTACTTCTCTATTAGCTAAAATTCTAGAGGTTGGAATTCTTAATGTGACTTCAATGAGTACCCATTCCACGCTGTAATGTTTATATGCTTAATGCCCTTTCATTTTTTTAACACCAAATGATTCTTAGTGAAGTGATATTTTCTGAAGATTATTTAAAATATAGTCCAAATAAGAGTATCTCTAGGTTTTTATAGAAGATAGAGATACACTTCTAATCCTTAGTGATCCATCGAACTATTCTTGCAAAATTAACAATGTTGAAATTTAAATTAATTGACGTAGAGATATAGTATGTTAATACGCTCAATTTGGGGTAATTAATGCTTGAGAAAGGTAGAAACCCGTTATAGGAGAATTAGGTCTATAATAGGAAATGAGTTAACATGAAATTGCTTATTCTGAAATTAATTGAGTGAAAGTTAAGTGAAATCTTGAAGACCTATACATACTCAGTAAGAGTTTTCTGAAAATTCCCTTCTCCTTGATTTCTCCATTTTCTAATTTCCTTTCATTTAAGTAGTTAATCAAAGCGATCAAAGCAATTTATGTATATTACATGACAATTTAATCAACTACAATTGAATAATTTAAACACAAGTAATCGATTCTTGTAGGATCAACACCTCTTATCACTCTATTACTTATTCA
>NC_036240.1:5097720-5185220 GCF_002742605.1 Olea europaea var. sylvestris
GGTGGCTTTGAAATTTGGTGCCCGTCTTGTCAATCTAGAACTAGCTTGCTTGAACTTCTTCAAATCAGGGCAATTTAAGCATCTTTCTTGTGCATGAATCATAAGGGCACTTTTGGACCTTTTAGGCACATTTTCCTAGGGTAACAAATGAAGAGTATAAAGGCACAATTGAGGAATCAACAAGGGGACTTGACTTAGACTTTTAAAGGCTCAACAAGGAGGAGGAAAGAAGAGCAAAACTTAATAGAAGACTTGGAAGAAATGTTGGAGAAATTGAAGGAAGAATAATCTAGTCAAAAGACGTGTTTCAAGTGCTATCTTTGATTTTTTTTTTTGCTTGATGAGGTAAAGAGTAAAACTTAATAAAGACTCAGAAGAAATCTTGGAGAAATTGGAGGAAAAAAGATCTAGTCAAACGACGTGGTTCAAGTGTTATCTTCGATTTTTTTTTTCCGCTTAATGAGGTAAAGTATATCTTTCTCTCTTATAGTTCTTGTTACTTCTCTATTAGCTAAAATTCTAGAGGTTGGAATTCTTAATGTGACTTCAATGAGTACCCATTCCACGCTGTAATGTTTATATGCTTAATGCCCTTTCATTTTTTTAACACCAAATGATTCTTAGTGAAGTGATATTTTCTGAAGATTATTTAAAATATAGTCCAAATAAGAGTATCTCTAGGTTTTTATAGAAGATAGAGATACACTTCTAATCCTTAGTGATCCATCGAACTATTCTTGCAAAATTAACAATGTTGAAATTTAAATTAATTGACGTAGAGATATAGTATGTTAATACGCTCAATTTGGGGTAATTAATGCTTGAGAAAGGTAGAAACCCGTTATAGGAGAATTAGGTCTATAATAGGAAATGAGTTAACATGAAATTGCTTATTCTGAAATTAATTGAGTGAAAGTTAAGTGAAATCTTGAAGACCTATACATACTCAGTAAGAGTTTTCTGAAAATTCCCTTCTCCTTGATTTCTCTATTTTCTAATTTCCATTCATTTAAGTAGTTAATCAAAGCGATCAAAGCAATTTATGTATATTACATGACAATTTAATCAACTACAATTGAATAGTTTAAACACAAGTAATCGATCATTGTGGGATCAACACCTCTTATCACTCTATTACTTATTCACGATCCATGAACTTGCAATGTTGTACTTGTAGATTGCGAACATTATACGTTTAACTACTCTGCTAGTGAAAGCAACATCCAATCTCGACTTGAAATCGTTAAATGTTGGGGTAAACAAATGGGCATTTTATTCATCAATTACAATTTGCTAAATTAAAAACTCAGTTGTTATTATGTCCCGCATTCATCCTAACCCAACCCATCGTTGGTCAATCACCCATAAGTTATAAACATTTGAATGTGGAATTATTTCAACCTATTTGAGAAATAGTCGTTTAAATTTTGACACATTGAGTGTATCAAATATCATACTCTTAATCAATAAGATGGCAAATACACGAATTTGATATGAAATTTTGATTATATCTATCGTGTCTCATTAAATTAGACAAAATTTTCAAGTCTAAGTTAGCCAATCCAAATGAACATATTTGCTTGTTTGTGCTTTTTGTTGTAGAGGGCATCTTCGTATAGTTGATGCACAACTCTTGAGTCATAATCTCTTTTGGTTTTCAAAATTTTCTTTCTTTTGGCTTCAACTTTAATTGAATTAGAAGTTCAAATTACAAACTAATATGGACGATGACTAGTTATTTACTTCAATGATCACTAAAGTTATTTTCTTATGATAATGATCCCTCAAATTTTTAAATATTACATTAATAATCACTCGATTAAACAAATGAATGACTAATCATATGTGATACCCTTAAACGCCAACGTGTCACCAAATGACATTATTGTCACACTAAATCAACAAATTGGATAATTTGTTATTGAGAAATATTGAACACATTCAAATTTGAAAACACATTACAACTTAATTTAACTTTTGGTGAGATTTTCAAACTTAAATCGTATCTAGAACCTACATTTTCCTTTTTAAGATCAAATTTTGCTAACTTGATGTAGTAAATAAAAATCTTTTTTTTTTTTTTTTTAATACAGATTGACACTTAATGATTCCAATATTTTTTGAAATTAGAAGTTTGAGTGACTATTACAATAAGAAAATGACTTTAGTGACTATTGATTTACTTATTCAAAAATTACCTAATGATGACATTTCGAGAAAATGGTTGAGTACTACATGAAGAAATTAAGATAGGACAATCAATTATTTCTTTCATTTTATTCAAATTCACTTACAATCACTAAAATAGTTAATATATTTTCCACGTAGAATACAATTTAATAAATTTTAAAAACTCAATATTTTTAATTTTATCAATTTCAATTTCTAACCACTATTATCAATAAACAATGATTATTAAATATAAAACTTCTACATTCATTTGATTAGAAAATGCACGGATATGCATGCATATATCATTTTGCTTTCTTTTGCACAAATATTGGCTCACAATGCAATTCTTTACTTTACTGAACAAGTTTTGGTAAAACGGTATATAGATATGTGTCGAGTTCTCAATTTGACTGTAAAAATTTTGAAAGTATCGAAAATAGACGACCAACAAAACGGTGGCCTCAATGTTTGTTTATTCTTTAATCATACTTGTATCATAATGTCTGTCACAACATGTCTCACTCTATCCGCAAAATACAACTGCAACTTTGTGCTTCGAGGACTTTTTTGAACGAAATACAAAGTTTAAAATAAAAAGAAAATTTTAAGTAATTTTAGAAAATTACAGTAAATACCTATCTAAATATCGGAAATATCTCGCGATACGAGTTGTAGCCGACTTTTTTTTGGCATTTGCGGCATTAATGAAACATTGGATGCCCTTTTTTTGGGTGGCCACGTGGATATAGCATTTAAATTTTTTATATAATTTTTCATACGCGCTATAAAGTTAAAAGTAGCTTAACGCTTGCTATGCCATGTATTATTCAAGAATTTACTTTTTTAAACTCATTTTTAATCACATTTTTTTTAATAAAATAACTTATGTGTAAGTTTAAAATTTTTCTCCTACTTTTAACATCTATTCTTTAAAAAATAACTATTACAATATTCATTTTTTAATCATCATCTCAAGTGCAATCCAAAGTTTGAACAGTGAGTTTTATTACTACATGAGAAAACTTTACACTACAATATTTTTCACGCTTAAAAAAACACTGCAATATAATTCTTTCCTTAAGCCATTGCAATTCTCTTGCATCTAAGGATGTCAACGAGTAGAGTCGAGTCGAGCCTGCTCGTGAGCCGAAATTCGAGGTTCGAGTTGGACAAAAAATTAGGCTCACCCCAAGTTTTCGACTCGAGTTTTTCCAAGCCGCATTGGGCTGGCAGCTGGTAGCTGCCTATTTTAGGCAGCAACATGCTGCCTTTTTAAAATAATTTTTTTTTAAATATAGGCTTGTGAGCCTGAGCCAATGAGCCTCACGGGTTGGCTCGGGCTTTGCCCAGCACACCCAAATGGGGTTCGGGCCCAGCCACGAAATCGGACATGCTCGAAGTTTTTTCGAGCATGGCTCGAGCTGACGAGCTCGATTGTCATCTCTACTTGCATCTCCTCAATAATTTAGTGGCAAACCATAGTGGGTTTTGGTGGGTCACGTGACGCATCAACTTTGAATTAATAGATTTTTTTTAATTATTATTAATAAGAAATCAAATTTGAAGTAGAAGAATTCGAGCCTAAAAAATCTGAAAGCTTTGAATGAAATTTTAATTTTTAAAAGAACTTGAAAGATTTATTCATGAAAAGTTATATGCCTCATTCTTAGGGAAATTAATTCTTTTTGATTATTTATTTTGTATTTTCTTATGAAATGGAATAGGGAATCAACTTAAGTGCTTCAATTTCTATCTTGTTTTGACGATTTTATGGTAATGAACTCTTGCTGCAATTTTTGTCTTTGTTTGGGGTTGAATGCTGTTGATAATGTAACATTCAGAATTGTTGTGATTTTTATATTTTTCACTTGAATTTATTGTGTTGGAAAAATAATTGAAACATAAATATGCATTTTTCTTTTGATGATCACAATGTTAATAAAAGGAATATTCGAGATAAAAGTTATGAACATGATGATGAAAATAAAAAGGATGACAAACTTGATGATATTTGATATAAACATAAGTCTGTATTTTTCGCAAGCTCCATTATGCCTCCACTAACTATAATTGTTTGCGTTCGCCACTACCTCTGTTCGTCCTATTTCACTAGTTAATATTGATTTAATTAAGAGCTTTAAAGAAATTACTATTTTTGTCCCCGACTTCAATTGTAAATTTATTTCTTACTCTTTTCTTTATTTCATAACTTGAGATAAAATCACCAATTAAGAACTTGGAGGTCATCATTCCTAAACTCAAATTTTCTCTCGTATTTGTTTAGCTCAAATTACATGTCAAGCCCCCAAATTAGGACCAGGCTCAGTGGAATTGGGAAGTGAATATAGTCGTTTAGTTGAAGAAATTCCCTTTCATTCAGCTCACACTCGGCCATCAAAAGCATCATGTTTTTTAATATTATCATTTCAAGAATAATGGAACAACATACATCATGTCTTCCCTCCATGGACTAACTACGATTAAATAATATGTTGCCAAGAAAGCTAAGATCGGGGCAAACCCAGACCCTTTCGGTTAGGGGAGTCACAATCAAACTTTCAAACGGTGGGTAAACCGTAAATGTTAATGACATTCCGAAGTCGACAGATTGGGAGAGAGAGAGACAAAGACACAAAGTTGAGTTAGGAGCTGCCGGTAGTAATATATATATATATATTTTTTTTTTTTTTTAAACTTTGATATTTTGGGGAAAAAAAGGGCAGAAGTTTGGGGAGGGGGGTTAATTGACCCTATAGGACCCCCTAGGTCCGCCCCTAGCTAAGATCATGAGTTAATTTCTCAAATGATTACTAATGTTTAAGAGAAATTTCAAGTTGACCCTTAAGTATTTTAAGATGAAATTAGTTACCGAAGTTAGACAATGTCATTTGAAAATTGTAATTCTTACACTTATTTATAGTCATCAACTTATACTATTGTTAGTTTAATTCTTGTTTTTCTATTGATTTTCTTGTTTTATCGTTTTTAGGATATCAATGCGAGTTACAAGAGGACGAGGAGTTATGAACTAAAAGAGTGAGTTACTATGCACCACGAGAGACTAGGTTCAAAAAGAATTTTTGGAAGCAAAACATGGGGACTTGACTTTTAAGGGTACTTTTGGACATTTTAAGCACATTTTCCTCGGTAACAAATGAAGAGTATAAAGGCACAATCGAGGAATCAACAAGGGGACTTGACTTAGACTTTTAAAGGCTCAACAAGGAGGAGGAAAGAAGAGCAAAACTTAAGAGAAGACTTAGAAGAAATCTTGGAGAAACTGGAGGAAGAAAGATCTAGTCAAAAGACGTGTTTCAAGTGTTATCTTTGAATTTTCCTTTTTTTCTTAATAAGGTAAAGTATATCTTTCTCTCTTATAGTTCTTGTACTTCTCTATTAGCTAAAATTCTAGAAGTTGGAATTCTTAATGTGACTTAAATGAGTACCCATTCCATGCGGTACTGTTTTATGTGCTTAATTCCCTTTCATTTTTTTTAGTACCAAATGATTCTTAGTGAAGTGATATTCTCCGAATGTTATTTAAAAATTAGTCCAAATAAGAGTAGCTCTAAGTTCTTATAGGAGATAGAGGTACACTCCTTACCGTAAGTAACCTTTGGTGCGTGCTGTTGTAGGCACTCCAAATTAAAATCTATACTCCTCAAAATAAATGTAGTAGTGGAAGTAAGGGGTCAATCCCACGAAGAGTGTTTAGTCTATCTTTTATGCTAAACTAACTAAAGTGGGGGGGGGGGGGGGTTGGTTTTGAAACAAACAATTATTAAAAATAGCAATTAATGTAAACACAAATTATCGAATTAAATGAAATCAGTAGAACGAACCATGGTCTAAGTCAACATCCACCGTTGGAGATTTACAATTGGTCACTGATCCACAAATAATTATTAATTCATACTTTTAGTATTTATTGCTAGAAAATAATTTCCTATTCGAAACAATTTCCTATTTCTCCTTACTTTTAATTAATTAGAAACAAGCAATCTAATTAATCCTCATTATCAAACAATCCTAGACAAGCGCGAGAATTTAATTTAATAATGGCTTTCCAAATTAGAGAAATCAATGAACTAAATAACACAAGCCAAGCGTTTGCATTTAATTTAGATAAATATCCTTCCTAAAATTTAATAATTTCCCAAAGCAGCAAATTACTAATCCTAGTTGCTTCACAAATTAAATTAATCAAATAAATACGGATTTGATATTTAACTTAGCTATAGATTGAAACACATGATAAACTAATGGATCCTTTTAGTAATCAAACATAACAATCATGAAATTAAGCATAGAAGAATATTCAATACTAAAAATATAAATTAAACAATGAAAATTAGGTGGATCTCACAATTGAAAATGATTCCAATGCTTCAATATCCTTCGACCAAGTTCGCACGTTTTTCGTTCCTTTCTTCCAAATCCACATTTTCCATCCATTTACAATCTAAACCAAAATATAAGGGTATTGAGTACATTTAGGCATTAATTAATCACAAAAATGCAAGAATTAATGGATGTAAAACACAACATTTTATGTCTTATCAACCTTTTGAACTATTCTCGCAAAATTAACAATATTGAAATTTAAAGTAATTGACATAGAGATGTAGTGCGTTAATACACTAAATTTGGGCTAGTTAATGCTTGAGAAAGGTAATTTGTTATAGGAGAATTAGGTCTATTAGAGGAAATGAGTAATACAATAAATTGCTTATTCTGAAATTAATTGAGTGAAGGTGAAGTGAAATCTTGAATACCTACTCATTGTCAGTAAGAGTCTTCTGAAAATTCCCTTCAACTTGATTTCTCTATTTTCTAATCTCCTTTCATTTAAGTAGTTAATCAAAGCGATGAAACCAATTTATGTATATTACATGACAATTTAATCAACTACAATTGGATAACTTAAACACAAGTAATCAATCTTTGTGGGATCAACACCACTGATCACTCTATTACTTATTCACAATCCATGAACTTGCAATATTGTACTTGTAGATTGCGAATGTTATACGTTCAACTACTCTTCTAGTGAAAGCAACATCCAATCTCGATGTAAAATCGTCAAATGTTTAGGTAAACTAATGGGCATTTTAATTCATCAATTACAATTTGCTAAATTAAAAACTCAATTGTTATTATGTCCCGCATTCATCCTAACCGTACCCCATCTTTGGTCAATCACCCATAAGTCATAAGATTTGAATGTGGAATTATTTCAACCTACTTGAGAAATAGTCGTTTAAACTTTAACACAATGTGAGTGTATCAAATATCATACCCTTAATCAATAAGATGACAAATAAACGAATTTTATATGAAAAATTTATTATATCTATTGTGTCTTGTTAAATTAGAAAAATTTTCAAGTCTAAGTTAGCCAATCCAAATGAACAAAATTGCTTGTTTGAGCTTTTTGGTGTATGGGGGCATCTTTGTATAGTTGATGCTCAACTCTTGAGTCATAATCTCTTTTGGTTTTTAAATTTTTCTTTTCTTCTGGCTTCAACTTTAATTGAATTTGATGTTCAAATTACAAACTAACATGGATGATGACCGGTTATTTACATCAATGATCAATAAAGTTATTTGCTTATGATAATGATCCCTCAAATTTTTAAATATTACATTAATAATCACTCGATTAAACAAATGAATGATTAATCATACGCAACGTGCAAAATGGCATTATTGTCACACTAAATCAACAAAATTGGATAATTTGTTATTGAGAAATATTGAACACATTCAAATTTGAAAACACATTAAACTTAATTTAACTTTTGGTGAGATTTTCAAACTTTAATCATGTCTAAAACCTGCCTTTTCTTTGTTAAGAACAAATTTGTTAACTTCATGTAGTAAATAACCCTTTGACACTTAATGATGCCAATATTTTTTAAAATTAGAAGATTTAGTGACTATTACAAGAAAATGACTTTAGCTATTACAAGAAAATGAATTTAGTGACTATTGATTTAGTTATTCAAAAATTACCTAATGATGACATTTCGAGAAAATAGTCGAGAGTAACGTGAAGAAATTAAGATAGGACAATTAATTATTTCTTTCATTTTATTCAAATTCACTTGCAATCACTAAAAAGTTTTAATATTTGCCACGTAGAATGCAATTTAATAAATTTTAAAAATTCAATATTTTTAATTTTATCAATTTCAATTTCTAACCACTATTATCAATAAAAAATGATTATTAAATATAAACTACATTATATAGGTAAATATATTTTGAATTGTATTTGTCCGAACATGGTCTTCACGAATATTTACCCCACTCGATACTTTAAAAATAAACAAAATAATTTCATAACTCAAAATCTAAAATTTTGCGATGGGATTTTGATTTCTATCAAGCACTTTACAATCTGAACAGTTTATGCTTAATCCAACGGTGTTATACAAAATGGATGAAAATATGACCGTTATGCAGATCCTATTTATAACCCGTGGATCTTCAAAGAGAGACACTGACCATTGTCATATGGTTTTTCCATTAGCCTGTTAGTCGAGGATTTATGGGGTTTTTTGTCAAGAAGAACTATGAGCATTCTTGAAGATGGATTCAAGTACCATAATATTTAGAGAACTTAACAAAAACGGGCGAGTCGCTTTTTTACAATCATTTCTATTACGTGTTGATACACTTGACCGACCCAGTGGGGCTCATGGCCCACCCATGTTGAACCACGTGGCATGGTGGCCAAGGTCCTTAGGCCGACGAAGAAAACACAACATCCAGAAGCAACACCTCTTACGTGGCTCAACTGTTTGAAGGCCAAAGTCCTTTGAAAGTTGCCGAGGCCCATATACCGAAGCCCTGTGAAAGTGGCCAAGACCCTTAAGCCGAAGCCCTTTGAAAGTTTCCAAGGCCCTTATACCGAAGCCCTGTGAAAAGTGGTCCAGGCTCTTATGCCAAAGCATTGTGAAAAGTAGTCGGGACCATGATGCGGAAGCACTGTGAAAAGAGGCCGAGGCCCTGATGTCAAAACACCATGAAAATGGAGCCAAAGCCCTAAAGTGGAAGTATTATGTGAATGGCCGAAGCCCTGAAGCCGAAGCATAAGCCTCCGAACCATAAACGAGCATCTTCCATATTCACTTCGCCCAAGAGATCTTCTTCTACATAAAGATCGTGTTTGAATGATTGATGGGACATTTCTCATGAGTGTAAATGTCAAATCTTGTCAATAGAGTGGGGGTTCTGCATAAGCAATAAATGTGCAACAGGCTAGCAAGTCAAGAATGATGCCTAGGATTAGACGTTTGGGTTAAGGAGATAAGGCCAAGTACCTCCTTATCCAAGGACCACTATTTCACATGTACTACTATAAATACTTCCCTTATGTAACATTAAAGGGGTAATGCAAGATTCAATACAAGAACAAATACAACATTCTTTACATTTTACTTTCTTGCAACATACATGAATTCATACTCGCATTCTACAAACATCGATTGGTAATTATTGTACAATCGTTATGCAAACATCTCGTCGAATTCTGAACGTTCTCGTCTCGCGCCTTTGTGTCGCTCCTACGCCTCCTTTTGCTATTATTTCTAGATCGTCCACGTGTTTTAGCATGTTGACCTAGGCTTATGTGTGCACAAGTGGGTCCCGTATCTGTTGGCAACATATTCTAGGATCAACAGATTGACACCGTCTGTGAAAAATCATACAATAACTACGAGCAACCATGTGGAGGAAGTTTATCGAAAAGAACATTTGGGCATCCCCCTTGAAAAAGGATTTGAAGCTGAAACATAGAAATATGAGTTCAGATGAGGATGTACCCCCAGGAGGGTGAAAGAAAGTACAGGGGCAACCCCACCAACAGTAGCCCTAACAGCTCGTTGCAGGCCCCACCTCCGTCACAGGAGAGGTGGTACAAGAATGGCTGTCCAAATCTCATATAACTAGGATAACTTCCCACTCGCATATGAGCTGGAACAAAGACCCAGAAGGTCAAACAACGTTTTTGACAGAATTAGCCCAGCTAAACCAAGGCGAAGGTAGCAGTAACAACCTCGTGAGCCTCAAGCGAGGCCACATCCCCCACCTCCAATGACAGCAATCGGATGAAAGGCATGAAAATGTCCCTTGTTGATGGTCCGCTTAGAAATAGGCGCCAAAGGAAGGAGGAGGAGGCTAGAAACTAGGTCGGTCCTTCATATCCACTACCCAGATATGAAGTTGACGAGAACAATGACTCGGATGAACAACAAAGGTCCTGTGACTTGGATGATGAAGAAGAAAATCTACCATTTTCAAGGGAGTTAAGGAGTGCCCAAGTATCAAATCACTATTTTATGCCTAAGATACCAAAATAACATGGAAGAGGCGACCAGAGAAGCATTTGAATGCTTATGACCCATATAAGCCTGAGAGGAGCCATTTCGATAATAAAATACAAGGCCTTCCACTTGACACTTAGTGGGGAAAGAGCTGAAGAAGTGGCCTTTAATGAGGCCCCCTCTTTTATGGAAGAGGCGATGAAAAGAAGACCACCTGAAAGGAGAGAGGCTATTGAAGCAGCCCTTAATGAGGCCCCCTCTTTTATGGAAGAGTCAATGAAAAAAAAAAAAGGCCCCTTAAAGTGGGGTGACGGTTGAAGAAGTTGCCCTTAATGAGGCCCCTTCTTTTAAAAAAAAAAAAAAAAAAGGCCCCTTAAAGTGGGGTGACGGTTGAAGAAGTTGCCCTTAATGAGGCCCCTTCTTTTAAAAAAAAAAAAAAAAGAGGCAAGGAAAAAGATGACCCCCTAAAAGGAGAGAGGTTATTGAAGTGGCCCTTAATGAGGCCCCCTCTTTAAATAATAATAATAAAAAAGGATCTCCTAAAAGGGGAGAGGCTGTTGAAGCGGCCCTTAATGATGTCCTCTCTTTTAAAAAAAGAGATCATAAAAAAGAAGATCCCCTGAAGTGGGGAGGTGGCTAAAGAAGTGGCCCTCAATGAGGCAATGAAAAAAAAGCCCCTTGAAGTGGGGTGACGGCTGAAGAAGTGGCCCTTAATGATGCATCCTCATTATATATAAAAAAAAAAAAAAGAGACAAGGAAAAAGAAGACCCCCTGAAAGGAGAGAAGTTATTGAAGTGGCCCTTAATAAAGCCCCCTCTTTATTTTGAAAAAAAAAAATGAGGCCAGGAAAAAAGATCCCTTGAAAGGGGAGAGGCTATTGAAGCGGCCCTTAATGAGGCCCCCTCTTTGAAAAAAAAAAAGATCATGGAAAAGAAGACCCCTTGAAGTGGGGAGGCGGTTGAAAAAGTGGCCCTTAATGAGGCCCTCTATTTTATGGAAGAGGCAATGAAAAAGAAGATCCCCTAAAGTGGGGTGGCGGCTGAAGAAATGGCCCTTAATGAGGCTCCCTCTTTTTTAAAAAAAGAGAGGCCAGGAAAAAGATCCCCTGAGAGGGGAGAGGCTATTGAAGTGGCTCTTAATGAGACCCCCTCTTTTAAAAAAAGAGATCATGGAAAATAAGACTCCCTGAAGTGGGGAGGCGACTAAAGAACTGGCCGTTAATGTGGCCCTCTCTTTTATGAAAGAGGCAAAAAAAAAAAAAAAAAAAGCTCCCCCCCTCCCCCGAAGTAGGGTGGTGAATGAAGAAGTGACCCTTAATAAGACCTCCCCTTTTTTTTTCCCTAAAAAGAGGCGAGGAAAAAAAAGATCTCCTAAAAGGAGAGAGACTATTGAAGCGGCTCTTAATGAGGCCTCCTCTTTTAAAAAAAAGGCCATGAAAAGAAAGACCCCCTAAAACGAGAGAGACTATTGAAGTGACCTTTAATGAGGCCCCCTCTTTTAAAAAAGAAACCATGGAGAAGAAGAACCACTAAGGAAGTGGCCTTTAATGAGGCCCCCTCTTTTAAATGAGAGGCAATGAATAAGTAGACCTTCTGAGAAGGAAGAGGCTACTAAAAAAGTGAGCTTAAATAAGAAAACCCCTTAAAAAGATGAAGTCTCTGATGAAGAGGTTATTGGAAGACCCCTCTCTTTATAAATGGGAGGCCTCCAATGAGGCCACAAAGTAAGTAAACTTGAAGATGTGGTAATACTTGATGAATTAATTTAGAATCTTCATCCTTGGAATATGAGACTCAAACGCTATAGAAGGACTAAAAGCGTACGAAAATGTGAACTTGAGGACTGACGTGTAGATGTTCCGAAAGTGGAAGGACTGTGAATGCAATTTTATCATGGGTATGATCAAAATAAAATTCAAAATATGAAGATCGAAATGTACAAGATCAAAAGTTGAGGGACCTAGCCATGAAATTATTGAAAAACTTGAAGGCAGTTTTCATATTTTGCTTAAGTAAAAGAATGAGCTTCCACAAGCTCACCATGCAAGGCCTCATCTTTGTCTATACTTCAGTACCTTAGCATGCAAGGCCTCATCTTTGCCTATGCTTCAAGCTCAACATATGAGGCCCCATATTTTGTCGATACTTCAAAACCACCACTATCTAAGACTTCATCATTTCAAGGTAATCTGTAAGATAATCTAGTTTGAGAATTATACACGAGATGTTTATTCCTCGCCTCGTCAGATGCTTATTCTTAGCTTCACGAGATATTTATTCCTCACCTCACACTATTGCTGAGCCAAGATGTAAGACCTCATCATTCCGAGGCCAGTGTACGAGACTGATAGTTCGAGAGAGCAACCCAACTCGACATTTATTTCTCGCTCTTTGAGATGCCTCACCATATGAGATGTTTTAGTACAAATGCTTTTATCTTCAGAGAGCTTATATCAGCGTCTACATGGATGCACCATCCACCATATAGAGAAGCGTGGACGCTTCGAAGGAGAGGTCCTGATTTCCAACTCTAGGTTCACCTTGCCCCGAACTTCGAAGCGTATGCCACATGCCTCCCTTTCATGAGACTGAACGCCAAAGGAAGAAACCTCTATATGGCTATACCATCCACCATGTAGAGAAGCGTAGACACCTCAAAGGAGAGGTCCTGATTTCCAACTCTGGGTTCACCTCGCCCAAACTCCGAAGCACCCGTCACATGCCTCCCTTTGGCGAGCCTGAACGCCAAAGGAAGAAACCTCTATATGGCTACACCATCGACCATGTAGAGAAGCGTGGGCGCCTCGGAGGAGAGGTCCTGATTCCCAACTCTGGGTTCACCTCGCCCAAACTCCGAAGCACCCGTCACATGCCTCCCTTTGGCGAGCCTGAACGTCAAAGGAAGAAACCTCTATATGGCTACACCATCGACCATGTAGAGAAGCGTGGGCGCCTCGGAGGAGAGGTCCTGATTCCCAACTCTGGGGTCACCTCGCCCAAACTCCGAAGCACCCGTCACATGCCTCCCTTTGGCGAGCCTGAACGCCAAAGGAAGAAACCTCTATATGGCTACACCATCGACCATGTAGAGAAGCGTGGGCGCCTCGGAGGAGAGGTCCTGATTCCCAACTCTGGGGTCACCTCGCCCAAACTCCGAAGCACCCGTCACATGCCTCCCTTTGGCGAGCCTGAACGCCAAAGGAAGAAACCTCTATATGGCTACACCATCGACCATGTAGAGAAGCGTGGGCGCCTCGGAGGAGAGGTCCTGATTCCCAACTTTGGGGTCACCTCGCCCGAACTTCGAGGCATACTCCACATGTCCCCCTTTGGCGAAGCTGAACGCAAAAGGAAGAAGGCTTTGCATGGCTGTACCATTTACCATGTAGGGAAGCTTGGACGCCTCGGAGGAGAGGTCCTGATTCCCAACTTTGGGGCCACCTCGCCCGAACTCCGAGGCATATGCCACATGCCTCCTTTTGACGAAGCTGAACGCCAAAGGAAGAAGCCTCTGCATGACTGCACCATCTATCATGTAGGGAAGCGTGGACGCCTCGGAGGAGAGGTCCTGATTCCCAACTTTGGGTCACCTCGCCCGAACTCCAAGGCATATGCCACATGCCTCCCTTTGGCGAAACTGAACACCAAAGGAAAAAGCCTCTACATGGTTGCACCATCTACCATGTATGGAAGCGTGGATGCCTTGGAGGAGAGGTCCTGATTCCCAACTCTGGGGTCACCTCGCCCAAACTCCGAAGTGCACCTCATATGCCTACCTTTGGTGAGGTTGAGCGCCAAAGGAAGAAGCCTCTACGTGGCTGCACCATCCATCTTGTAGAGAAGCGTGGGTACCTCGAATGAGAGGTCCTGATTCCCAACTCTGGGTTTACCTCGCTCGAACTCTGAAGCGCACGCCACATGTCTCCATTTGGCGAGGCTAAAAGTCAAAGGAAGAAGCCTCTACATGGCTACACTATCCACCATATAGAGAAGCGTGGGTGCCTCGAAGGAGAGGTCCTGATTCCCAACTCTGAGTTCACCTCGCCCGAACTCCAAAGCGCATGCCACATGCCTTCCTTTGATGAGGCAGCCATGTAGAGAAGTGTGGGCACTTCGGAGGAGAGGTCCTGATTCCCAACTCTGGGTTAACCTCACCTGAACTCCAAAGTCCATGCCACATGCCTCCCTTTGGCGAGGTTGAATACCAAAGGAAGAAGTCTCTGCATGACTGCACTATCCACCATGTAGGGAAGCGTGGGCACCTCGAAAGAGAGGTCCTGATTCCCAACTCTGGGGTCACCTTGCCCGAACTCCGAAGTGCTCCCCACATGCCTCCCTTTGGCGAAACTGAACGTCAAAGGAAGAAGCCTCTACATGGATGCACCATCCACCATGTAGAGAAGCATGGGTGCCTCGGAGGAGAGGTCTTGATTCCCAACTCTGGGTTCACCTCGCCCGAACTCTAAAGCACATGCCACATGCCTCCCTTTGACGAGGCTGAACACCAAAGGAAGAAGCCTCTACATGGCTGCACCATTCACCTTGTAGAGAAGCGTGGGCACCTCGAAGGAAAGGTCCTGATTCCCAACTCTAGGTTCACTTAACCCGAACTCCGAAGCGCATGCCACGTGCCTCCCTTTGAGAGATAAAAATACCATCTTCTTGTTGCTTAATTTCAATCCCAAGAAAGTGCACCATCAATCCAATATCAGTCATCTCAAATTCTTTTATCATATTTTCTTTGAAGGCTTTGAACATGGATGGATTGTTGCCTGTAAAAATCAAATCATCCACATATAAAGAGATAAATAGTATTCCTCCATCTTGTTCTCGTTTTACATATACTGTATGTTCATACGGACATTACATAAACCCATTCTTTTTAAAGTAATTGTCAATACGGATATTCCATGCTCGAGGGGCTTGCTTGAGTCCATAAAGAGCTTTTTTCAATTCATAAACTTTATTCAGCTGACCCTCTCGTACGTATCTAGATGGTTGCTTGACATAGATGTCTTCTTCAAAATATCCATTTAGAAATACTGTCTTGACATCAAGCTGATAAATTTTCCATCTGTATTGTGCAACCAGTGAAATCAACAATCGAGTTGTCTCCATGCGTGCAACTGGTGCAAATATTTCTCCATAGTCAATTCATGTTTTTTGAGAGTAACCTCGTGCAACCAACCTTACTTTATACCTCTAAATTTTGGCTTGTATATTCTTTTTAATTTTGTACACCCATTTTACTCCAATGGCCTTTTTTCCTTCAGGTAACTCAGTGACCTTTCATGTGTTGTTATTCTCAATAGAACTAATTTCTTCATCCATTGCTTTCTGCCATCTTTTATCTGTTGAAACTTCTTCAAAAGAAAGTGGTTCACTGTCAGCTAATAAACAAAACAATTCATATTGTTCATCTTGTTGTTCAGTAGCATCATAAATATCCCTCAAGCTTCTCATATTTCTTGGCCCTTCTTCAGAGGATGATTCTAATGAAGATGATGAATCTTCTGATGTTGTGGGTGAGCTAGATACAGCTGTTTGTGTGCCGCTTACTCCACTATTTGGTGGTTGAAATTTTTCTTGCTCAAGAATTAAACGAACTTGCTCAATGTCTTTAGCATTCTCCCAATTCCAAGCTTTATCCTCTTCAAAGATTACGTCTCGACTCATGATAATATCTTTTGTAATGGGATTGTATAACTTGTATCTCATTATCCTATCACCATAGCCAATAAAGATACATTTCTGCCCTTTGTCATCAAGTTTAGTTCTTCTTGCTTCTGGGATCTTTACATAAGCTATACATCCAAACACTCGAAGGTGATTTGCACTAGGCTTATATGTGCTCCAAGCCTCTTCAGGTGTTACTCCGTGAACATTCTTGGTAGGACACCGATTCAATAAATATACTGCAGTTGAAACTACTTCAGCCTAAAATCCTTTAGGTAATTTCTTATCTTTTAACATACTTCTCGTCATATTAAGAATTGTGCGGTTCTTTCGTTCAGCTACGCCATTCAATTGGGGAGTATAAGCTGGAGTGAACTGTTGTCTGATGCCATTCAAATTACAAAAGCTTTTAAATGTATCAGAAGTATATTCACCTCTTTGATCTGACCGCAATATCTTTATGGGATAGCCACTTTGTTTTTCAACACTGGACTTGAATTCTTTAAATATATTCAACACTTTTGACTTTTTCTTGAGAAAGTATACCCATGTCTTTCTACAATAGTCATCAATAAACGTAAGAAAGTACTTGTTTTGTTCGTTTGATATTGGCTTCAACGGACCACACATATCTGTATGGACCAACTCCAGGGGCTTCTTTGCTCTCCAATTTCTCTCCCTTGGAAAATTTGTTCTTGCATGCTTGCCAAGAACACAACTTTCACAAACTTCATTCGGATGATCAATATTTGTAACCACTTCAACATCCTTTTCTTTGACAATAATCTTAATCCTTCAAAATTTAAATGTCCAAGTCTCAAGTACCACAACCAATTCTTATGATTTATAATGAAACTTAAACATTTTGGTGAGTCATAAGGAATGTTTAAAGCAAACATTCTTTTTTTAGACATTCGTACGTGGGATATTGGATATCCACGATCATCTTTGATTATCAGGCTGTAATCTTTTAGACTAATATCATATCCTTTTTCTAGGAGCTGTCCTAGACTTAATAAATTATGCTTGATATCCGGCACATAATAAACATTGATAATATAACTGTGACCACCATTATTGAGTTTGATTAAGATGTTACCTCTTCCTTTTACTGGAACTTTGGAGAGGTCGCCAAAAGAGACATAGCTATGCGGAGTTTCATCAAGCTCCATGAACATATGCTTTTTCCCACACATATAATTACTTGCTCTTGTATCTAAAAACCATATATTTTCATTATCTACTGTTGTATGATGAGCCATCAATATCAGTGATTTTGGCTCACTTGTATCACCAAAGTTGGTATTTTCGCACTTCAACTTCGGCAATTTTTGCATGACATTTGTTGCTATAATGTCTATACTTATGACAATTATAACTAGACATTCCTTTTGTCACCAATTTGATGATTAAGACCATTTCTGCATCTTTTTTGTCCTCTACCTCGACCTCTATATTGTCCTCTTCCTCTCTGATAAAATTGTTGTTGAATTTCATGTCCACCATTGATGTTAAATCTTCCTCCTCTTCCTCTATTATTAAAACCTCGTCCTCTTTGAAATTGGCTCCTTCCTCGACTTGGTCGTGAATTTCCTTCATTTCCTTTATTTTCTTAAAGAGAAAGCTTTGATTGCAATGCTTGATCAAGAGATTTTGATGAAGTTTTTTTATTGATCCGTTGTTCATGGATCTCTAGAGAAGCCAATAGTTCATCGATAGTCATAGTACTGAGGTCTTTGGATTCCTCAATTGCTATGACTACATTATCAAACTTCAAATTTAAAGAACGAAAGATTTTTTCTATTACCTGTAAATCTTGGATCTTTTCTCCATTGCGCTTGATATTATTCACTCTAGTGAGGACTCGAGTAAAATACTCCAAGATTGACTCACTATCAAGCATCTCCAATGTTTCAAATTCCTTTTCAACATCTATAGGCAAATTCTCATTGTCTTCTCGATACCTCGAAATGAATTTCGAAGTGCATCCCATGCTTCTCTTGCGTTTGTAATAGAAGCAATCTTCTCAAAATTTCCTTCATCTACTATCTGATATATTAGATACAGGGCCCTCTGATCTTTCTTCCTTGCTTCCTTGAGTGCTGCCTTTTTAGCTGCATTTAATACGTCTTCATCAGCTTTAGATGTAGGTTCTGTATAGCCTTTCTCCACCATTTTCCATAGGTCTTGGAATGCTAAGAGCACCTTCATTTGTATGCTCTAATTCTCATAATTTTCCTTGTCAGCCTTGATAGCTATGGATGGAAAAAACTAGATGAGGAGGCCATATCGAAATTGAAACAAAGATTATATCACTATCTTTTATTCTTTCTTGGCTCTAATACCACTGATGGGTAGAAGTTGTGATAAAATATCACTTTTTCACTCAAATAAACAAACTTTCATAAATCTCACAATGTATATTTCATACAATATAGCTATTTTCTCTCAACAACTCTCTTATACAAACATAGAATTTTCTCTTCTACCCGATAGTTTAAACTACATCCCAATACACTTATTTATAGGAAAAACTAAGAAGTGTTCAAGACGATCAAGTAACTCCTTAATCTCCTTTAGTAGAAGTCAATTAAGGAAAGTAACATTATCCCATATCCTTTGATAGAAGGAGAGTTCAAATTGCTCAAGTAACTTTCACCTCCATTTGAAGAAGAATTCAAATTGGTTACGTAACTTCTTTAAAAACTCTCGGCCAATGACGAGCTTTTCCTTCACCGTCTTAAATTCTTCTATCCAATAAAATACTTTTGCTTAATCAAGTAGAATTTTGACTAAGTCATATGTTCATCTTCATAGATTCTTGATGATTTTGAACTTCTTCGTATTTCTAAAATTTCATTGGTCAAGTTTACACTACTTTCAACAATAATTCCATGTTTATTACTTTCTCTGTTCGGATGAATCTAGAAGGACCTTTTTTTGGTTTTGTTCTTTGGTCTAAGTGATGACCGGCTTCTAGTGTTGGTGGGACTGGGGACTGAGAAGGGGTTTTCTTAACAACTTGAATTGATCAGCTTCCAATGTCGATGGCTCTTGAGAATATTTTCATTGGATTTGCTTTCATAAATCCTCTTTAGGTTTCTGCTGATTTTTTATTATATTTGTGCTGGCACATGTTAGGTTCAAATTAGTTAGGAAGAGGTGTATATCAGAGAGAGATTATGAGAAGGAATTCAGATTTTTTTATGTGATGAATTATGCTCCCTTAATCTCTGGATCTTTTCTGTTTACATCTTTATTCTTCTTAATTTCTCTACTTTCATTCTACATTTGGTTTGTAAATTAGGTTGGGCTTTGATTGAGTGAGCTTTGACCATTACATTTTTCCACTTTATGCATATATTTTCAGAGTTCTGTTTGTTACCGTAATTTCATGTTTTTTAATCTAGCTTCTAGTGTTGGTGGGACTGAGAAGGGTTTTTCTCATTAACATGATTGATCAGCGTCCAACGTCGACATCGGTGGTTCTGAGAAGGGTTTCATTGGATTTGTAAATCCTCCGTGGGGTTTTGCTGATTTTTTGATGGACTCTGTGCTCTTTATGCAGTTTGAATCACGACAAGTTGTGATTCTTTTTCAATTTAGTGATTGTTCTGAGATTCGTAGTTGTCACTCTTTTTTGCTTCAAGCTAATCTTTAATTATCAACATGAGAAATTTGATGTGTGGCTTTGAGAATTGTTTTTCTATCAACATGAATTGATCTAAAGCAGTGAGTGATTCTTGGTGTTCTTTTAGATAACTTTGAGAAGAGAAGTAGAGCTCTTGGGCTTCAATGATGAAGAGACTTCTTGGGTTAAGTACACTGAAATTTTTGTATTGATGCCATAAATGAATTACAGGAATATTGAAGTTCGTTGAAATGATATCCCGATGAAAATCTCTACACATTCCATTAATATTGTTTTCATTTTCCTAGTTGATAATATTTCAAAGTCCAGTTTCTTTCTGCTAATGATATTCTAGCAGAAGCTATGCATGATTTATGGACAATTGTGGGCAGCTCACTTTTAGCAGATTCAATTCGGGTAAAACAAAGGCCTGATTCAGTTCATATTCCTCCAATTAGTGTTCTGTCAAGATCGCCAGAATATATGGATTTATTAACATGAGTATTTTTCTTTTCAATAGCTGTTAATTAAAAATTCCTTCTTCCATACCATTTTTTTCCCTACTCAGGAACTCAACTAAATTTAGTTCTGTGGAAAGCAGCAACAACAGTAAACAATGACATCAATCTCAAAGTGAATTTTATGTTCACCCGTGCCAGGTTCCTCTCTCCTTGATCAAATTATTTTCTATTATTTTTATTTTATTTTTGCCTGGTTAGTAATTTCTACCATTTTCATTTTATTTCAAGTATCACTTGATATTTATGTGTGATTTTTATAAATGATGAAATTTTATTTTATATTTAACTAGCATTCCTAAAAAAAATCTAGTTTAGCAATTTGTATATTCAATTCCACTTCAAGAATTCCATCAGAGTTCTTTATATAACTTAAGGATCCTCATATTTTCATTTGACTTATCCATATGGACAAATTATACTCAAAGGGTGTTGAGAGTCACTTGGACTTGATTAGGCCCTTAGAGATGCTCCAATGAGATCTGAGAATCTCGTGGACTTGATTTATTTTTTAGGATGAATATGCTCAAACCTGGTCGAGACTCCTCAGGGTTGACTCGGTCATTGGGAGGGATTAGTCTATAACAGTTTTGAGACTTGAAACAAGATGAAGACTCCTCTAGCTTAACTTGGGCATTAGGAGAGATTATTCTCAAATGGTGTTTAAAACTTGCTTGTGCTCGACATGCCAGTATATGAGCGTGCCACCGAAGAAAGAGGCCCCACATCCCAGTGCTGTACCTTACCCTATTGCTACAGCTATTATTGGGAAAAGTGGCACTAATTTTGGCTTTATATATTTATCTGCCATCTTGAAGAGTTTTGTTTCAAATCAGAAGGCCTGTCTTTTTAGGCCCCACATCTCAGTGCAGACCTTACCCTATATTGCTACATCTATTGTTGGGGAAAGTGGCACTAATTTTGGCTTCTTATACATTTATCTGCCATCCCTGCTCTGCAAAGAGTTAGGAGGGCATCCGCAGGCATCTAAAATATTTAAGGGAAAATATCTTTCGTACAGTCTCTTAGTACAACATTCCAAAATAGCTAGACATAGCTATGGAGGTCTGCAAATTAATGGTGAAAAGGTCTCTGCTATACTTGCAGGAACTGGGAAGTAAACAATGACGACTTTTATTTCACTCTTGCCAAGTACCTCTCTCCCTCATCAATTTATTCTCCTTTATTTTTATTTTATGTTTGCCTAGTTTAGTAATTTCTTCCATTTTGTATTACTTGATATGTGATATTTATGAATATATTTAGTATCTTCTAATTATATTCATCTAGTGTTCATTCCTAAAAACCTAGTTAAGCGATATGTGTATTTTAATTCTCTTTTCATTTCTTTTCATAGCACAACTTGATAAATATGTGTGATATTTATGAATGGTGATATTTCACATCTTCTAATTAATTATGTAGCATTCCTAATGAAAAGTTATAGTTCGACCCAACCAACACCTAGGGGGGTGAATAGGTGTCTATGCGGAATTTAACAATTTAATTAAGTTATGCAACAAGTCACATAAATTAAACGTTGTCTAGATTCATTCACATGATTTAACTACCTATGTTGAATTGTCGGTTGAATTGAAATTGACAGAAAGCAATAAATAACACAAAAATTGTTGACGGAGAAAACTCAACTAGGTAAAAACTCCGGGCACAAGCCAGTAGGGATTCACTATAGAAGACTCCCACTTACAGTACGTCAGGCATGACTGTATCTAACAACACTCTGACCTCCTTACTGTATCAACCAAAGCTCTCCTGGATTCTGCAGATCTGCGCCAAAATCTCAGCCTTGTATTTCTTCTATTTCCCGTGAATCAACAATAACTCCAATTCTTCAATCAACCTCCTTCACGGATCTTCAATCAACTGATCTTCTGGAAGTAGTGAGGATTTTTGATAGGTGTTTTGTTTGAAAAAGGTGTTTGATGTTTTTTTTCTTCAATGAATCATATGGTGAAGAGTTTTGCAATTGATCCTTTAGTAGAGAGGAAAATATTGTGTTATGTGTTTTGCCAAAGGTTGTTAATAAAAAGCGAAATTTTTGTTTATATAGTAGGTCGTTTTTTGTAGTGTGGAGCGTTTAAAATTCGCGAGAAAGGAAAATTACCAAACGCGGGTTGACACTGTCGCTCGAGCGAAGTGCCGGCGAAACTCTAGCGACGTACTCTCGCTCGAGCGAAGTTGTGGTGAAACTCCAGCGACGCAGGTTCTGTTATTTAGGCTCGAGCGAGGTCAGGGCGAAACTCTAGCACCAATCTTGCGCCGTTTTCATCTTCAAAGCATCCAACTTTACCCTAGACCTATACATTAATTATTGTAAAATTGCAACACAAGTCCCTGAACTTTTGACATTGACAAATTGGTCCTTGACTTTACAAACTCGACAAATTAGTCCTTTTGGTCACAGATTGCCAATTACAACATTTTCCTAACAAACTCTCCCTTTGGCATTCTATGACAAAATTACACAAGACAGTCAAGGACACAAAAAATGTAACTCCTACCGACCTATTCATTCAACCAAAGCAACTATTTCCTGTCGAACCTGTTTCCTGAAATACAGAAACTCAATACCAAGTGTAAAAGCACGTGAAATGGAAACAGTAGATAAAACAAGGAATGGTGCATATATAATTAACCAGATTAAGAAGCAATAGTAATGTAAGTCAAAAAACACCAAAAACATACATCAATATTGCTAAAACATCAAAACTTAATTTAGTCATTAAATAGATATCAAACCACAGTTATATCACAATTAATCTAATATATCACAGTTAAATTGAGATTAAACTATCTACTCCCCCTTTTTGTCACAAATGACAAAGGATCAAAAACTAAAACTAAAACTAAGAAGCAGCACCACCCGCACTCGGTGACTCATCACTAGTCTCGTCACTTGAGCTCTCATCCAATCGATCACAAATCCAACGCAACTGACGGTGACACACTGATAGAGCACGCCGAAATGAAGAAAGCTCAGCAGACTGATGCTCCGAAGCAACACGTAACTGTGTGATCTCTGCCATCATACAAGCCTGCTGCGCGACCAAAGTAGACATCTGACCCATAAGCGTCACCATGGAGTCAACAGGCAAGGAAGCCACCCCGGAGCAGAAGTAGATGTCGAAGGAAAGGCAGCTTGAAACGAAGCAGTTGAAGGAAAATTCGAACGAGGAAGAAGAAAGACACGGGAACCCCCAGTAAGAATATCAGTAATAGGATCAAAGGGCTCCAAAAAATCAAAAACATCAACGGGCTCAGCCTGAACGGAAGCATGAGCCAAAGAGGACGGGACAAGGGATCGACTCTGGTAAATGGTCTGCTGTCCTATTGGGCGACCTATACGAGTAGAAGACCCCTTAGGGAAAGATGCACCAAGAGAAAGGACAACCCGATGAATCAAACAGGCATAAGGTAACCCTAAACAACCCCCAGGAGTACGAAAAGAAGCTAGAATCTGCTGGCACACAAAAGTAGGAAGGTCGATAGAGTCCCCATGAAGTAGGGCATATAGAAAACGAGCCCGTACCATCGATAAAAAAGAAGATGGGGAACAGTCTACAGGTTTGTGCACACGATGCGCAACAAAACCTGTCGATCAGTGGGTAATGAACCCGTGGCCATAGCTGTAGGCCCCCAGTAGACGGGGTGTTCAAAAGAGTCGACCGAACAAGGGCATCGGCCGGAAGAGAAGCAGGGAGAAGGTAGGGATACGTCGAATGAGGAATCTGAGGTATACCTAACGCAAGAGCTACTGCAAACGGAGTAACTCGAAAAGAATGACCTCCAAGAAAACTCCTAAACGACGACCCATCCACCTCATGAATATTAGCATAAAACTCTTGAACGAGGAGTGGAGGTGACGGTGTAAGACCAACAAGAAGGGGCTCCCAACCATGGAAAACAAAAATAGCGACGACGTCAACAGGAAGATCAGATAAAATTACCTCACGCTCCATGAGAACGGGGCGTAAGGAGAACTGAGACGTGAAGACCTCCTGAGCTGTAGCAGAAATAAATCGGGATCTACTATAAAATGTCAATCCACTAGCGGGCTGTGCAGAGGTACGAGAGCGCTTACGAGCCATCTGGCACATGCGGAGATGAAAAGAATAAGCATAATGTGAAATGCATGCATCACGATGCAACATGATATGAGAAGATGCACACACGGAAACACATATGATCCAATCACATAAACATGAATGAAAACACACACAGCATGCAACGACACTCAAACAAGTAGGAAAGAAACGAAGGAAAAGAAGGAAATCAAAAGAAACCAAATAGGCATAAAAAAGTGAACTTTCATTGAACACGTGGCGTGCGTGACTTCGGCACCAAATTCCAAGTACATACGAGACCCAATCACAAATCCAAACACATCCCTAAAAACTACATGCTATGGACTTCATAATCAAACAAACCACACATCAAACGAATCAACGAGGTGCAAGAACTACATTGATGAACATGGACCAAAAACTTAAAAAAAATGTGAAGAAAACCATAGGAATGCGCTATAATTTGGGAAATGGAAAGCAATATTTGATGCAAAACATGTGTACAAGCAAGATGTAATACCGAAATAACACAAACCAACACAATGATCAAGAAAAGAAATCAAACAAACCAAAAAAAAATTGAAAGCAAAGAAAGTTGGGAATTACCTAAAGATTTTGCCAAAAAGTCAATGTTTTAAACCCAAGATTGTGTTAAAAATGTCGAATTGAAGCCAAAAATAAATTGGGAGTGAATAATTTCGATGGAAGGAGAAAAGAATTGAAGGAGGAAAAAAAATGATGAAATGCGTGAAAAATTGAAACAGTCGCATTTTAAATATATATGTCGCTCGAGCGAGACCGGGGCTAAACTCGAGCGACATCCTTTCTGCTTTTGTCGCTCGAGCGAATTCTAGGCGATACTCGAGCGAAAATGAAATGTCATAAATAGCACCAAACATTTGAAATTTATGAAAAGTATCACAATTTTGGAAAATAACGAAAATAGGTCCAAAAACTTTTATTTTTATTTTCAGTTGTATGTATTATTATTATTTTTTGTTTTTGTAAAGACAAAATAAAAAATCGATGATGAAGCATGTACCCAAATATGTAGACGATACGAATAATATGCACAAAATCACAAACCCGACATTTAGAGCATGTAGACAAATCTTAAGTCCATACATAGTTCAAAATCCCATGAAGTAAATTTTATACAGAATATCAACGTGAAATGTGCCACGTAGTCCATACAAGTTAGACTCAAAACCTTAAATTAGTGAGAAAGGACACGTGAAAACAACTGTAAAAGAGTGTATATTGACCAAGTGCCAATTAAATCCAATTCCACGAGGACCTATATCAAACAGTATAATTGTCACAATTTTACTCCCCTTAACTATATGCCATTTTTTATTTTTTATTATATATATATATATATATATATATATAATTTTTTTTAATAACATAAAAATTTAAGTGCAATCCTATCTTTATTAGGCGACAGAAATGACCCCTGTAACGAACATTGGGCCGGTGACTCCCAAGCCAGACGATCATAGGGCACCAGGTTAGAAACTCCTAAGGCTTAATTGTTCGAGTCAAATATGCCCCGAAGACCGAAATAAGTTCAAAGAATAATGTAGAAAATGGTAAAAGACAATATTGATTAGGTTACACTCGTCACAGATCAAGTCAAATGGACAAACAACCCCAATCACAGAAGAATACCATCCCAAGTCTCACCCATGCGGTCAAGACCCACCTACAGGACTACAGTGTGTGCTGTGCGAAAATGCATGACAAGCCGTATACCAAGAACTCCACAGAAAGTGAGAACTACGATGGAACCTCAGACTCGTACACATAATGAAAAATAGAGTTTGATTCTGAATGCAAACATCATAACGTCATACACGATGCACACAAAAATCTTTATTTATTTATTTTTTTATATATTTTTATTTTAAATTTCAAATGCAAACTTAATACTCAAAATAAAAACTAAAAAAAAAACTAACAAAAAAATGCACCACACACACATTTATCACATATAAGATATGAAATGAATAAGTGCAGATATGATAAATGCGTGAATATGCATGAATTCATGATCAGATAGGCAAACAAATATCAACAGCTGTCTGAAGTGACTCAAACCTCATCCCATCTAGTGGTTTCGTAAGTAGATCGGCTAATTGGTTGTCAATAGAAACATGATCTAAGGAGACAACACGTGTTTCAACAAGTTCACGAATAAAATGATGTCGTATGTCAATATGTTTTGTTCGAGAATGTTGAATGGGATTCTTAGAAATATTTATAGCACTGGTATTATCACAGAAAATAGTCATGGTCCCTTGATTAATCTCATAATCACTCAGCATCTGCTTCATTCAGAGAAGCTGAGTGCAGCAACTTCCAGCTGCTATGTATTCGGCCCCTGCCATGGATAGGGATATGGAATTTTGTTTCTTACTTAACCAGGCTACTAGATTGCTAACCATGTAGAAACAGCCCCCAGAAGTACTTTTCTATCATCTGCATTCCCCGCCCAATCGGCGTTGGAGTAGCCAGCTAAATCAAGATTAGAATTTCTAGAATAGAAAATCCCTAGATCAACAGTACCACTCACATATCTAATGATGCATCTAACAGAGCTTAAGTGTGATTCTTTGGGATCTGCCTGAAATCGAGCACACACTCCAACACTAAAAGCAATGTCAGGTCTAGTAGCTGTGAGATAGAGAAGACTACCTATCATGCTTCGATATAGGGAAGGATCTACACTCTTACCTGAAGGATCACGACCTAACTTCAACCTAGTACTCATAGGTGTCCTAGTATGCTTCTTACTATCTAACCCAAACCGCTTAACTAGATCCTTTGCATACCTAGACTGTGAAATAAACAAGCCATCCTCAGTCTGTTTCACCTGAAGTCCAAGGAAATAACTCAACTCACCAACCATACTCATCTCAAATTCTTGCTTCAAACACTCGGCAAACTCATATGCTAGAGACTCAATAGGAGAACAAAAAATGATGTCATCGACATAAATTTGAGCGATAGTGATAGTTTCTTCAATGTGTCTAATAAATAAGGTCCTATCAGCACCACCTCGAGAGAAACCATGTTCCTCAAGATATGACGTAAGTCTCTCATACCAAGCTCTAGGAGCTTGTTTCAGACCATAGAGTGCTTTGTGGAATTTGTAGACATAGTGAGGAAACTTTAGATCAACAAATCCTTTTGGTTGTTCCACATAGACTTCTTCTTGAAGAAATCCATTCAAGAAGGCACTCTTAACGTCCATTTGATATAGCTTGAACCCTATGGTACAGGCAACAGCAAGCAGAATCCGAATAGACTCGAGTCGTGCAACAGGGGCAAAAGTCTCATCAAAATCAATTCCCTCAACTTGAGTATAACCCTGAGCAACTAATCTGGCCTTATTCCTAGTTATAGTACCTTGGTCATCTATCTTGTTCTTAAAGATCCACTTAGTACCAATAACGTTACAATTCTCAGGTCTGGGTACTAAGATCCACACATTGTTTCTAACAAATTGATTGAGTTCCTCATGCATTGCATTCACCCAACACTCATCACTAAGGGCCTCTTCGACTTTCTTAGGCTCTACTTGTGAAACATAGCTAGTATATGCTAGATTGTTCAGTACTCTCTTACGAAGCCTCATACCTTCATCCAGATCCCCAATGATATTATCCTTAGGATGATTAGACTTGACCCTAGTTGATGGTTCCTTAGGGATTGTGTCTTGATCTTGTGGATGTGTTTCCTTTTTAGGAGTTTCAGGAATTTTAAGAGATGATTCAGGCACAAGCGGTTCAGTGGGATCACTAGACCTTATAAGATTACCATTTCTATCATGATTTTCAACATTCTCCCCCTCACTCACACCATCATCTATCACAACATTGACTAACTCCATCACAGTACGAGTACGTGAGTTATATACTCGGAATGCTCGACTATTTCTAGAATACCCTAAAAAGATTCCTTCGTCACTCTTAGATTCAAACTTACTCAAGTTCTCTCTATCACACAAAATGTAGCACTTACTCCCAAACACACGAAAGTATTTGACAGTAGGCTTTTTACCCTTTAGAATCTCATATGGAGTCTGATCGGTTTTGGGTCTAAGGTAGACTCTATTGATTATGTGGCATGCAGTATTAACAGCTTCTCCCAAAAAATGTAAGGCTAGCCCCTTGTCATGAAGCATGGCTTTAGCCATGTCCTGAAGAACACGATTCTTCCTTTCAACCACCCCATTTTGTTGAGAAGTGATAGGGGAAGAGAACTCATGTAGTATCCCTTCATCCATGCAGAAGCTCTCAAGATTGAAATTTTCAAACTCTTTTCCATGATCACTTCGCATTCTAGACACTTTGTGATTGAGTTCATTACTAAGCCGTTTACACAAAGATTTTATAAAGTCACATGCATCAGATTTTTCCCTAAGCAATTCTACCCATGTGAACCTCGAGAAATCATCTACCACAACCAGAATATACCATTTACCTCCTAGACTCTCGGTCCTAGATGGTCCCATTAAATCCATGTGTATCAATTCCAGGGGTCTTTTGGTCAAAATTTTAGAAGTCTTTTTATGGATTCCTTTAATTTGTTTATCCAGTTGACATGGTCCACACACAACATTTTCACTAGGACCTATTTTAGGCAAACCATCTACCAGCTCCTTTTTAGCCAGTTGTACTAGACTCTTATAGTTTAAATGACCTAATCTTTTATGCTAGAGTTCACTCACATCAATTTTTGCACTCCTACACCCATAGTTAGAATTAGGTAGGACTCCATAACAATTATCAGACGTTCTAATCCCTTCAAGGACCACCCCACCGAATGAATCATACACAGTACATCTCTTTTCCACAAAGCTAACCTCAAAATCAGTATCACAAATCTGACCAATACTTAACAAGTTCGACTTTAAACCTTCCACATAAAGTACATTTGAGATCACAGGTAATCCATGTATTTGTACAGTAACTTTGCTAAGAATAGGTGCAGAGCCCCCATCTCCAAAGGTAACCATGCCCCCATTGCATTCATCAAGAGTAGTGAATAAAGCCTTGTTACCACACATATGCCTAGAACAAGCACTATCAAGGTACAACATATTGAAATCTTGGGCTTTTAATGCAACATGAGCAACATAGCAATTTACCTTACCTGAAAGTCCAGCTAGATCCTCCTTTTTAACCCAAACTTTCTTAGATGACGTGGTACTCCTAGTCAGCCTAGTAAGCATCTCAGTCAAATGACTAACCTGATTAGTCAGAAAACTGACCTCACTTGGAATATTCTGATTTCTACGCTCATTGCCTAACTTATAACGTCTAGGCCTAGTGTGTCCTAGAGCTCCACAGTAGTGACGGGTGGGAATGAACCTAGGCTCAAAGGTACGTGTCTGTGGGTGTTTGGGCATAAAATTTCTACGTGATTGATGACTTTGTTCCCTCGAAACATTCTTACCCTTATTTGGACTGTCGATAGCGTTAGACTTCCTAGAGGCAGAAATGAATACAGTTTTAGATGGACTAGCACCATGTGTATTACCCTCAACATATCCTAGACCTTTCCTATCTCCCGTAGGCTTATTCATTCCCAAAATATCATCCAATTTCTTAGCTCCACTTATGAAAGTCTGAAGATGAGCAGTAGATTTCTCCAATTCACT
Organism: Olea europaea var. sylvestris; assembly: GCF_002742605.1. Taxonomy (NCBI): domain Eukaryota; kingdom Viridiplantae; phylum Streptophyta; class Magnoliopsida; order Lamiales; family Oleaceae; genus Olea; species Olea europaea. The sequence continues at coordinate 5,127,801 of NC_036240.1, forward strand.
AGTTAATGTCTTAACCTTATCTTCCAACTTCTCATTGACACATTTTAACTCACTAACACCCTTAAGTGAATTCTGGAGATTACTAGCATGTCTCTCTTTTTCTCTTTCAAGTTCATCAAACTTTTTGAGTAGGGCTTTATTGATCTTTTTGATTTTAAGACTCTCCTTGAACAAGAGTTAATAGACCTCATGTATGTCTATGTCATCCTCATCCTCATCCTCATTACTAGAATTATTGTTGTGAAGTTCTTCCTCAACCTTGTCACTCTCCTTATCAGATTCACTCTTAATAGTCGACACAAATGCCATATAGTTCCCTTCATCTTCACTACTAGACGACTCCTACCTATCACTGGTCTCAGACTCGTTATCAGTAAGTGAAACAACTAAGGCCTTACCCTACCTTTTTCTTTGATTCTTCTTATAATTAGGGCACTCATTCCTATAGTGACCTATACCTTGACATTCATGGAACCTAACCAAACGTGGTTTATCACTAGAACTTTTATTGTTAAACCTTTCAGTTTTTTCTTTTGAGAATCTGCTAGGGACTCCACTTTTTCTATCCTGAGGGTTTCTCCTATTCTTGAGAGCCTTTTGAAATTTCTTCACAAAGTAAGCAATTTCATCGTCCCTCAGAGACTCAGTATCGGAAGATTCATCCTCTTTGATGGATTTTAAAGCAATGGACTTTCCTTTCTTAGGTTGTGTGATAGTGAGTTCATAAGTTTGCAAGGATCCTACAAGTTCTTCAATTTTAACTTCATCTAGATCCTTACTTTCCTCAATAGCAGTAACTTTAGGCCTAAATCTTTCGGGCAAGGACCTAAGTACTTTTCTAACAATTTTAGACTCGAGAATTTTCTCGCCTAAATTGAAACTAGAATTAACAATATCATTCAATTTTACATAAAATTCATCAAAGGTTTCGTCATCTTTCATCTCACTTCTTCAAACCTAGAAGCTAGCATTTGTAATTTCGAGTTCTTTACCGTTTTAGTTCCCTCATGTGTAGTTTCAAGAATATCCCACTCCTCTTTAGCAGTTTCGCACATTGACACTCTCCTAAACTCTTCGGGAGACACGGCCATAAACAAGGCATGAAGTCCCTTGCTATTCCAATTACACTCAGCTATCTCATCCTAAGTCTACAGTGATATATCAGTAAGGTTAACAGTTCCTGATACGATAGTGGAGGGAGGTTTCCAGCCATTCTGCACACTCAACCAAACATGCTCATCTAAGGACTTAAGAAACGCACGCATTCTAACATTCCAGTAAGCATAATTACTTCCGTCAAAGTACGGAGGTATAGAAAGTGATTGACTCATCTAGACAACTATGGGTCATGACTCGAGATTTGGCTCTGATACCACTTGAAAAGGCTATAGTTCGACCCAACCAACACCTAGAGGGGGGTGAATAGGTGTCTATACAGAATTTAACAATTTAATTAAGTTATGCAACAATTGACATAAATTAAACGTTGTCCAGATTCATTCACATGATTTAACTACCTATGTTGAATTGCTGGTTGAATTGAAATTGACAGAAAGCAATAAATAACACAAAAATTGTTGACGGAGAAAACCCAACTGAGTAAAAACTCTTGGCACAAGCCAGTAGGGATTCACTATAGAAGACTCCAACTTACAGTACGCCAGACATGACTGTATCTAACAACACTCTGACCTCCTTACTGTATCAACCAAAGCTCTCCTGGATTCTGCAGATCTGCGCCAAAATCTCAGCCTTGTATTTCTTCTATTTCCCGTGAATCAACAATAACTCCAATTCTTCAATCAACCTCCTTCACGGATCTTCAATCAACTGATCTTCTGGAAGTAGTGAGGATTTTTGATAGGTGTTTTGTTTGAAAAAGGTGTTTGATGTTTTTTTCTTCAATGAATCATATGGTGAAGAGTTTTGCAATTGATCCTTTAGTAGAGAGGAAAATATTGTGTAATGTGTTTTGCCAAAGGTTGTTAATAAAAAGCAAAATTTTTGTTTATATAGTAGGTCGTTTTTTGTAGTATGGAGCGTTTAAAATTCGCGAGAAAGGAAAATTACCAAACACGGGTTGACACTGTCGCTCGAGCGAAGTGCCGACGAAACTCTAGCGACGCACTCTCGCTCGAGCGAAGTTGTGGCGAAACTCCAGCGACGCAGGTTCTGTTATTTAGGCTCGAGCGAGGTCAGGGCGAAACTCTAGCACCAATCTTGCGCCGTTTTCATCTTCAAAGCATCCAACTTTACCCTAGACCTATACATTAATTATTGCAAAATTGCAACACAAGTCCCTGAACTTTTAGACATTGACAAATTGGTCATTGACTTTACAAACTCGACAAATTAGTCCTTTTGGTCACAGATTGCCAATTACAACATTTTCCTAACACCTAAAATTCTAGTTGAGGGATTTGTATGCTTTGATTCCACTTCCAAAGTTGTTCAAAATAAGGACCGAGTCAATCCCAAGTTTGTTCCAAGTAAGTTTCAATCTCGTCATAGCTGATCCTAAGGGATTGAGCTAAAATGCATTACAACCATGAGTCTTGCCTTATCTTTTAAGTCCGAGTCTCAAGAATAATCAATCCATAAAGAACAATGTCAAGTCTCGCTTAAGGGCCAAGTTTAGCCCTAGTGATTTTCAACATCGTATGAATATACTAAGATTAAGGGTTTCTAGTTGAGCCGTAGTGATCTTGACCTTGTTTGAGAATAAAGAATTCATCACAAGTACCGATTGATGCTTAAGAGAGTCTTGATTTATTTTGAGCATAATTAAATGATAGAGCTTAATGTCAAGGGCCGCAACTAAGCCTCGTGACCATTCACAACCGCAGTTTGCCTAACTTTGACTGCAATTTGCAAATATATGTTTTAAGTTATAATTTCCTTTCGGTTGTGATAGTTAATTTTAGTTGTAAAATAACCCTCCATTTTTGTAAATGCCTTTTCGGAATAATGTCTTCACCAGCAATTGAAATTTTCATTAATGTACAAATGCTTTTGCTTTTTCAAAATTGTAATTGACTTTCTTTCTGAAGCAATTGAGATAAGCTAAATACCATATGGTGAAGTGTGCTATTGTTGTACAACCCCTTATCTATGCTAGAAAGAGATATGCCCCCATGAAAGTTTGGTATTAGAGCTACAGTTCACAACCCTTGATAAGAAAGAAAGTTAAGGATCCGAATGCACCACATACCACTTTGGTGAGTAATCTGAACAAGAGTACTAAACAACTACCCAGTTATGACTGATGCTGTTGCAATCATCCTTGATCTGCATAGAGGAACATTGAGACTTAAGTTTCAAATACTCCAATATGAGGTTGGCAATGGGAAAGCTCCCTTACAGGAGTATGCACCTAAGATCAGAATTTCAAAATCTTGCAATCTACCATGTAAGAACTATGGTGGCAGAAAAAATTATCTATATTGAGGCCAAAAATGTCTGAACAATTTGGAATATCAGGCTTGAATGACACTGTGGAATGTGGCAACTAAAATATAGGGATTACATTAGGGAGTACGAGAAAACCTTTTTAGCGTACATAGGTGTTCTAGACAGGTCAGATTTATGCGAGGAACCTCATCGATTAACGTCGGGTTCAAAGTAGGATGCCTAGCAAATCGCACTATTAGTATATACTGGTGTTACGTATAAGATTTGAAGTGTTGACAGTTAGGAATTATGCTAATGTGGTCAAAACTCTAATTACTTTTTAGAATAAATTATGCTTAACAAGGTGAATGAAACCTTTGGAGATTATTGTGAGAGCCAAGTCGAGCCCACGAGATTCTTGACCTTGATGCCTTACGGTAGCTAAAACCCAGTTTATATAGGCAATAACTTCCAAACTTAGTTACCTTTTTATAGAAGTTGCCTTTTTTATAGACCACCCATAATCAGGCTGCAGACACCAACTTCCTAAGTCGTAAGTTGAGGCTCCAATGTCCAATGAAGAACGTAGGCAGCTCACAAATGTATAATTTCTACCTACAACTCTAGCTATTGAATGCAGAGACAATCATAGGCAGCAAGTACTCCATTCTAACCAGTAGCCTTCTATGCTTGGCAAAGCCCACCATCTAGGTTTGCTTGGTAATCAACATGTGACAAATTTAGACCAACTTAATAGAAAGTGATTGCTGGAATATATTGTCATTTAGGTTTGCCTAGATAGATCGATGGACAATCATGATGGCTAAGTTACTAGGTAACATTACTGATATTGAGGTGTTGAGACTGTATGTGTATTTTTAGTTCTTTGGCCATCTTTAATCTAGCTATTAATGCTCTAGTTTATATTCTACCTTGTCTTCTTTTTGAACACGAATACGAAGTCAGCTAAGGATTGTAGGTATAGCAAGTTCGTGGTTTGTAACATATGTCGTCCTAACCAAAGATACAAATTATACAATGATTCCTCAGCGCTTACGTTGTGCTGGCCAGATACAATGATAACGTTCATCATGCAATATGGTACAAATTCTCCACGAGGAAAATAACATAATTCGTCATTTTGAAGACTAATGTAAAAGGGTATTGTATTATTTCCTCAGCGCTTATGCCAGATACAAAGATCAACTGTGCTTGGCGTATAGGTACTTTACAGATTACCCACAAAGAGGGGGTTAGATATTTTGGAAGGTCATTTTTTAATGAGGTGCTAGCTCATGTGATAAGGCCTGTTAAAGGTTTTTGCTTGTGAAAGTCGAGCCCGGCAAAGTAGAATTATTCTACAATGATAGTGTTAATCATGCATTACACATGGTCACTTTTAAAATGGATTCAAGTCATGTGCTTGAAGATAAATTTGAGGTTGCACCACCACAATGCCCTCAACAAAAGAGGAATAACGAGGTATATAGGCATGTACTGAGGTTTAAAGACACTTCCAATATGTACCCAGTATACCCAGTCTATGAAAGACACTTCCAATTTTCTTCGAGGTTCGTTATTCTTGGGGTTCCGTCCTTCACCTTGTTTTCGCTTTAGACAAATGCATACAAGAATGGTTTCTGGAGGCTGCTGCGACTCAGAAATTTTGGGAAATATAAGCTGTTTTCACAAGGCCCTCGTTCTAGGTAAATTTTGACTAATTTCATAGAAATTTAGTAGAGTGATTGCTGAAATTTTGCCTATTTAGTATATAATTTTACTAGGTAGTATATAATTTTTGCTGATTGCTAATTAAGGCAGTGAGGTCATTTACGAGACATATATTCCATTCTGTAATGATTATGTTTAGATCAAGAGAGGTTGACGTGGTGAGACCTTAAAGGGTTCTGAGTTATTATGTCTCCACGTCGATTCTGAGTTTTGTCACCAACAAAGAATTAAAATTGGCAGAATTATTGGTATTATATTTTTAATAATTGGTCGAAAATTACTATGAAGAAAATTAAATTAAGAAAATTAGAGACAATAGTCGAAACTCAAGAATTAGAGCTCGCACATGAAAATTTAACGAATAGTACTACATATGAAAATTTAAAGAATTAGAGATTAATGTAGAAAATTGAAAGGAAATGCTAAGAAACTTTGGGAGGACTAAAAAAATCCCCAGTTGAGTCTGGTCCTGCTCTTAGTTCCAAAACTAGAACCATGGGTACCTGAATGGAACCAGTTGTTTATATAACTTTTTATTTTTTACAATAAAAAATCTAATTTGGATAGTAATTTTTCTAAAACTCTAGACTCTAACAAACACCAAGAAATTAAGGCCGGCAGACTTTTTGCCTCTTGCCTCTATTGTTACATTTCAGATGTTAGTACATGTTAGGTTCAAGCTGCTACCGTTGTGTGAATTGTCAAAGAGTTCATTATTATAATTTGAACCTTTTATTTTCTTGTATTCTTTATATAAGCTTAAGTGATTTCTAAACTTTTCATATATCGCGTAGCAATTGAGCTTGGGTTGTGGTATATACCTTTTTGGTTATCGTTCGTTGTTCGCTTTTGAAATTTTCCTTCAATTTCAATATTTTTTAATTTCAATATGTGAACTTTAATTTCTTGATAACTGTAATTTCAATATTTTTTAATTAGTTAAGAGCAAAACATCTCAATTGGGAGTGGAAACTGGTACCAGAAATGGATGGGATTTCAAAAGGGAAGGGGGATGAGTCAGGCTAGTCAATCCTCGTCTCGCTCTTTTTTTCTTTTTTGGGTAGAAGAGTAGGAAAAGGGGCAAAAAAGCTTCCATTCCCCAACCTCTTTTTCCTTACTTTTTTGAAGATAAGGAAAAGGGGCAAGGTTCGTGCTCCAGTAATGCACGACTTGAATCCGTAGTTAGCGGAGGTGCTTGTAGCGAAATTCCATCCATCTTGAAAACATGTTTGCAATAAATAAGGTAATAAGAATTTCATTCCGACGAGCCACATGGGTAAAAAAAAAAAAAAATCAACAGTTTAAAGGCAAATGTTGTGGCAAAAAACGACTCGGCTTGGGCTCGTAAAAAAGCTCGTTGAGACCACCACTGGAGAGCACTCTTTATAGAGCCATTTGCCGATTAAGGGATAGAGCTCTTGGAAAGCGTCATATCCATCTAAGATAAAAAATCATTTTGACTCCCTTCTGATGGAAAGCCTTTTCTAGATGAAATAGTGTATCTCTCTCTTGAAAGCCCTTTCTAGATGAAATAGTTTGATAGAACAAGGTGAAAGTGCTAACTTCACTTTTCGCTTTTCGGATTGGTTAAATAAATATATCAAAAAGCTTTGTGATTTTAGAAAGAGGGAAAGCTAGTGGTTCGCGATCTACTTGTGTACTGTGTGGTTCCTTAAACTTTTAGCTCAATTGTCAATCTTATCTTTTTGCGCTAGCAATGAATAAGAAGGGCCCTCGCTACTAGGAAGAGTCAATCTGTAAGACATAGTAGGGCAATTAGTGATAGTGTTTTTTTTTTTATTATCTTACTAAAAAAAAAAACCTCCAAGTCAAAACTTAAGATGTCAATAATGGTCTTTTCTTCCGAAGATCCAAGATATCAGAAGTGAGAATGTGGCATTTTCCTTATAGCTAATTTGGGCAAATCCACACCGACTCCTTCATCTTTGGCTAAGGAGGCGGTATAGGGTCTAGCTTGTTCCATTGACGATGAGATTCTAGGCATACCTGATCTCGTCAGAGAGATGACAAGTTCATACCATTGTTTTCATAACGATTTGACTCCTCCATTTTTCTTCTCGTCGGTTGAAGTATCTACTACAACGAAGAAGAGGGGTTCACAAAAGGAGGTTTGAGGTTTTCAAGAAGTAAGAGCAAGAACCAAGGCCAAGTTGTAGCAATCACTCTGTGGAAAGTAAGAGATGGATATGAAATGAGCATAAGAAGATTTTTCAGATCAGGAAGTTTCTGTTTCCAAGCAAAAATTCTTTCATGATGATCATCATCAAGAAGAGAATTGCAATCCCATTCTGTTTTGGTGTCTTCCTAATAGTGCGGTGTCTCATTCTTCCTTCTTGTAGAACTCATCCAATTCACCTGAGCAATATTCAAAACATTATCAATCCTGAAACGCTTGATGGTATGTTGTAGTGGTGAGCAGTTCCTTTCCAGATCCAGAAGATTGATCAAGAAATTTCCCCATTATAGATATGCAGACTAGCCTCTAGCTCTTTGCCCATCTCTTTGGTCCGTAATTAAACTATCCCTAAAAAAAGGCTTTGTAGATAGGTCCACCAAACTTCTGGAACTGTAAAAGGGTTGGGGGACAATCACTTTTTAGGTCATTGCTTATAATAAAGGAGAACATAACATCTAGGCCAAGGCCTTGTTCTGGTTACTACAATTAGTGTAGCACCTTTATTTTCAAGGCTTACTTTGAAGAGTATTGTCTGAGTATAATCCTCTGTGCTGTTGATTTTACCTTGCCCGGTAGCTAGTCCAAGAAAGTATTCCATTAGAAGCTTGCCTGCGATACCTATGGAATCAACTGTATGTAAACTGGTGAAAGTTCATTGGTTTGGTATAGTGAAAGAGAAAAAGTAGCTTTAGTTTCTAAATAGGGCAAGCTACATAGGAAATCAAGATTGGGATCCCATTGATCTAGCCGAAGTAATGGCGGCCAGGGTGTCATAAAAGATCATTTTCTATAGCCGGAGTCCGGAGGTTTTAAGGAAAATTCATCGTTTTTTGCTCGTCTTTCGTGTGATGAATTGCATAAGTCATTGTGTTTTGGCGGCTGAGAAGTACATAAGTGAATGTGTTAGTATTTAGTTATGAATGGGAGGGTAGAATACCCATTTGCCAGCAAAGGCGGTTTATTTATTACTAGATATACGCACTTCAAATTCTTTTCATGGTAGTTCAAAGATACGAGAGATAAGGAAAGCTGAAAAGCCTCTTAAATAAATGAGAGCAGGAATTTGATCAATCGTTATCAATGCTAGGAGGTAGATCTCATGGAAACGATAACCTTTTTCGAGAAGAGTAAAGCGAGGGATAGGATAGATGAATTTCCAATTTCTAAGGCTTCGTTTTTTAGCAAATAGTTAGGGAAGCATTTATTTCCAAGCATAGCTTGGAGTTCAGATTGATGCCTTATTCCACTCCGAGATAGAAAGATACCAATAATGGAAAAAGAATTTCACTGTGGCACCCCTAGGCGATTTTAAGGTCTTCTTAGGGATAGAGTTCTTGGAACCAACCAAAGTCGTCCCTACGCTAGTTGTACATTCTCCCCGTTGCCTTAACTCGGAGACCAAAGGTTGCGGCAGCTTGCTTTCTAAGGTTCGTGCTAGTAAATGAACAAACCTGTGAATTCTAGCGATAGTTTTTCTTAGTCGGTTCTCGAATGTTTGCCCTTTTTTATTCTATGAGTAGCATGCATCATGTTCATATCTTAACTAGGCAACCTTCTCTTGCAAACAATCCCGCTAACATCGGTAATGCGCCATCAAAGAGGTTACTTCGGATATTGTTGCAAGCTTTAAATGTCTTATCTTCATGAGCTAACCAAAAGAAGACTTTGCCCCAAAGCTGTCACTGAGAGATTTTTACCCCAAATCATCAATATACTCATCAACGGGTTCAAGGTCTAAAGCTTGGGTCCACATGATGTGGTTGGGCACATCATACTCTTTGAACATATATATATATATATATATATATATATATATATATATATATATTTTTTTTATTTTCTAAAGCCCCAACCAACCAAGGCCCCAATCACAACCCGATTGGTTAAAACCCTAGAAATAGATCTCGTAACAAATTTGTTTGGAAGGGTAATGAAGGATAGGGAGTGCTATCATTGACGGGACGTTTCTTTAGATTGTTGAACATAGAGGTTTTTCGGGGTTGAATACTTTGTAAAAGAAGCGAATAGATCTCATAGGCTCAATTGAAAAGAAATGGTTTCTTATCATGGTCTTCAAATGCAAATGAATCATTTCGATTCACCTAAGACGAAACTGGGGATGCTTCAATGGAATGAAAGTTGTTAGTTGACAAAAAAGAGAGTCCTGGCTAATCAATTGATCGAGAAAGGGGTCCCACTATAAAACCCGAAATCTCCATTTCCCTTCGAGACCCTTCTCGTTCATCAGGCCGGCTGGTGCTTTTTTTCCCTTTCAAATGCTTGGTTAGCAATCTCATTAGCCACCAGCTAAGTCCTGATCTAACGTACAGGCATTCATCTCCATAGCTCATTTTCTTTAGCAAGGTCTTCCAAGGAAGAGGTTCAGTTCCTCCCCATTTTCTTTAGCAAGGTCTTCCAAGGAAGAGGTTCAGTTCCTCCCTTATTGAGAATCTATATATCCCTTTGTTTGTTTTTATGATTTTCTTTTACAATAGCCAAAAACTAGAATTTCATGTTCGGGTGAGGTTAGTGTACTAGTTTAGGGGTTTTCTTTTCTCTTGCATGAGCCGTTGTTCCTCATGAATTTGAGATAAAAAGAAGCAGCATCGGGTAGGGATAGGGATGGCGTATTGGCTTGGTTGGTGGCTGGCAAGCTTAGAATCCTATAGCTGCTACTTATCAATCGATAGATTGGCTACCAGCAGCAATCATTAAATCTTTTGAGCCTTCTATTCTTCTTGCCCCAGTTTCATTATTTCTTTCAGTACCTTCTTTGATCCCCCTTGAAGTAGAAGGAAACTTCTATTTCTCTTTCGGTGGGAATCAGATCAATCAGTGAAGGGAGAGAACTCTCAAGAGGAAGAAGAAAAGAAGTACGAGCCTATCTATTGACAATAGGGTAGAGGTCTATCGATTCTCCATCCTATATAATGAATACTCCCCTTTCTCTCATTTATTTTTTTGGTTTTGTAAAGGTAAAGGAAGTTTATGACTGGAAGTTTATTGTATGCGCGAATCCCATCCTTGGTCAATCTAATCCTGCCACACCAAGTGCTCAATCAGTAAGACAACAAGCTTCTTGACTTGAAAGAAAACTTCCTTTGCCCTCTGAGCTCTCTTCTTTCTTTCCGGAGTGAGGGTGGTTGTAAATCACCATGCCCTTCTCATGTTTATAGTGCCTTTTCAAGCACTTTTTTAGGGTATTTCTATTTACACTGAGAATAAGTCTCTCTATGCCTTTTGGCCAGATCTCTCGTAGGAAAATTGAAAAATGTACAAGAACTCCGATAAGGCTCATATGCTATGATGGCTTTGAGGTCATCTGGATCTAAAAATGTAACACCAATCCGCTTACTTCGGTCTGCTGATGTAATTAGGAAGATTTTTCTCATTTGGTCAGTAGTTAGGATTCATTCCTATATATCCTATATCTGGAAATGGCAACAAAGGAAGAAAAAGAAGATAAGCAGACATGGTGAATCGGCTTACTTTTCTTTCCAATATGACCTGTGACTTCATTTGAATCTGGATCTTCTTGCGCTTGATTGGCGAAGGAAAGTCGAGAATTTGGAATCTAGAATTTCGATATCAACTACCCCATCCCTTGTTGGTAGAGACCTACAGTCAAAGGCATAATATAAATGCTTTCTTAGGTGCACTCTCGTTATGCTACATTAACAGGTTTTATGTCGGGATCTTTGCTAGGGCTTGTGTGCCTTGGATTGATCCTTCTCAACAAAAAAAATTCATCGTATACTTACTTATCTATTTTATAGGACATCCTTTCCAGCTGTGCAATCTTGTTTGGTTAAGAGAAAGCGAAGGGGGATTACAAACTTGGAAACATCCAATGACGGAATTTGATACATCTACTTTGTTTGACCAGTATCATTCCCATCTCTACCTAATTTGTCATTTGTTAGCCTTCTTAGATTAAAAAAAATGGAGCCAAGAGGTGCATGAATCAAAGTGAAGTTATTCACTTGATTTTGGCTTAGAGTTACTGAAGAGAAGAAAATAGACTTTTTAGGAAAGCGATTTTTGAGTAGTTGCTCAGAGAGAATGGTCTTTGTGCTCTTTGGGTCTTTCTCGATATGCTCTTTCATAGTAAAGTTTGACATTCAATCTTTCAATAAGTTTGGAAGGGGATTGAGAGTACAGTTCATTCACATAATTAATTGGAAACACAACCATCCGTAGAAGCTGGTTAGTATATGATGCCACTTTTCATATTGGGAATGGTATTAGTAAAGGGGGCACGGGACGTTCACGGAGTCTATGCCTTTCGTACCACCACAAGGCTTTTTCTTCTGTGCCTAAGAAGCCACTTCCCCTATTATCACTTAGCAGCACACTAGTATTCGTTTTCAATACGAGACGATATCTTCAGGACCGGAATGGTCTAAAGAGTATACATATTACCAATCCATTTTTGTAGCTACTATAGCAATGGCTTTGAGAGGTATACAACTAGCATCGATGATGTTGAACTGGCTTTTTACCTACGCGATTATTGTTCCCAAAACGCGCTGCTCTTAATCCAGGCACAAGGATATAGAGGAGGAGGATGAGGATGATGATGATGAGGATTTACTCACTGATGAGATGCTATGATTTAAGATGAGGAAGAACAGTAGCTATGGCCAGGCATTTGCTTGCTCTGCCATCCAACCTAGAATCCAATCTATTTTTTTTACCGGGTGGTGGAACTATTGATTCAATTGAAAGGCTAGGAATTTTCTTGATTTGATTGGCCAAGAAAGCTTTAGAGGGAAGAGATAGGTTAATTCATTCTTCGACACACTCCCACCTTGTGTTTTTATAGAGTGAAGTGCCATACTTCAAGAATGAGACGGTTTGAAGGAACTCTAAGTCATTTGGGTGAAAGCTTCTTTTTCCAATCCCGTAGAAAGGCCTAGAAGACTAACAAGAACCCTATCTTAATTGACTAGTTCCTAGAAAAGAGATTAAAGCCTAGTAAGGAATCCAATTATTCATACTCCTTCTAGCTGGACGTATCCCTAGACTTACCACCCGGTGAATTTCTTTATTCCTCATCCCTTGGGCAGGAAGCATTATTTATTATAGGCTATACGATACCTGGACTAAAGTTTTCCTATTTCCTACTTTCTTTGCGAATTTAGCGGACACTTTTTTCTTTTCACTTAAAAATGTTTACCCAACCTACTCACTTTTCAAGCAAGGATGAGGACTAGTCTCTTAGTTAGCCAATAAAGGTGTTAAATGAAAACGATCAAGGTCTAGGTAAAGGTCAAAGAGAATAAAGGAAAGGTTAGGGTTCTTTCTTGTAAAGCATTGTTGCTATCATTCCTCGCCTTACTACCAAGCATAATAGATAAAGAGCTAAGAGTGCTAGTGTGATTCCATATAACAAGAGATTCATTTCGTCTAGTGATAGTGGATTAGTAGTATCGTATATATCAATTGTACCAGTAGTTGTAATTTTCATTCATAATTTAATCAAGTATATCCTATGCATTTCTAGTTCTTTTCTTTCTCTCTTTATGCGAGTTGAAGTTTAAGTTAAAGATTTCTTTCCTTTCCTGCTAAACTCTCTATTAGTTCTCCGCCAACCAATGCTAAAAGGCGGTCCTAATCTACTTCTTTCTCTTTTCCAACAAGTTTCAGTTCTCCTGATTGAAGATGGGTGGATATGAGTTAATGCGAGCTCCTAGTCATTTTAACCTACCTTCTGGTATAAGGATACCTCTGTGATAGACAGGGATCTTTCTCTCATTACATGATAAATTTTGAGAAGAGCACTCTGAACCCTTAAGGTACTACTTTTCTGGACACTAACCCATTATGTGGTAAGGTTGTAAACTCTCTTGAGAAAAAAATGCTTTGCCCTTCATTGAAATATAATAAAGGCAAGAATAAAGTTTCTTACCACGAGTGAATAAGTTTGTTGGTTTCCTGAAGCAATCCCTTTTTTGGCTGTTGGAATGTAAGGGGTCTAAAGGAGCATATAAAACAAAGAAAAGTTAGGTTAGAGCACAAGTTTTCCTTTTGAGACCACAACAGTCAAAACAGTAAATAATGAAAAAGTTTTAAAGAACATTTTGAGGGCTTGGGAAGCATCACAGCTTCTAACTCTAATTACTAGAATTCAAATAAATAGATTTATACATAGCATCTTAGTCAATCCTCATTGACTATGAATTCTAAAGTGGCATTTCCCTTGACACAACGTCTGCTTTCCTGGAGAAAGCTTTGTTTTCTTTTTTTACTTCACTTAGCAGAATCAAAACCTTTCTTTTCTTAAGATATTTTATTGATAGCGATAGCTGATAGGGAAAGCTTACTCCTTGAATGACCAAGTTGAGAGACGGCCATTTCCTAAAGCCATGCCCCCACTGTTAATATTAGATATTCCTTGAAGCCTTCAAAGATCGAATTCAATTGATTATTCACATTTAACATGAACAATTCTTGTGACATGGAATTCCTTCATTCTTTTTCTCAAAGGTCAAGATCTCGATTTCAAACAAAAAAAACAATAACAAGTACAAGCTAAGGAGAAAGGCTGTTATTTTAGGCATACCATCAATCTTACCATCTAATCAAGCATACCATCGATAGAGTCAGAAAAAGATAAGCAGAAGGGGAGTTAATCAAACAAATCCTTTTTTTCCACTCTATCCTTTCTTGGTGGGGCTAACCAATCCCTATGAGCTTAGAGTCGGCTAAGAGGAATCAGAGCTTATTCCATCATTCCTATAGTCACAAGGGAGAACCCAAGCCGAGTCATTTTCTTCATTTTTTACCGGAGCATTCATCCAATACTTACTTTTTGGCATAGCATTAGTTCTATGAATCAGATAGCTTGATCCGTGCGCTAGTCCTTCTATAATAGGAAGATAAGATCGCAAGGAAATTTGCCTTCTACTTAGGCAAGCCGAATTCGCGTATATCTACTCTAGCAAGAGAGCAAACTACCAACGAATCTTTCCACTTCTATAATAGAGGCTAAAGGTGCGAAGGAGGACAGTTTGTTTAAGGCTTCACACCTACATGTTGCCTTTCCTATGTCATAAGGCAGTAGGCGAATAATTAACTTAAGGTGCAATAGCATCTTTGAATAGAATCTTAAACAGAACCGCTCTATGCTACATCTAATCTCTTTACTTATATATAGCTAACCTACCTTTGTTAAACAGGGAACTTCTGATCTATGTCAACTGGGTCGATTTTTCGCTTCCAAAGCCCTAAGAAAGAGATCAAGATGAATGGTGCCCTACCTTGAGTTTGAAGAAGAATGAATGAATGACCAGTGTAGAAAAAGCGAGAGCTAGGACTTTCATTTAAAAGTCGACGCCTAGAATTGATGAAGAGTATTTCAACTTCTATATCTCTCGTTTTTCTTTTTACCCATTCACCTCGTTCAACTATAAATGAGTCTGAACCATCAACACTGAAAGCAGTAACTATATTCGTCGCTTGGTTGGTCTCCTTCCACACCTCAGCTTTCTAAAAGAATATCTTCTTCAATCGAGTTTTCAAACTAAAGACCAATTCAATTGATTGCTTGCTGACAGGCTAGTCTTTATCTTGGACTCAGGATTCATCATCTTAAGGCTATGAACTTCTCCTTCAAATGTACAGAATTTCTCTTCTATCCGTTTGAACTCTTTTTAGCAGCTGGAGCAGGAGCTTCAGCAGGAGAACAGAATAGGCATCCATTAGCTCTGTCCCTTCGCATGACATCTATGAAAGCAGCAGTGGGCGATCCAATAAGAGAGATGCTGAAGAATATTCTCTCCTCAACGAGTCAAGCCTTCTCTCAGAACTAAGGAATCCTAAAACATCGGCACTTACCGAATGAGCTCATAGGGCAAGATGCAGATTCAGAGAAAAGCTAAATAGAAGTCACCATACATTGTGAACTTTTCCTTGGCGCATCCATCAACGCTGAAAAGATAACATTGAACGAGAAGAGAGCTAAGGCAAGGCTGGTGATGTGCCACTATATGGAAGCTCAGGGAGATTAGAAGTGTAAAACTTCATGTCGAGCGTGAATGATGCTATACGAGGAAGATAGTTTATGACATCAATCAGCTAGGTCCGTTTGTTGAATACTTTTTCAATGCATGCAATTTTTCGAGTAGGAGTAGAGTAAAGGGTGTTTTCAAGTTGTATCGAATGGTTTACTGTAGCGGTAGGTTCAAAATCGGACCCTCATAACGAGGGAAAACCCGAGCTCTTTCAAAAAAGATGAGCAGAAAAAATGAGTCATTTGCGATTGGGAAGAAAGTCACTTGTTTCAAGAGATAGGGGTGTAAGGAAAAAGTGGCTTCATTAAGATCCAGTCCCTTCCACCGATGGTTGAATAAGTTTTCTTTGTCCAGATCTTTTAGTCGATCTTCCACTTGCGCTTTCCTCTTAGGTCGAAAGTAAGCTACTGCTTTCCTCACCACTCAGTACTCCAAATTGGTCCCTACAAAGCCCTATATTGGGCTTTTTCCAAGTTTTTGTTAAAACCACTTTTTGAAGTGAAGAAATCCTCCCTTTCTCTAGCTATCCTTCTACTTTCTCTTGTGCTAGCCAACCTTTTGAAAGTTCTTTTTGAACTACCATCTGATATTACCTGCTGTGAAAGATTAGGAACTTTATTTTATAATACATATCAGACCATCTAGACTCTAGCTCTTGCATCTGCTCAGTCTGAATCTAATCTACAAAAAATGGATTGTCGAGAAGAACCATTTCATGAGATAAGTTTAGTCTGTAGCATCTACTAGTCCCATCATCGTCAGCTAGTCACATAGTGTGGAAAAAGAACCTAGTATGGGCAATCCAGCTTAGTAACATACAAAAGCTAGCTCCATGGGAGAAACTTCGTCACATTGGATAGGTAGACCAGTACTCATTTTAGGAAGACTTTCAAGACTTGCTTTGGTTCCTCATCTTGTATCAGGACCAAACACTAGCAAGTCATTCAGGGAAAGAATCAATTATGTAAGAAATTGGTCCAGGGCTAAAATATACTCTGAACAATAAATGAAACACATATTCAATACGTTGTACACAATCCATTATGGAGCAACTACTATGGCTAGTCCTATTTACCTCGCCTCAAGGGAAGAGCTCTATTCGATATAGATTAATAAGGCCTCTTAGGGGCCAAAAATCACTTCTATTTATCGAAGGAAAATGTGCGGCTACTCCTTCTCTTGAGAGATTGGAAAGTTCTCGAAGAAGGAGAGCAATCCTTGTACTAATTTACAAATACAGAAGATTAGGTACCCCAAATAAAGAAAAGGTAGTTCATTAACTAAAGATATCCCTCTGATTTCCATAAACAAAATAACTAACCCAAGGGGAATTCCTCATATACAGGAATGCACAGAGCATTGTCCTGCCATTAAGTCTTTGAGGAAAATCTTTCATCTTTGAATGGTTAACCCGAAAAGCTAGATCCGGATATCTGCGCTTACCTCAATGGCGAGAGAGATGAACCCTTATTTACTTAGATTGGTAGGGAATCCACAGGAAGAACGAACCAGGAGACAATGACTTTCACAATTAGAAAGCTTACCTCGTGCAATGGCCGTTGAATGGCCTTGGAGTAAATGGGGGTTCCTTAATGAGAATAGACCCTCTTGCACATGAAATTCCTCAAAGGCAGTAGAGAAAAGACTCGACGTTTCTGTTAATTAAGAAGGAAACTGAGGGCTTGCATCTTTGGTTGCAGAGTGACCACTTTTTTCTTGATTTGTCAAGGATGACTTTGGAATGCTAAGCAAGGGAAGCAAACTCACTTATTGACATAGGATCACTATTAAGGGATCCTATTTATTCCCACCCACAAGCGAGCTCCAGAGGAAAGACTGACTCCAAAAAAGGATAGGGATCACCGGACACTTCTTCCTACTTCAGGTACATACATGCCTATATCTGTCATTCATCTAGAGGAGGGGGCTAGTCTTGGACACATAGAAAGACTTAACTATGTCCTAAAGAACTTATAGTTATTCCACAAAAGTAGACCCTATCCTAGGCCCAGGTGGGAGAGAGAAGAATAGCTTCTTATATGGTCTTGATTTTGCTTTTTCAAGCTCGAAAGATGTAGGCCTAAAAAGAGGCTCTAGAGTGAAACTTGCTTTTTCCCATTTTGCTGTTAAGTGCATGAGCATTAAATCAAAGACGGGGATAAGTGGAAGAATTTCATTGCCTATGGAGAAGGGAGTCAATTGTGCTTACTCACTATTCTCCTTGCAAGACTTGATCTTTGCCCATCTTCTTCTCGCTAAACCCCTGTAGTAAAGGATTTTTTCTCTACTTTTTACTTTTCGTAAGCACGAATTCTCACTCATGTATCTAGGAGAATAGCTACCTCTTGACTTTCAACCTACAATTGAAGTCAAGGGCTTGAATGGACTGATTGGATTGCTTTCCTTGTCTAAAAAGTAGAAAATGGCGTCATAGAATCCTACCAAGAATCGACATTCCTACTTTCTAAGAAAGACAGACAAGAGGGCATTGCTTAGCCGGCTTGCTTACCTAAAATGGAAGACTGAAGCGCTAAGAGACTTCTTATTGCCTTGCTTACGTTAGGAGATGAGTGAACGGAGGAAAGAAGAGTTGTACCAAAGACTTTCTTTTAGCATACAAGACAGAGTTCTTTTAGCCGTGCAGTGAATGGTGCTCCATCTACAGTGCTGTCTATATCCCTTTTCAGGATTCGAGTTCATAATTAGTCTCCATAGTGACTTATTCATAAGCTCCCCACCTTATTTTTATAGCTTATAGCAGAAGTAAAGAGTGTGCAAGTCTAGTTGTCACGAGGGAGGGCTTTGTCTTTCAATAGAAGAAGCATTCGCGAGTACAATCTAGCATTTCAGCTTAGGAGCAATAGCCCTAAGAGAGGCAGTCAACTGAAGTCGACATCGATTTAATTACCATAGCCCTAGTCTTTTAGTAGACTCAAGGTGACTACCAACCAGGAACTTCTCAGAGCACATAATAAAGATTAGTATTGGCTACTCTAATTTCGGGATAATCTCAATAGCCTATTTCAGGTTGTCACGAGTGAGATAGATGTGTAATTAACCTCTAAAACTAAGCCAAGGCATGCTGATCGAACGGTAAGAGACAGTAACCAATTAGCGAGCGGTATCGGTAAGCGAAACAGTGCCTTTGTGAATCAAAGAATAAAATAAGTCAAAATGCGCCAAGAAACCCAGCGTATTTTTCCACCTTTATCTCCCTTTCCCCACCAGAAATTGGACATGAGAGAGTTTAACTCTAAAAGAGCCCATCCGGAATTCTAAAACAGCTCATTGCATGTACAGGGATAGCTTGAGCTACAGCTTTCAAAAGCACTTCCTTACTGACTTTAGATAACAACTTTCCTTGCCCGCAAACCTTGCCTTCTGTTTTTCTATTTATTCTCACAATGCCTAGTCAACTGAAGACTTATACATCTAGCTATCTTTCACCTCTCGTCTAAATCTAGTATATAAAAAGTAGCCTAGCCTTGTCTAGATGCACCAATGCTAGAAGAATAAGGCTCTAATAAGACCTATCATTATTTAATAGATCAAACTGTACAACCTGGAATACCGAGATCATCAATTCAAGGAGCTTTCTTTCGATAGTGAACAAGCCTTAATCTCTTACATTAGGAGATTAGAATTGAATCAAGACGATTGATCCTCTTGCTATTTATTGGATGAGATCATGACTGTAAATGGCCATGAATGGATTTCACAAGCAGATATAATGAGATCAGACTTAATCGATCAAGATCACCTGCTATTAGGAGTTTATTTGTTTTTCCATGTGATGACCTAAAACAATTTAATGATTGAAATGAGACTGATCAACGCTGAGTGACATTTACTTGTGGTCTTCTTAAAAAATGGATCCAGGTTATACAGTTTGGTCCTTGATAGCTCGGATCGGTTAAGTCCATATTTGGTAGGCTAGGTTAAGAGATTGGAAAAGATGGGCTAGGGTGGGGTTAGAAGATTGTCCCTGTGATCATACCTCTCTTCATCTAATAGCACAGGACTGTGGGCAAGAATAAGACATGGAAAAGGTTTGTGTTTACAACGATCAGTTAGAAGAAATATACTAATAGTAGGAATGTAAAATGAACTAGACAACATCATTGTATGGAAAAGGATAAACATGGAAAGAATCACATTCCTCTGTCAAATACAATATAATTAGGGTAAAGTCGAGTAGATGAACTGAATCAATATGGTTCGCTTGGTCGTAGTCTCAGTCTGCTTTCCCTGCCTTGGTCTTCAATCTTTTTAAGCTTCCAGTGAGTATCCCCTCTTACTTTCTTTGAAGCATGCATTGGTCACATAGATGACTTCGTTAAGGAAAGCTGCTTTCAAAGTGCTAATCTCTTCACTCTCCTCCTTCCACTAATGCGAATATCCCGTTCTTAGTTCTTAAAGATATGTTTCATGTCACCTGTTATGTTAGCATCTCTAATCTCATCTATTAGTTGGAGCTCTTTTCGATAAAGAGTTTAAAGTAGAGCATAAAGCTGGGAAGTCAAGAAGTTTAGTGAAATCCCCCAAATGGAAAGTAACTAGTCATTGTCGGGACGAAAAGTTGCTTTTCAACCACTTATTTAAGCAATATGTACCTAAGCTCAGTCTTTTTGGCAGCTATCTTGCTAAACCTAGATTCTTGCTAAAGAGTTCATTTTTCTTTTTTCCTCTCTTTATGCTCGAAATTTTCTTCTATCGACATCGTCTGCTTACTCTTATCATACGCTCTTCTTACCCAAATCATCTCGTACTTTGTCTACTCTCTATTTCTTGGTGAAGTAGAGAGAGTTTGATAAACTGATGTAGCTAAGAAAGAAAGTCTTGTTGAAAGCAGGAACGAAGATTGTGACAACTATTTGAACTTGTTTCAAAGGCTTGATTGACCTTTGGGCTTAGGATTGAATCTAGCTAGGGCACCTTCGTAAGGCATAGGGGATTTGAACCCTGATGCCTCTCCTTATCTAGCTCTTTCGTTATACCGAGAAGAAAGATTATATATATGTCCAATCTCTAGTGATGATGGGACAAACTAAGATGTATGTCGTATAATAAGCTTATAAGCTTTTTCTACATCCATGTGATCTACTGAAGTAGATTGGTATTGACCATATAATAAAAACAAATCTTGGTCCATGGAGTCCCAAGAAGATAAGAACTCCAACCTATGTGATGCTTCTTTGACCAAATACAATATACAAGTGGGACTTGCACTATGAGCAAGTTGTGCCAAAAACCGCTTCTTTTTTTCGGTTCCAAAACAACTTAGGCGAAATAGGGTTCTACCAAGAAACCATTGATTTCTTAGTTTTTGCCATTGGTTACTGGTTGAGCCACTAGAATGGAATGAGATAAGAATCACTGTAGATCTTTCCTTTCCACTTACTCATAATAGTATTTTCTTTTGTTAAATACTTCTTCTGAATGGCATAATTGTCCAATTTAAGCATTGCTCATAATTCAAGCTCACTTATGGATCAAATAATTATTCAGAAAATATCATTTCTTTTAAAACTTTAATTTAATTTTTGGTGTTTTATTTTTTTCTCTATTTTAAGTTAAGTTCTTCCAAATTTCTTAGATTTTTGAAGATTCTTAGCTGAAATTTCTCCCTTACACAAATGTTATCGAGTACTGGAGAGTAAGGTAGGTCCTTTCAAAATACCCGAAGTAAATGGTTATGAGTATTTAAAGCATGTGAACAGATCCACCCGATGAGTATGACATTGAGATATAGCTTGGGACATTGATATTTCGCTACCCATAGATTGGGAACGTCTCTTATCTTTAGTTAAGTAGGCAACTTTATCCAAACTTAGGCAGCAATGTCGTAATCTATGTAGAGCTTAAAATATAGGTGAGCATTATCTTCTAGTAGTGGTGAAGGATTGATTAGCACTTTACTTTATTGCAACAGACTCCGAAAACTTATTTTTTAAAGATTTAAGTACGTTTTCATTTTATACATGGAAGGAGTGATAGGAATACATGGAAGGAGTTTCCATGGATATAATGGGAATAAAGTGAGATAGATGGATATCTTGTATAGAGAAAATATTTTAGAGGTTGTACATAATTTTCTCTTACAATATTTATACAAAGATCCCATAATTGTATGCATACTATTTTCCTCATAAAATCCTATCTACCATATCTACACAAAGACATATATAATTTAGCCTCATAGGTGTGGTGCGTGAAGGTCGCATGGCGTTAGCGTAGTTCTGGGAGTCTCAAAGTTGAGGTGATATTCGTGCAAAGTTCATGTGGTGTAGACTACGGAGGTGGTATCAAACTTAGGAAACTATAATTCCTTTGAAGGCACATTCCACTTAAGAATCACAACCTTGATAATTTCAAAATTTTAATTCGAAATAGAGATATATTGAAATTGAAGAATAGGAATAGTTATTACTAGACTTTCTCATTTTGATTATTCTTCTAACATGCTAATTTGTTGAATTCATCATCATTTCATCATTAGAATAGTTTAAAACCATTTATCTTATAATTCAATTTTCTAGATAAAATAAGTACTATTCATTTACTTAGTATAAAATTAATCTTCAATCCATGGGGTATTTATAGTATAAAATAAGTTTTTTGTGCTGTTGTCAGAGATTGATATATTTGATTTTTAATTTAGATTTTTGTACTTTTAAATAGTTTGTCTAGTTCTTGTTTATGCAAGATCGAGGAATCTCAAATCATTTGATCTTGAATCAGAATGCACTTTTCATTTTCTAAGGGGCTTACTTACATGAACGTAAGAGCAAAAACAGGAAGTACATGTAAGCAACAGCGGCCTAGACCAGGCAGTAACTGCAAAAAACTTCGAACTGAAGCCTAGATTGCGTAGTGAAATTAACCAGTTTCCAAGCAGACTTAGAACCATTCTATGAGGCTTGGGCTCTATTCAAAGATATAAAATGTGCCCTTAGCATGGTTATCAAAACTGGATGCAGATTCAAAGATAGTAGTTGATGCTACCTCATCCGCATGTCCAAGATCACAAATATTGCTTACTCCTTCCTTGCGTTCAAGTGCAAATAGTTGCATACTTTGCACGGTACTAAACAAAATGAAGATTCTATTGTGGCTACTTTAGAAGCCATCACTTGAGGATATTTTGGGAACTTTTATTTTAGAGACTAGGGCGAAGTTCAACTTACATGACCACAGTGATGAATCTAGTGATATAGATTGGTCAGCTAACAATTGTAATAAATTCTCAACAGCAAGGGAAGTTTCCCAGTGACACGAGGTCAGCCCAAGGTAGCATTGTTGCAATCACATTGAGGAGTCGAAAAGAAGTTGAAGAGAGCAAGCAAGCCTAGGAGACTACATCTACTTTGGATCCCAAACATATTGAAGATTCTTGGTTGAAAAGCAGAAGATTGAGGTAGAGACCACAAAGAAAGACTAAGCCTAACTCAATTTTATTTCCAGATAATCCATCGATCTTAAAGCTACAATTACCTTTATCCACAGAAGTTATTGAAGAAGAAATTTGATAAGCAATTTACAAAATACCTGGAAGTCTTCAAGAAGATCCACATCAACATTCCTTTTGATCTGCCATGGTACAAATGTCAAATTATGCTAACTTCCTGAAGGAAATGATGTCAAAGAAGAGGAAGCTGGAGGAATTTGAGATAATAAAATTGATAGAGGAGTGCAGCACAATTCTCTAAAAAAAGCTCACTCGAAAATTGAAGGACCCGGGTAACTTTTCTATTTCATGCACAATTGGTGAGTCTACTATTGATAAGGCATTGTGTGATTTGGGGCCTCTATCAATAGATTGATTCTTGGTCGGCATTTCTTTGCAATTAGGACAAGTAAAAACATTGACATTGCATGTTACTGAAGAGCAAATAATATATTGAACATCTATCAAGCAAAGAAGGCCCCAAAAAAGTCAACACTTGTCACATGGTTCAATCAACATGACGACCAAACCAAAGACATTAATATCAAACTAATGACGTAAAGAAATGCTTCTTGGAAGGAAACTCAAGATAAAATTATCTCACTACCTATTATTATTATTATTATTATTATTATTATTATTATTATTATTATTATTATTATTATTATTATTATTATTATTATTATATAAGAAGAATCCATCAAACGCATCTTAGCACCATAACGTCATTGGAAATATAAACAATTTACGGAAGTTCTCCTTCATTTGTCTAATTTCCTTTTTCGTGTATGATTTGTGTGCTATTTAAAAAAAAAATATTGTTGCTTGCTTGCTTGTGGGAGTTAGATAGCCTTGATATTGATGTATATAATTGAAAACATTTGATGATTTTTGAATTGTGGACAAGTGTCTTAGTTAATGTTTTGCTTATTCATGTGAAATATGAGATATCTATGTACGCGGATTGATTATAGCATTGTACATGAATAAGTTGATCCATGCTTGAACTATGGGTTGAAATAGAGAACTTAGATGTTATATCCAAAAACATTATTATATCTTTAAACCAAATTTAGGATATTTGGATGGTTGAGCTGTTGTAGGGAACTTGAAGATAAATGTAATTCTATGTGTACTAAATTTTGTATGGACTGTCTTAGATCAATAGGATGAAAATTTGGTAAAAACCTTGATTTAGTGGTCGAATATTCGAGAATGGGTGTAATAATAAGGGGCATAAAAATGACTAAACATAATTATAATTTTAAACCAAATCTAAGATATTTAGATGGTTGAGCTGTTGTAGGGAACTTTGGAGATAAATGTAAATTCGATGCATGCTAAATTTAGTATGGACTGTCTTAGACCAATATGATGAAAATTGGGTAAAAACCTTGATTTAAATGTCAATTTTTGAGAATGAGTGTTTAATAAGGAACATTGAACTAATTACCTCATAAAAGGCTACCTTAAAAGATCCGAACTATAACAATCTCATTATGATATGTTTCTTTGTAAACTTTATGACTTGAATGATTAAGCCTGCAAGGATTTAAAATCTGATGCCCTAAAGTCATTTGATTTGAGAGTCATTGGTTCAAAGCTCTTTACAAGGGTCATTTAGAAAATTTAAAGTAGATTAATTAAGATAGAAGATGCACCACATGCATTGATTAAGCTCCAAATACTTGTTTTAGAGGAGGCCTTTTGATAAGAGATTAGTAACTTGGTTGAGTCATTGAGGCTGAAGCAGTAAAAAATAATAAGAATCCTCATTTATTGATATGTAGAATTGAAATTAATAAAATCTAACTAAACTGGAGAGGGTAAGGAGTAGTGATTTGTAAATCAACCTTAAATTGCCCTTGAAAAAAGAATTAAAAAAAATAAGTTTGGAAGTGTGTGAATCTCACGAGCGAAGAAAGTATATACTTGACTTGTAAGGTGGATAAACTCTTGAATGTACAATGTTGCACTTAATTCTCCACACATACATGTTTTGCATTGAATGTGTGAGAATTTAGCTTTTGCACTATAGCTAAACTTGTTTTAGGTGATTGCATTTGTTAGTTTATTTGTGTGTTTTGGTTAGTTTTTTTTTTTTTTAATAATATTTGCTCGAGGACTAGCAATATATTAAGTTTAAGGGTGTTTGATGAATGTGTTTAACTCATTATATTAATGCCATTTAATATTGATATTTTTTTTATTTTTAGAGTTTTAGAACATTTCAATTTATATTTTCTTCTTGTTTTATAGATTAGGTGAATTGGTGTGAATGATGCAAAATTTGGATAAAAGAATGATTTTGGCATGAATCAAGGAGAAATTGATGTTGATTTGGTTAAATGCTAAAGTGAAAGGGATGAGTGAATAATGATGAAAAATAATTTATTTGGATCACAAAATGATAATTGAAGAGTCAATGGCATCAATTTGAAGTCAGAAAATGAGTGAATATTTTGGATATCTTCAACCGCACAACGTATGTTCTAGATTTTTTGCTGGAGTTTGAATCCTATTTTTGACATTTTGAATTATTTTACCAACTCATTTTGGCTCGCTTCAATCGGATATCGAGAGAAATCGTGGCGCCTCACTAGGCGAAAAAAAAGGTTTAGATTTTTTGACTCTTTTTTTTTGCCCAATCCGACCCTAACCCTTCCAAGACTCAAGATACTATAAATACGAACCTAAATACCACTATTGTGGGAATTGAAGGGTTAAGATTCAAGAATGAAGCAAAGCCTACTTGACGAAGAAAATTGATTCAACTATACAAAAAATAGTTTTATCTTTGTGAATTGCATAGTTTTTTTGTGAATTGCATAGTTTTGTTTTTGTTTTTTTTTCAAATATAGGGCAAAATTATCCAAAACTTGTGAATATGATTTGATTTATTTTAGTTATTTTTATAAGATTTTTCAAAAATTTTTCATTTGTGTTATTAGTTTTAATGCTTTCAAGTATTGGTCACACTAATTGAATAATTTGATACCAGTCAATCTTGGCACTTGAAAGTGGGAAATTAGGCATGATCTTAGAATAACACAATCTAGGAAATAATAAGTATTGAGAGAATGTATAATTCTTTTGAAGCATGTTCCAATTAATAAAGACGTTGAAATTGAAATATAAGAATAGCTTTTACTTGACACTCGAGAGAGTGAGTAAAAATTGATTAGGTTACTGTTTATAACTTTGAAAAATTGATTAAAAATAATTTTATAATTAAGAAACATATTTCATAGTTATTGAAATCATAAATCTAGGTTTTCTTATCTTGATCATTCTTTTAACTTGCAATTTATTTGTTGAATTCATCATCATATTAATCATTAGATTATTTAGAACTATAGATGAATAGTTTTGGTTAGACATCTGTACTTGATCTTATATTACTAAACTTAACAACGTACACTTGCAGTATATTTACATCGTAAAAATTCGTAACAATATGTTACAACTTCCTGCTGTAGGAGGACGCGGGTTGGGAAAATTAAGCAGTGAGCTCAGGATGAAACTACCTGCAGTAGGGGATGTAGGTTGGAAAAAACACAGCAATTTAGCTGTTCCTGAGAAACATATTTGTGTGTTTTGATATTGATATAGGTTGATTGCCTCGGGATGTCAATTTGGTTTGTCAGTGACTCGACTTGAACCGAACCCCATTTTGGGGTGTCGGGCCGAGCTCGATCAACTGGCCTACTCGTAAGAAAAAAAAGTCCAGTCGAAAGTTCAAGTCGAGTCTCGAATTTTTGGCCAAAGCTCGACTCAAGCAAAAAAATTGTCTTGATTTTACTCGAGCCGAACCCGAGCCTCATGTTTTGGCTCGTGAGCCGACTCGTTGACATCCCCAGATTCAACCATCCCTAGATTAGCCAAAACTAGATTATATGATTTGATTTTGTTTAAGAGATTTCTATCAAAATTTTCAATTCCATTTATTTTTGTTGTTAATTTAATGTTTTTAATTAACTGGTCACTAATTGAATGACTAGATGCTAGTTAATTCTGGAACTCGAGGGAGAAAATTTTTTATCCTACCTATTGGAACATGAGTTCAAAACCGATTATATCTCTATGTTGATTGATTAATACACAGTTCAATCGTGTTAATTTTGTGTGAATAGCACAAAGGATCACATAGGGTTAGGAGTGTATCTTTGTTTCCTACAAGAATATAGAACTATTCTTATCGGGACTAAATTATCTAATAACCTTTGGAGAACTTGACTAAGAACTTAGAAACTCCCTACTTTTAAAAAGCATCTTCTACAACTTAGAAAGTATCTATAAATTTAGAAAGTAAAAATTTATAAGTACCCCAACAAGTTCTTTATATTTAACACTTAAATTTACCATTTCCAAAAATTTAAAACGTTATTTATAAATTAAAACGTTAATTTAAAAGTCTCTTGGAACATTATTTTCAATGTTGGCTCTTTAAAATAGAAAGTATTTTACATTTAAGAGTAATGCTATTTTGGAGTAGCTCACTATCATAGTCGTCCTATGTGGCATACATGTGGCGGTTAGTAATTTGATGCATTAAAGTGATAGTCTTTTATTTCTTTATGCATCAAACCACTAACAGTCATATATATGTCACGTAGGGCGATTGCAAATAACGTTATTCTATATTTAAAGAGTCTTTTGGAGATATTCCAAAAAAGCCCACTTATTTATTCTCAATTATGCCTTTACGCTCTCCATTTGTTGACCTAGATAAATGTAACGTAAATGTTCAAAAATGCCCTTGTGATTCATGCACCAGCAAATTAACACTTAATTGCCCGGTTTGAAGAAGGTCCAACACCGTTCTGGATGCCTCCAAATTTGACAAGGCCTAAAGGGATGTTCTGGAAAGCACCAAATTTTAAAGCCATCGGAAATATTTCATGCTGATTTTCACTTCAGATCCATTTTTGTCGATATTTTGCTTCCGGGAATCTTTTTTGAGACACAATCTCTCGTAGTGCATTGTAATCCCCTCTTTTAGTTCGTAACTCCTCATTCCATGTGTAACTCACATTGATCTCTTAAAAATGTGAAAACAAGAAAAACATGAAATAAGCTAACAATAGTACAAGTAAATGACTATAAATAAGTATAAGAATTACAATTATAAAATGACATTATCTAACTTTAGTAACTAAATTTATCATAAAATACTTAAAAAGTGACAACATGCCATTTAGCTCAAATATAAAACGTTGCTTATAAGTAAAAACTTTTCCTTTATATAAAAAAATTATTTAAAAGTACTAAAATTAATAAAACTAAAATTTACTTATAAGTGAAAAACTAATTATAATTTAAAATTTTAATTATAAATTACTTTTTATGTTAAAAATTAACTTATACATAAATATCACTTGTCCATGCATGGTGAGAATTAAAATTAGATTTTTAATAAATTTTTATAAAAAAATTTGAAATGTGTGTTTAAAAAGTTGTGAAACCCATAAAATGTAGTTAATATTGATTGTTTGAATTTAACTTAGGTTAAAATCTGATTTAAATTAATACCAACCAGAAGTACGAGTTCATATAAAAAATTATTAATTGAAACATTCACTAAAGGGTATGTGATTTTATTCTTTTAAAGCACTTTTGTAGCTGGTGTATAATATCAATTTAAAAATACAATCACCAAAATTGAATAATATCAATTTAAAAATACAATCACCAAAATTGAACCTGTCATTAACACCCAAAATTAGTACTTTTAAAAACGCCCATAACCAGTCCTCCGAAACTTCCAAGCAGGCTCCAAGAGATGCTAATTTTGGGGCTTGACATGTAACTTGAGCTAAACAAATACTGGAGAAAAATTGAGTCCAGGAATAATGACATTCAAGTGCTTATTTATGGGATTTTGACTGAAGTTATGAAATAAAGAAAAGAGTAAGAAAGAAATTTACAATTAAAGTTGAGAGACGAAATAGTAATTTTCTTTAAAGTTCTCAATTAAATCAAGGGAAAATTGCAGCCGAGGTACCAAACATTTCGTTTATTAGCAGACTTTGTCCAAACCTTTAATTTGTGCCATTGGAGGTATCAAACCTTTCAAAAATCTGCACCCGAAGTCCAAATGGATGGAAATCGTCCATTTGATCGTTAGTTGACCAATAAAATTAAACATTGACCAATTTTTGACCAATTGAAAAGGGTAAAAAGGTAATAGTTAGTTAACCCTATAATAAAATAATTAAAATAAATAACTAAAACATTAAAAAAATACTATTCATCTCCTTCTTCACCCACCCCACCCCCACCCGCACGCCACCCTACTCCCACGCCATCCAAAACCAAAAACAGAAATTAAATAGCTGCTTTCTTCTTCAACCTCCCCACCCCATCGCACCCCACCTCACCCCACTCCTGGTCAAAAACCCTTCAAGCAAGTAGTGCAAAGTATCATCTGAATCAGCGATTTTTATGGTGAAAAATGATTCGTCAGCTGCACCTTTCATGGGTGGGCGCACCACCCAAATAAATCTCTGTTCACTCAATTCTAAACCAATAACTAGCTTTGTAATTTGCTGAGCTGAAAGCATCCCACCACTTCCAGATGAAACAAATATTATTGAGCCGAAAGCATCCCACCTCCACAGCTCTGTAATTTGCTGAGCCANCACCCGCACGCCACCATACCCCCATGCCATCCAAAACCAAAAACAGAAATTAAATAGCTGCCTTCTTCTTCAACCTCCCCACCCCATCGCACCCCACCTCACCCCACTACTGGTCAAAAACCCTTCAAGCAAGTAGTGCGAAGTATCATCTGAATCAGCAATTTTTATGGTGAAAAATGATTCGTCAGCTGCACCTTTCATGGGTGGGTGCACCACCCAAATAAATCTCTGTTCACTTAATTCTAAACCAATAACCAGCTTTGTAATTTGCTGAGCCGAAAGCATCCCACCACTTCCAAATGAAACAAATATTATTGAGCCGAAAGCATCCCACCTCCACAGCTCTGTAATTTGCTGAGCCGAAACCGGGATCTTCACCATGGACCTCCAGATTTTATTTTCCTCGAAAGGTTTCAGAGTTGTGGAGTCCAAATCTTCTCATGCATTCAGCAGGATCCCATCATATTGTGGAATCCGATTCCCTATGCTCACATACTCGTAGTAATGTTGATCGTTCCGGTCCAACATGGGATCGACCACGTCCTCTGGTTGAAGAAGAAGGCAGCTGTTTTGGGTTTGGGTTGATGGTGGGGTGCGACGGGGTGCGGAGGTTGAAGAAGAAGGCAGCTGTTTAATTTCTGTTTTTGGTTTTGGATGGGGTGGGGGTATGGTGGTGTGCGGGTGGGCGTGGGGTGGGTGAAGAAGGAGATGAATAGTATTTTTTTTAATGTTTTAGTTATTTATTTTAATTGTTTTATTAAAGGGTTAAGTAACTTTTACCTTTTTATCCTTTTCAATTGGTCAAAATTTGGTCAATATTTAATTTTATTGGTCAACTAACGGTCAAATGGACGGTTTACATCCATTTGGACTTCGGGTGCAGATTTTTGAACGGTTTGGTACCTCCAGTGGCACAAATTAAAGGTTTGGGCAAAATTTGCTAATAAACGAAAGCTTTGGTACCTCGACTGCAATTTTCCCTTAAATCAATATTAACCGGTGAAATTGGAAGAATAGTGGGGATGCAAGAGTATTGCAATTTGCTATCGCTCAAGGAAATAATTGTATTACGAAGTTTCTTCAAGTGAGGAAAATATCGCAATGTGAAGTTTTCTCACGTAATTTTAGGCTTCTTCTCAAGTAGCATTAGAACGTTATAAGTATATTTTATACACTTATTCAAATATTTAAATATAGATAGTTTGAAGTTCTTTTAATTAGGGCCTAATTTATCGTATACCTCGTTTATTAGGTAAAACTTGATGATTGGACGTGAAATTAAAAAGAAAGAAATGAAAAATGGTGAAATCCAAAGTTAAATGACCTAATTGTAACTTTTTAATAGTTAATTCGGACCACAAAATGAAAATTGAAGATATTGCGGGTTCAACTGGATACAATTAGAAGTTAAATGACCAAAATTACAATAGAAAAAGATTTAAAAGAATCAAGAATCGAATTTGATGACCAAATTGCAATCTATAAAAATTACAACTAGCGGTTGGCATATCCCTCATTGCCCAAACGCTAGGTTGCTGAAAAATCTATTGAAACTGGGCACCTAGGTGCCACTGAAGTCCACTTTTACATAAAAATCTTCCCAAACAGTAAATCTAATGCGATTTTTCATCTAATTTTCGAACTTTATAAAATAACAAATAGTCCCGTACATCAAAAAGAACCTCTCATACGCATAAATTCATAAATTAACATCATCAAAGAGATGACAATCCATTGTTCTTGTGAGAATTAAAGGGCAATTACAAATTTTCTATAAATTGTAGTTTCAGCCTTGTTTTTGGAGAGACAAGAAGAAGATAAATTGGAGATTCATAAAAAACTAAAATAAAAAATAAATAAAAAGAAGAAGAAAAGAAAAATTATTTAAGGATTCAAGATTTCAAAATCCAATTTCTTCTTTTTCATCAATTTAAAATTCGGATTTTGCTCTTCCAATTAAACATATTTTATAACAATTTTGTAATACTAAGCTAGAGTTTTAATTACTTAGACATTGGATGAAGCTTTATTATGATGTTTTAATATAAGTTCGAAATTTGATGTCTGATATGTATTTATTCTTGAATGAATGTTTTAAGTTTTATTGATTCTCGAGAGAAACAATATGATAGATTGTTTTATAACAATCATTGCAAAATCCAATAAGGGTTAGAAATATACTACTATGTTTTGCATGATTTCTTTAAATGTTAAAGCATTTTTAATGAATTCTTTCACGTTCTATCTTTCATAGAGATATGAGAAGATTAGATAAGAGAAAATATTTAATTAACATCGAGAGATGCTTTTAGTTAATTAAGAAACATTTATCAACAAGAATATGTCCATATTGTCATGTTATTAATTTGCATCAAAACTGAGTAATTTGTAATGATAGAATGGCACCATGGTGTAGTTATGGTGATATGAGGCTATACATGGAGTAGAGTTGTGGTAATCAAGTTACATACGAAGAATTGTCTTCTACGTTCTTAAAGGATGTGAAAAAGTGTCCAAGATAGATTTCCTAGACAATGACAAGAAAATTGAAGATTGTAGCACGAAGAAGTCAAATTTGTAAAGTCTTTGTAACTGTTTTGTCTACCACATTTAATTGAACAACAGTGGCATGTACCCATCAAAGGGTGCGATGATGAGTATCAAGACCAGTGGTGAAGCTAATACTATTGGTCACATAAGGCTAATGTTGATAATTGATTGTTGGCCATAGATTATCAACGACTGTAATAACGAGATAGTTTATTAATATTTAATTAAATAATATAAAAAATTCTTCAATCAATACATAAATGCACTAAAACGTAAAAATCATATACATATGAAAATATATTCCAATAAAAACCAAAACAATAATAAAAAAAAGACAATAACAAATAAATGATACAACTTCACTCGATAAATGTAAACTCAAACAACTGCATTTTTCGGGATCTTGTATTTTGAAAGTGCTTATAGCACATTCTCCATTTTGATTGTAGGATTTTTCAATCCAGAATTATAACTGAAATTAGATCTTACCAAGCAAGCAACACAACTCATTCAACCTTTTTCCCTATTTGTAACACATCACTAAAGAAACAAATCAATGTTTTCAAAGTTAATTTCACCTAATTCC
Organism: Olea europaea var. sylvestris; assembly: GCF_002742605.1. Lineage (NCBI taxonomy): Eukaryota > Viridiplantae > Streptophyta > Magnoliopsida > Lamiales > Oleaceae > Olea > Olea europaea. The sequence continues at coordinate 5,160,358 of NC_036240.1, forward strand.
ATTTTAATTCACTTATTGACCACATCTACTTGCATATTAAGAGTACCGTTGAACCCATCCTCGTAATAAATATTTGATTTAGACTTGATTAGTAAAATATTAAGCTGTCTTCAGCTTAATAAGTAAAAAATTAATCTGTCCATGACATTAATTTTGGGAAAAGGAGATTTTTTTTTTTTTATTCAAGAAAATCTGGAAATCCCCCCCCCCCCCACCCCCCAACTCCACTACTTTGTTATAAATTCCTCTGACGTTTTTCCTTCTCCCTATTTGCACTTCTTCAGAATTAGCTGCTTCCATCTTTCAACTTTTACACTTTCTCCCACTATAATCCACAGACTAAGGAGCCATTTTTATTTGTGAATTTTTCGACAAAGTTGTCATATCATATCTTTAAAATTTTTGGTGAGAATTCCTATCATATCCTATCCTATCTTTTGTACCGAATGATCATAAACATATATATCTAGTATCATATCATACTAGTTCTTTAGTATAACATTCGTCAATATGAATTTACTAAGTTAAATGGGAAAAACTACTTGCACACCATAAAAGAAATATTATTCATTTAGCATAAAATTTGATGTAATCATTTGGAGATGGTACCTCAAATTGGTGTGAAAATTGCACCAATTTGATTTAAAAGCTACACTAAATTGGTGCAAATCATTGGAGATGCCATATAAGGAGGTTATTTTGGAATGGAACAAGAAGCAAAATGATAGGAGTGTGCCTTTTGGAAACGCAGCCAGAACGGAGAAACAAGTATCTAGGACATCACCTTGTCGGAAAATGAAATGGAGAAATTGAATTTATAGTCCTCAATTCATACTTAAATTTTAATTACTATTTGTTGATAAACATATCCTTGATTTTCAATTTTATAGTGATTAAAGTGCAAAATTATCGTTGTGATAATTAAAAGAAATTGACACAAATAATGCTAAAATGAATATAATACTAGCATTTTTAAGTAGAATTTAAGATTTAATAGAAAATAAGAGAAGAAATAAAGAGTTAAAATTCAATTGTGTATTATTATGAACCAATGTCCTATATTTATAGGGTCCAAAATAAGAGTTACAATTGGAATAAAATAGATCTTCTAAACTATAGATAAGACTTATCCATGTATTATGATAATACTAAATAATCATCAATAATTATCTCATTATTTTACAACACTCCCCCTTTGATTATTATTTGTACAATAACTGCCTCGTTAAAACTTTGTTTGATAAAAACCCAATGGGAAAAAAATCAGACAAAGGAAAAAAAGTACAGTTATTTTGGAGTACTAAAAATAAATGCTGCCTTATTAAAATCTTGCTAGGAAAAATCAGTGGGACAAAACCTAAGTTAAGGAAAAAGAGTACAGCTACTCCCCCTGATGTTGATAACTGAAAATCTTTGATCGACGCATTCCAATCTCATGAATTAATTTCTTGAATGTAGATGTTGGCAGTGCTTTTGTGAATAAATCGGTCGCATTGTCACTTGAGCGAATTTGTTGGATATCGATATCTTCATTCTTTTAAAACTCATGTGTATGAAAGAATTTTGGAGAAATATGATTTGTCCTATCATCTTTAATATAGTCTCCTTTGAGTTATGCAATACAAGTTGCATTGTCTTCATACAAAATTATTGGACTATCCTTTGTTGAAATTAATCCGCATGATGCTTGGATATGATGGGTCATGTTTCTCAACCATACACGTTCTCAGTCTGCTTCATGAATTGCAATAATTTCAGAATGATTTGAAGATATAGCTGTCGAAAATTACTTCACAGATCTCCATGATATAGCCGTTCCTCCACGTGTAAACACATAACTTGTTTGTGATTTAGCTTTATGTGGGTCAAATAGATAATCTGCATCTACATATCCCACTAAAGCTGATCCCGACTTTTGAGAATAAAATAATTTCAAATCAATAGTACCATTTAGGTAACGAAAAATATGTTTAACAACATTTCAATGTCTTTGAGTTGGTGTAGAGCTATATGTTGCAAGAAGATTTATAGAAAAAGTTATGTTGGGTCGAGTGCAATTTATAAGATAAGTTAATGCCTCAATTGCACTAAGATATAGTACTTCAGGACCAATAACTTTTTTTCCTTCTTCAAGTGGACGAAATGGATCTTTTTTCTCATCAAGTGATCGAACAACCATAGGTGATGCCAATGGTATGCATTATCCATGTAAAAACGTTTTAAAACTTTTTCTGTATACGTAGATTGGTGAACAAATAATTCATTTGCGAAATGTTCAATCTGCAATCCAAGACAAAATTTGATTTTTCCCAAATTCTTCATCTCAAATTCATTTTTCAAATAATCAGCAGTTTTGTTGAGTTCTCCATGAGTTCCAATTAAATTTAAATCATCAACATAAACTGTCACAATTGCAAATCCACTATTTGTTTTCTTTATGAAAAAGCATGGGCAAACATCGTCATTTTTATAACCCTCATTCAACAAATATTCGTTAAGGCGATTATACCACATGCGTCCGGATTGTTTTAATCCATATAATGATCTTTACAATTTAATTGAGAACATTGTTCTCGGGCATGTATCGTTTGTTCCTGATATCTTAAGTCCTTCGGGGACTTTCATAGATATGTCACTATCAAGTAAACCATACATATATGCAATTATTACATCCATAAGGCGCATATCAAATTTTTGTAATACGGTCAAACTAATTAAGAATCTAAAAGTGATGGTGTCCATTACGGGAGAATATGTTTCCTCATGATTAATTCCTGGTCTTTGTGAGGAACTTTGAGCTACTAGTTGGATTTTGTACCTTGTGATTTCATTATTTTCATTTCTTTTTGGTACAAAGATCCATTTGTATTCAACATGGATTACATTTTCAGGTGTTCGAACCACAGCTCCAAACACTTTTCGTTTCTCCAAAGAATTCAATTATGCATGTATGACTTCTTTCCATTTTGGTCAATCATTTCTATTTTGACAGTCTTTAACTGATTGTGGTTCAAGGTCTTCATTCTGTATAATATCAAGAGCCACATTAAATGTGAAAATATTATCTATAACAACATTATTTCGTTCCCATAATTTATCAGATAACATATAATTTATTGAAATCTCATTATTTTCGAACGCTTACGGTTCTTCAAGAACTGTATTTTCAATATCTGATTGATCAATCTTTTCCAATATAACTTCTTCCAAAATTTTTGTTTGGTTTTTCTCATGTACTTTTCTTTTTCGAGGTACAGAGTCTTTTGAACCAACTGGTCGATCACGCTTCTGACGTATTTGAGATTTATTTGTTACAGCAGATTTTCTTACAGGAACATCAATTTTTACTTGAATATTTTCTGTTGGAACATATGATTTTGTCACTTTTCTTGTGTCAACAAATACATCAGATAATTGATTTGCAACTCTTTGCAAATAAATGATTTTTTCAACCTCTTACTCACATTGGTTGCTACGGGGATCAAAATGAGATAAAGTTGTTTCATTCCAAGAAATTTTACCTGATTTTTTAGGATATAGTTTTTCCCTCCCAAAATTGGGAAAGTCATTTTTATCAAAATGACGATATACAAAACGTGCAGTAAATAAATCACCCGTTAAAGGTTCAAGATACCTAATAATTGATGGTGAATCAAAATCCACATAAATTTCAAATTTTCGTTGGGAACCCATTTTAGTATGTTGTGGGGGTGAAATAGAAACTTGGACAGCACAACCAAAGACCCGTAGGTGAGAAATATCAGGCTCATAACCAAATGTCAGTTGCAAGGGTGAATATTGATAATAGGCAGTTAGTCTAATACGACCCAATGATGCAGCATGTAGTATGACCTAACCCCAAATAGAAGCTGGGAGTTTTGTTTTCATAAGTAATGGTCTAGCAATAAGTTGTAGATGCTTAATAAACGACTCTGCCAAGCCATTTTGTGTATGGACATGTGCAATTGAATGTTCAATTACAATCCCGATTGACATACAATAATCATCGAATGCTTGTTATCTAAATTCACCAGCATTGTCAAGACGAATAGTTTTAATTGAGTAATCGAGAAATTGTGCTCGTAATTTTATAATTTGAGCAAGTAGTCTAGCAAAGGTTACATTCCTAGTGAAAAGTAGGCAAACATGTGACCATCTAGTAGAAAAATCATTTAATACAATAAAATAACGAAATGATCCGCATGGTGGGTTATTGTCCCACATATATCTCCATGAATTCTTTCCAAGAAAGTTGAAGATTCAATATTGACCTTTGTAGTTAAAGGTCTAATGACTAATTTGCATTGCGCACAAGCTACACATGGATAATCATTAGGTAAAAGAATCTTTTGGTTCTTTAAAGGATGTCTATATGAATTATTTATTATTCGACGCATCACTATAGCTCCTGGATGTCCAAGTCGATCATGCCAAAGTATAACATTTTTTGGGTCAACGAATTCTGGTTCGTGACATTATTTGGTTCAACCATTTTTATAAATGTATAATACATACCAGATGGGAGTGCATGAAATTTTTTGTTTTATCTGTTTCTGACCAGATACAAAAGAAGTTATAAAAAGATATTCGATATTATTTTCTTATGTCGTTTCAATATGATATCCATTGCAACGGATATCTTTAAAACTAAGCAAATTTCTTCTGGATTTGCTAAAATAAAATGTATCGTTAATATATAATTTTGTATTATTTAGTAAAATAATACAAGCTCTTTTGGAGCGCCTTCAACGATATTCGATGCACCTGATATTGTTTTGACATTATTTTCTTTTAATGTTAAGTCCAAAAAATATTTTTTGTCTTGAAGGATAGTATGTGTAGTTGCACTATCAATCAAGCAGGTGTCTTAACAATCCATCATAAATCTATCAATATAACAAAATAAATATATTTTTTTTAAAAAAACTTGAATTTAAATTCAAATTGATAAACATAATTAATACTGTGAAATTAACGATAGATAATAAAGTTTAAAATTTTTACGAAAAGTAAAAATATATTTCAAACTAAATTTCTAAAATAAAGGAAAATACTCGAAAAAAAAAACTAATCTATATCTTCCATCACACCACCCCCAATCAAATGGTCAATATTTTCATTGGAATCAACAAAGAAATTGGAGACATCCAAATGAGTCACATCAATTGGACCATCATAGTTAACAAAATTTGTCTCCACTTTTTTCTTTCCCTTAATTGATTTTTTGTAGAGATCCACAAGGTGTTTTGCCGTACGACAGGTACATGTACAATGTCTTTTCATTCCACATCTAAAACAACTTTCTTCATGTACCTTTTTAGGTATGCTACTTTCATTTACTTTGTGCCTTTTGAAATTTTTTCCTTATTGTTGATAACTTTGTTGATTATTTCGTTCATGGCTTACTCTGCGTGCACGTCTGCATCCACATCTAAATCCATGTCCATGTCCATGTCGACGTCCGTGTCCTTGTCTTGATATTGCATTTGCTTCAGGCAATGCAGTACCATTTGCTTTAGGCAATTGTACAGAACCAATTGGACGTAATCCATGATTTTTCATCAGCAGTTCACTATTCTCTTCAGTAACAAGCAGATAAGATATAAGTTTTGAATACTTCTTGAAACCACGCTCGCAATATTACTACTGCAGGAGCACATTCAAGGCGTGAAAAGGGGAAAAAGTTTCTCCAACATATCTTCATCAGTGATTTTTTCTCCACACAATGTCAATTTTGAACATATTCTGAATAATTCAAAATTGTACCCGCTAACAATTTTGAAATCTTGCAAACGAAGGTGCATCAACTCATAACAGGCTTTGGGAAGGACTATAGTCCTTTGATGATCAAATCTTTCAGTTAATTTTTTCCAAAGAACCTATGGATCTTTCTCAGTAAGATATTCAATTTTTAGTTCATCGTGAAGATGATGACGAAGGAAGATGAGTGCTTTTGCACGATCCTGTAGGGATTCTTTATTTCCTTATTTTATTGTCTCTCCCAAACCTTTTGAGATAAGATGGATATCAACATCAAGTACCCATGATAAATAAATTTTTTCAGAGATATCAAGTGCGGCAAACTTAAGTTTTGTGATGTTTGCCATTTGATTAACTACACAATAAAGTAAAAGAAAATATAATTAGTTTCGAAGAATATGATTAAACATCATATAATAATTAATCAAGCAGTCAATATCAATATGACATAAGTTACGTGTTTTCCTTCAAGGATAAACATTAAAATAATATGTTCTTCGAAACATATGCTACTTCAGGAGCACGTTGTAGAACCCTAAATAATTTTATAAACACCTTAGTGGCACTAAAACATGAATATTGGATGGCTAAAGTATACTTCAGATTTTTAGTCTCATTTGAGACCATTTACGATATAGAAAATATTCGATTTGAAAAATGATATCTAAAGAACAGTTGTAGCTCTTTAAGTTAGCTTTCCAACGTACTTTGAATTACCTCAATCAGATATTGGGAGAAGAAGTTATGATAAAAATACTAAAGGCTGTACAGTATCAACCGAAGTACGCGGAATATGAAATGTCAAATTCCTACACGATTTTCTAGCACCTTCTTAAACCTATAACTCCCACATAAATGGCACCCGTATTAATGAGTATTAGGCCCTTCACTTGCCCTTAAATTATGAGATTTTCATCTATAAATAGGTCCCAATGCATACACATTTTTCACACCAAGATAAAAGCTACTAAGCATAAAGAGAGAGTTTTCAAGTCTAGAAAAAAGAGAAAGGAGAGGGGAGAAAATTAGTTTTTTCTAGAAGTTTTGATGCTATCAAGAAGTGTTTTCCAAATATCAATTCTCAACGGAGTGTTTTTTTTGAAACATCAAAAGAGTACGTTTTTCAACAAGGTTCAAAGCATCAATTAAGATAGGTAGATGTGTAAAGTGTTAATTCGTGTTAAGTTATAAGTTTCTAGCAAATGAAAATTTATGTTAATGTTTGTATGTCTAATAGTTCCTCCGGTACGGCATACACCTCAATATCTAATAGTACCTCTGGGTACGACATGTACTTCCGATCGAGGTGTCCTGTTAAGTCATGACTCTACGTGTTTGGGATTCTACCGGAAATCTTACTATGAAAAGGTTTCTAAAGTTACAGTTTTGAAATGTATAGTTTGATCACGAATGCACCAATGATATCTATTGAGTTTTTTTAACTCACAGGTTTAACCCCTTCTCTATAGATTGATATGATTCTACCTTGGGCCTGGATGATGAAAAAGATGGAGAGTAGTGCAACGAGCCCATGGAAAACCCGGTGAACAAGTTATTTAGATTTATTTTTGTGAACGTTTTCAATGTTATTTCTTTAAAGTATTTGAATAACGCTGAACGCGAGAACAAGTTGTGTTTTATTCAAATAAATTACGTTCTGTTATTTTTTTATTCAGTGTTTTATTTAAAGTATTCGAAAATTTGTTGTTAAAATTATCATTGTAAAAATTAAACTTCCGCTAAAACATATTCTCCTATAACTAAACCACCGATTAGTTAAGTAAAGTAAGTAGCGTTCCGGTCCACAAGGGGTCGGAGCATTACACACGTATTTTATTATTATTTATTCAAGATCAATACATCAATATTCTTCTGAAATATTGAAAAAATAATTTATGCTCTTCAGGAGCAAATAATATTCTTCGAGAATATTAATTATAATGTTGTGCTATTTCGGGAGCAACAACAAATTATTTATAATAAATAAATAAAGTACTAAATTCATAAATTATACTAGTATTAAAAGAATAGAACGTGATAATTAATTGAACGAAGACACAGTTACACGTGCAATGATATAAAATCATTACACAATTTTTATTTTATTTTATTGAAAGATGTAATGTTGGATATTAATTCCTGTCTTGCACATAAATTGAGAAAAGACGTGAATAACTCTTGAAAAAAAAATTGATGGAATAACATAGATCGGATGAATTCATACACTGATATGACATTAATAAAAAAAAAATAATGATCGGAGTGAAAATAATCATTACCTTTGCATGTTAAACTTTGGCTAAAATAAGTTAACAAAAGAATTACATTTAAACAATTACACACAATTGAGGCACGTCAGGGAATAATGGGTGGTAGAATATGTTATTTTTGCTTTAATCATAAACCATTGTGTCGAAGCAATAATGAGCGGCAGAATCAAGGGACAAATTTAGGCAGGTTACGCAATCACTTCGACAGAAATAATATGATTCCAATGTAAAATTCACGTGTTATCAAATTAATTTTTATATACGCGATAAATAATTATGCTTAAAAAAATTATTACATTCTTCAAACTTTAAAAAATTAAGCTACCGTGCTGATAACGTGTTATAAAATTAAAGTGAAGAGAGAAAATAAGAGAGGAAATAAAGAGTTAAAACTCAATTATGTATTATTATGAATCAATGCCCTATATTTATAGGGTCCAAAATAAAAGTTACAATTGGAATAATATAGATCTTCTAAACTATAGATAAGACTTATTCATGTATCATGATAATACTAAATAATCATCAATAATTATCCCATTATTTTACAACATATCCAAGAATATTGATTGAGTTTGAGTCGAGCAAGTTCTACAAAGAACCACTTTTATGTTTTTAACACACGTAAAAACTTCAAGCTACTACCAAAAGTCTTTCGAAAAAGTGTTAATTTTAAAAATAAAAATAGTAACGCTATGTGGCAGCACCCCATTGAGCAACATAGGGGCAGCTTTTATTGTTATGGCTCCAAGTCCAAGATTTCATCCAATAAGAAACTCACAATCGCTCGAATTGCAAGTTCTTCAAAATAATTGGTTAATCAGTTTGGGTTTGTGCAGAAAACTTTAATATATATAACCCATACACATAGTGATGGAGTTGCTTGAAATGTATAGATCAAAATCATTGTTTAATTGGTGAAAGAGAAACTGAAGAACAAGAAGATGAGGATTTGCGTTTGAATGGAGTTGATTGCATTCTTCCCTAGCACCCTCTAATGGTGGTTTGAGGTTTGTGCGCGTTGGTGCAGACGTTGAGGATGGTGCGAATGGATGACTTTGACAGAGGTGGTGTTGTTGTGGTGGGTAGAGGGTGGATGACTGGATTTGGCTGGAATGAGTGGTGGTGGAGGGGTGGAAGGAGTGGCGGTGTTGGTGGTTTGGTGGCGAAGATGATTGGTTGAAATGTTTGGTGATTTTGGGGGTGGGTGAGAGTTGGGTAGGGATTAGGAGTTTTGCATTTAGGAAGATGATAAACTATTTTTCTTTTATTTCTTTTCCTTTTTCTCGTTTTTTTTTTTATGTGAATAATGTAAAGTTATACTTTTACCCTTTATAAATAGTCAAAAGAGGTTAAAAAAAAAAAATTATGCTCAACTAACCTTTCATTTGGACCCCATGTATGAATTCTGAAAGGTTTGGTACCATGAGTAGAACAAATGAAATATTTGAATCAAGTTTGTAATAAAATGAAAGGTTTGGTACCATGATTACAATTCTCCCTATATTTTATGAAGACGGTATACCTTCAATTTTATATCAAGACAATAGCATGAAAAAATATTTCATCAGAGTTGTGACATTGAAGATATTGGCACACAAAATATGGATGGCTCAATGCATAAATTTTCATTGGTTGAAATCAAGAAGAATAGATATACTCTTTTTCCTTCACTCAAGTTCTTCCATTTGGTTTTTTTGACAATGTTTTGACGAGGCAATATTTTATTACTCCAAATTTTTTGTACTTTTCCCCTTCGTTTCGTATTTTTGTCCTATCAAATTTTCACCAAACAAGGCAATCAAGAGGGAGTTTTGTATTTTGTGAATGACCATTATATCTCTGTAGCTTTAAAGGTACCTACAAATATAGGCCTATAATTCTCAATAAATTACACGTAGGAGTTTAGAATTTTTCTCAATTCTTTCATATTATTCTCTATCTCTTATTTTTATAAATATTTCATATTTTTATTGATACAACTAAACAAGTACAATATAAACTAAAATATAGTATACTTAAATTCTTCAATATGCTGTATTACAAGAAATGGTTTAAAAAACAATGCACTCTAATTCCCTTTATTCATGTCAAACCTATTGTTCACCCTAATTACAATACAATGGACCATGTTATTGTAGCTTTCCTAAGATTTTGATGCTAGCTCCCATCCAAAATCAGGAAACACGAGGCTTTCAGTGAAGGTAGCAACATAAAAAACATATACACCGTTCTAGATTTTCAAGATTTCGTAACATTCAACAAGATTTTGATGCTAGCTCCCATCCAAAATCAGGAAAGACGAGGCTTTCAGTGTAGGTAGCAACATAAAAAATATAGCCTTTAGCATCAATTTCAATACACTTATTCAATGGATGAATTTCATGAAACTGCAATGGCTTGTACAACACTATACTAAACCCATTCTTCAGTAACACATCACCATTTTCTGAAACAAAGAAAGAACGTGTGTTAATATGCATCTTGAGTTCCAAGCTGGTTGGAACTTTAACCAATTTAGTCCAAGATTCTTCCACTTCATATTCTTTCATCTCCCAAATATCCTCATGTGTAAAATATAGGCATGACACACAAAGCTGTCCAGCTGAAACCACTAGCAATGAATTCACAAGCCCTGTTTCATACTTGGGTTTTGCTACCATTTTGTATCTATCGGTCGTAACATTGAATGCAATTATAGACCAATCCATTGGATTACCATTGGGGTATAGTTTCCAGTGGATAGCTCTATTCACAAATACACTACAGTCGGAAACAACGAAACCGGCTGGCCCATTAATAGTTCTCCATGAATTGGTTTTTGAACTGTACACTTTGACTTCATTTTCAAATTCGGCCGATATTATAAGAGTTGTCCAAGAGAACTCTACAACTTTATAATCATCATTGGATTCATCGTAACCAAACCCGTATTCCTTGGCATGACTGTTACTCGTACCAGAAATGGGTAGCTTTCTGGATTTTCTAGTAGTTGGGTTGAAAATAGTAACAATTCCTGGCTCCAAAACTACACAAATCAACCCATTACAAGAGCCCACAATCCGTACTAAACGCTGCGGGTTAGATAAAGGATTATATATCGGAACAGTATCCATAATCGGATTTTCATCTATTTCAGGGTAAAAAGAACAAGTGTGGAGAATATGAAAAGCTGAATCTGAGTTGAAAATTAGTTTATTGTGGTAGTATATATTGTTATCAGTTGAAATTTCGAAATGGGTTTTGATGAATCTTGGACTGGAGATTAAAGAGAGCCATGACTTGGAAACGCACCTGAATTTCAGAAGGGATTTCACGGGTAGTCTCAATAATATTTCTGTGATCATTGCTTGAGGAAGATTTACTGAAGGTTCTGAATCATGGGTCTGATGGATAGTCCCTTCTAACAGTGTCCGCTTTCTTGAGTTTTGAGTTGACATGAACAATACTAAGAAACTTATTTTCTTTAAAGAAATTATACTATTTAGAATCACAAATATGAAAAAGGAGAGCTTATTTTCGAAAAATTTGTGAAAATAGCCATTTTATAATGGTGTTTGGGACTTCGGAATTATGAATTGAAATTGACAGGCACCAATCGTGGGTGGTTTCTTCTACAGGTAATTCATTGATTTTGTCAAAATCCAGAGAGTATATTCGAGGATTTATAAAATATTGTAAATTTTTTGACTTATATACGAGTCACTATCTCTAAATTGCTTATTTATTAGAGTTATTAGCATGCTAATAAGTTTACTTTTCTAAGTTTTAAATATTAAAAACTTGTCGCCTCCAATGGGTGGGTTCCACATGGACCCGACATTGTGTGAGCCGTGAGGTCAGTTGATGGCTGATATTCCAAAATACAACAATGCTACATGTAAAGAATTTTTTCACAGAAAAATTTTAAAGACAACACATGACCTGATATTATTGAAAGATTGAAAAAAATCAAAAATAAAATAAATAAATAAATAGTTCAATCATATTTTGCCACATCAGTGTCTATACAAATTATGTTAAAATATTTCTATACGCATGGATTTATTGTCGAAAATAATCCATCATAAATATGTTGTGAGTCCGAAGGCCATCACACGCATACCAGCCTACCAATCCCAACACCAGCACCACATAGTATTGTCCTCCAAGACAATTCTGCATTCCTAGCTAGAATGACCAATTACTCATCATGGTCTTAACAAATGAGATATGTATTGACACTAGCAACAAAGCTGGAAGCGGGCTTATTGACTCGATGAATTTGTCTTGATGCAGCGATTTCTTCATCTCCAAATAAGTGCATTTTACACACTTATTTAGGTCATAAAACATAGATAATTATTGGAAAATATGTTGAAATATGGCTTAATTTATATTTTATTTTATAGGATAACATTGATGAATATGAATACATTTAGGAGAAACAAGCAAAAAAAGGACCAGAATGGAAGAAAATCAAAGTTTAAGGACCAAAGTACAAATAGTCAAAGGATACTTGGAAGAAGAAATGAAGAGGTGAAAGAATCAAAAATCAATTGAGCAAAAGAATGGAGTATTGAAAGAAGAAGAAATAATAAAAGAGGTCAAGAGACAAGAAAACCAATTTCGGGGACTAAAATGCAAAGTTTGGAAGCTTAGCAATAATATGCAGTCACATAGATTACTTTCAATGCGGTCGCATGGTCATTTTCAACAAATTCCAAGGATAATTTTCTTTAAATTATGCTATAACATTGATTTGTACTACGCTACAGCATAGCACAATTCTGGTAGGAAAATTCTGATTCTCGTATTTGATTACCTGTTGCATTATTTCTCTCGCCACAATTTGATGTGAGTGATTTGCCTATGGGATTGTTTCTTCCATCAGTTATTAATGGACATCAATTAAAGGAATCACGACAATTGAACTTTTTACAAATACAACAAGAGAAGAACTCTCTGGGAAGATGTCGTTGTTTCTTCTGCAAAAGTATCGAAATACGGATGTTGAACTCAAGAGAACTTCAATTAAAGAGGAGGAGAATAAAAGATCGAGAAATTAATCATAACGGGCCAAAAGAACTTGTAGCATTCAAAGAAGTGGAAATTAACATACAATCAATTGACTTTATCGTTTGTTTAAAAATTGATTTTGTGATTAAACCTTAAAGGTGATTAAAGTTTAAATTGTTGAGTTCGAAACGGGGTGATAAACGAAAGTCATACCACTTGGAGAAGAGTAATGTTAAAATTTGGAAGAAAGTTGTAATAAGGAACAAAGTCATATTGAGTATACTAAGCAGAACCTCCAAAGCCATATTCAAAGTGTCATACACACTTGTCCCAAAAGTTGAGCTCTAGACTATAAATCGAGCACTTAATGGGAGGCAACCCATTTTTCTATCCCTTTCACTTATTTTGATTAGCTATTGTATTACACCTATTTTTAGGGATTGCATTAGTATTTTAGGGCCATGATTAGGAACTCATGCATTTAATAATTTTTAAAACATTTTAGATAATATTTTAAGACTTGCATTAATAACTTAAGCATGTTTACTTATTGAATTCATTTTATTTAGGTCCATTGCTAACATCTTAGCATTACATTGAGCTTGCATTGATGTGATATGCATTTTTAATGTTGCATCTAGATTTCAATCTTCTTAATGTTATAAGATTAGAATTCTTTTTGGTGTGAATACATTACAAATATTTATATCTTATTTGTTATCATTAATATTTATTTTGAATTCTTGAAATAGAAAATTGAAGCCTAGCAACAAAGAAAAGTGGTGGTGGTCATGATATCTACCAATCTGACCAACCTAATCCTTACACCTATCTGCAGTTACCTTGGGGGGTCTCTAATGCTTACTACTTTATTTTGGTTATTTTTACTTTTACATTAAGGACAATATTTCGTATAAGTTTGGAGTGTATATCTCTCGAGCGAAGAAAGAAAATTTTTGACCTTTACGGATCGGGAGTTGAACCAATCATGAGCTTGATAGTTTACACGAGTTCTTACACAAACGCGCGTGCGCGCGCACACACACACGTCTAGTTATGCATATAAAAGATGGAGGTTGATTTGATTTTACACTGCTAAAGCTGTTCATTGTGTTGATTACTGAATTTTAATCCTTAGACAAGATGGGTTGTCAAACCATATTTTGTGTGGAGTTAAGCTATCGTTTTGTTTGAGGACAAACAACAGTTTAAATTTGGAGGTTTGATAAATGCGTTTTAAACACTTATTTAGGTAACAAAACATAGATAATTGTTTCTAAATATTTTGAAACTATGTTTTATAGGACTACATTGATGAATATAATGGAATCTAGGAGAAACGAGCGAAAAAGGACCAAAATATAAAAAACTAATGTTCAAAGACCAAAGTGCAAAGAGTCAAAAGATTACCTAAAAGAAGAAATGAAGAGGTGAAAGAATCGAAAATCAATTGAACAAAAAAAGAAGAAATTAGAAAAGATGTCAAGAAATGAGAAAACCGAGTTCGAAGACTAAAACGCAAAGTTTGGAAGCTTAGCAACACTATGCGGCTGCATAGTGTATTTTCTAGCAGTCTCATGGTCATTTTCAACAAATTTCAAGGCTAAATTTCTTTGAACGATGCTATAGCATTGATTTGTACTACGTTATAGCATAGTATAATTCCGACGAAAAAATTTTGGTTTCTTTATTTGATTAAAATTCTTACGAAAACAAATCTTGGGATGCCTTTTAAAATCATAGGGCTGTCCCTAAGTGATTGTTATGCATTATAACACATTCATGGACATTTTTGAGCATAGAAAGTGGTAAGAAACATGAAAAAAAAATTCCAAAACTCGAAGATTCAATTTAGGATTTGATTGGGCGATGCTAGGCTAGATTTATTTGTGCTCGGAGAATGCTGGACCATGTAATATGAATTTTTAATATTTAGTTTTACATATTTGACATTAAAAACACGTTTTTGGATATTGAATGCTTTATATAAATTTCTTTTCTCCATGATTATGGTGCATGGTAATTGTGTGAATGTGGTGGTATATTTTATGCATTTGAAAGAAGAAAAATCGGTTCGACATTGTATAAATTGACATAAGGTCTGATAGGGAATATAAATATATCTTTATGTCTTATGTGAATCTTTAAGCGTTCATAAATTTTTATATGTTCGCATCCATCATAGAAATATAGTCGGATCATATATGAGAGTGAGTTTAACATTACTAGAGAGAGATTGTTGAATATAATAGAAACATTGATTCTTCAATATTAAATCGTGTTGTCAAAGTGTAAACTAAGATTAAAAATTATTATTACATGGAAATTCATGATCCTAGTACATTTGTAATTCATTACATACATCAATTTCCATTAAGCGTAGCTTACATGTAGTTTAGTTAATTTATTCATAATTGCATACGTAGTTTATTTTAGTTATAATTTTATCATAACAACACATAATATTATTTTGTTAGGTTCCCGATAATTAAAATTGAACTAAATCAATCTCCATGGGATAATACTTGAACTCACATCCATTTTATTACTTGTTAATGAATCGTACACTTACGATGGTTTAATTTGAAATATATTTTCGTGAACATCTCCCCACAACCAAGGAGGTATAGAATGTTGTATCGTAGACCTTCAATGATGGATCGAAGGAAACATGCGTCTTTGAATGGAACCAGAGATCCTTCTCTACCACACAAATGGTCGACCATTACCAATGCACTATAGTGAACTTGTTGCTATTTTCCTAGAAATTGATTGCGAGACTATCTATTGGGAAAACACATTTGAGGGGGAGGTACAGTTGCATTCCGTGATGGCTAGGCTTCGAGATCATAATTTTCTAAGTGGACTCGCTTACCAATTTCATCCAGTCCATGGAGAAAACTTATGGAAAAGCACAAAAGTCAATTTAGAGAGTACGTATGCATGTGCTGGGAGATATTACAAACAGAAACAGACAATGGAAGGTTCTTTTGTCCATTCTCTAAACTCAAACTCAACAAGGACCATCATCTGGCTCATGGTGTTGTCTGTAGTTTCAGCTTTGACATCCTAAAATCTGATGTAACACAAAGAAATAATGCAGCAGATTTTCAGCAGTAAAGGGAAAAACAGGGGAAGGAAGGTGAATTTTTTTTATTTTATTTTATTTTTTTTCCTTCTAATCCATTTTTACTCTTACTACATAAAGGGACTTTTAACACAATACAAAATTACATTTTAGTCCTCAATTGGTCAACAAATTTCTTTGACTTTTCTACTAAAAACACGTATACACATTAACAAAAACACCTTACACATTAACATCTCCTCCTTAATGTGTTTTTCTTGAACTTCAAGTACTTCTCTTAATTGTTGAAATCTTGACGTTGGAAATGCATTTGCAAAGATATCAGCAATTTGCTCTTTTCGTAATTACAATAGTTGAGTTCAACTTCTCCATCTTCAATTACATCTCGAATGAAGTGGTACTTGATTGCAATGTCTCTTGTCCGGCTATGAAAATATGGATTTTTGACATAGCAATAGCTAATTTGCTACCACAAGATAGTGGTAAAGCTTCTTCTTGTTTCTCCGCAATGTCTTCTAAATTTCTTCTTAGCCAAACGACTTGTGAGGTTGCAATTGAGGATTCCATACATTTGGCTTCAAATGAGGATTGAGCAAATATTTGTTGCTTCTTGGATAGCAGCAATAATACTCCCAAACTAAGGAAAATGTATAACTGGAGGTGCTTTAAATGTCATCAATACAACTTCCCTAATCACTATCACTAAAGCTAACTTCAGTTCCAAATTCTTCTCAAATCTGATCACAAAATTTGTTGTCCCCATTATATATCTCAAAACTCTTTTTTCCGCACCAAAGTGCTTGTGGCTTGTACTATTCATGAACCGAAAAAGTAAACTTGCCACATACATGACATCAAGTCTTGTAGCAATAAAACAAAGCAAGTTTCCAGTCAAGTTTCTATAGAGTTTCATCCTCTTTCTTTTTTCCATCATTCTTCATTCAATTTCTCATTATAAACAAGTGGATTTTCAATAGTTTTATTTTTTGGCATACTTCATTTGAGAAATAAACTCATTTCCATCTTGATATATTTTCATACCAAGAAAATGATGTAGCAGCCCTGTAGTACTCATTACATATCTTTTCATGTTTTTTATTGGCTATAGCTCACAATCTAAGGGCTATAAATGATACAACTTGAAGACCAAGAAAGTGATAATTAGCCGTGATGTATTGCTTGATGAGATTGCTACATGAAATTGGGAAAATGAAGAAATTGAAAGAAATGTCATTGTCCCAATAACTGTCTCAAAATTTAGTCGATGATAATATGGAAAATGAAGAAAATGCAAGCCAATCAAGTTCAGTACCATCATCAACAATCAGCCTATCAAGTCCCCTTAGTTCTAGTTCATCATCACCAAGCTTAATTCCAAGAAAAATGTGGAATTTGAATGTTATTTATACAAGATGCAACTTTTGTATTGCTGAACCTAAAATTTTTGAAGAAGTCATTAAGGAGTGTTGGAAAAAAAGAAATGGATGAAGAGATAGAAGTCACTGAGAAAAACAAAGCTTGGGAACTAGTTGAAAGGCTAAAAAGGAACAATGTGATTGGTATAAAATGGGTCTACAAGGAGAAACATATTTCGAATGGATCATTTAAGAGAAATAAGGCAAGATTGGTTGTGAAAGGGTATGCACAACACCCTAAGATCAATTATGATGAAATTTTTGCTCAAACAAGCACCGAGGTCTTGGTGTAGTCAAATTGATGGCTTTTTCAGCAATATGGATTTCTCAAAAGCAAAAGTAAGCCAAACCACGTATGTTAAATATTGAGATAACATCAATATACTTGTTGTTGCATTATATGTTGCAATGCAAAAATGATAGAAGAATTTAAAATTGTCATGATGAAAAGATATAAAATGAGTAACTTAGGGATGCTACATCATTTTCTTGGTGTAAAAATACATAAAGATGGAATCTTTATTTCTCAAATGAAGTATGCCAAAAAAGTTCTTAGAAATTTCAGAATGTTTAGGTGTAAAATTGTTGGAAATTCACTTGTTTGTAATGAGAAATATTTGAATGACAATGGAAAAAAGAAAGTGGATGAACAACAATAAATTTCATCCTCAAAATTTATCTTGAAATTTGTAGAAGATTTGTGGATACTTAGCTCACATCTCTACCTCTCTCTCCCAAGTTGCATCTTTAGCGGAGTGATTTTGCCATTGGACTTTTACTAAAGAAATCACCTTATTTCTGAGTGCTTTAATTTTATTTTATTTTTATTATTAATGATCCTTATTGGTATTTCCTCGTAGTTCAAACATTGTTGTAAGTCAATGGACTGATGGTTGACCACATGACTTGGATTAGGAACATACTTCAAAGCATTGACACATGAAAGATGTCATGCACAGTTGAAAGTTTTGGTGGTAAAGGCAACAAATACGGGACATTTCTGATACGTTGCAAGATTTCAATCGAACCAATGAATCTTAGTTGTAAATTTCCTTTCTTACCAAAATGTAATATCCCCTTCATTGGTTCAACCTTGAGAAATATTTTGTCACCTACCAAAAATTCCAATTCCTTCTTCTATTAGCATAACTTTTTTGTCTATCTTGGACAATTTTCATACTAGCTCAAATTTTCTCAATAGCCTACACTATTTGTTCAATGATCCTTGGCCCTAAAATCTTTCACTAATTGACCTCATCCTAATGAACTGGTGATCTACACTTCCTCTCATATAATGCCTCATACGGTGCCATGCCAATAGAGGTGTAATAGATGTTGTTCTATGCAAATTCAATCAAGGGTAAATGTTTTTCCCAGTATCCTCCAAACTCGAGGACACATGTTCAAAGCATATCTTCCACTGTTTGAATTGTTCACTTAGACTGATCATTTGTCTCAGGGTGAAAAGTTGTACTAAATTTTAGCTTAGTTCCCATAGCTCGGTGTAGGCTTTTCTAGAAGTTCGATGTGAACCTTGAATCTCTATCTAATACAATTAAAACAGGTACACCATGCAACCTTACTACCTCGTTCACATACAACTGTACTAGTTGATCCATTGAGAATGTCATTCGAACCGACAAGAAATGAGCTGATTTGGTGAGTCGATCCATAATGACCCAAATAGCCTCATTACCCCCATTGACTTTGCAAAACCGACCACAAAGTCCATTGTTACATGATCTCATTTCTATTTCGAAACTTTTAATAGTTAAAGTAACCTTGATGGTCATTGGTGTTCAGCTTTTACTTGATGATATACTAATCACCTTTCGACATACTTAACTATATTCATCTTTATGCCATTTTACCAAAATACTTATGGTCTTGGTATATCTTTGTACCTCCTAGATGTACTAAATAAGGAGTGGAGTGATCCTCTTCTAGTATTTCCTTTTTTAACTCCTTGAAGTCACATAGACAAGCGTCCTTAATAATACGAGATCTTGTCCTTAATCCTTTGCGGAATCCTTTCGCCTCTCTATATCAATCTCTGACTTAATGAATTCAATCACTGATTGGCTTTCTGATGGTCTTTAATCCTGTCACAGAGTGTTGGTCGAATCTAAAATGCAACCATCTAAGCAATAGCACTTGACAGTATTGTAACCACTTCGAGGTTTAATCTCTCTAATTCTTTCCATAGTGGCTCTTGTATGGTCAAAGCCGCCACTTGACTTGTCACTTTACGACTCAAGGCGTCTGCTATAACATTTGCTTTCCTTAGGTGATAGTGAATGTTGTAATTGTAATCTTTACCAGCTTGAGTCATCTTCTCTGTTTCATGTTCAACTCCTTCTAAATGAAGATGCACTTGAGACTCTTGTGGTCAAAATAAATGTCACACTTACCTCCAAAAAGATAATGCCTCTAAATTTTTAATGCATGGAGTACCGCAGCAAGTTCTAAGTCGTGCGTAGGGTAGTTTTGCTCATGTGACTTCAATTGTTTTGATGCGTAAGCGACCACTTTATCACTCTGCATCAAGACACATCATAATCCCTTTGATCCTTCAAGTATAGTTAATACTAGAGCATTCACTAGCTTCTGCTTTAGTTTCTCAAAACTCTGCTCACATGTCTATCCAATCAAACCTTGCATCCTTATGTGTTAATTATGTTAGTGGTCATGCTATTTTGGGAAATCCTTCAATAAACCTCTTACAGTATCCTGCCAAGTCCAAAAAAATATGATTTTATCTTACAACCAATTTAACACTATCTCTACTTTGTTTATATCAACCTGTATGCCTCGAGCTATGACAACATGCCCAAGGAATGCTACCTGTTCGAACCAAAACTCACATTTTTTGAAATTGGCATAAAGTTTCTCCTTATTTAGAACTCCCAGTACTATCCATAAGTGCTCTTCATGTTCCTCTTTACTTTTTGAGTATATCAAGATATCATCGATGAACACAATAACAAACAAATCAAGGTACTCGTGGAAATACATGATTTATCAAATCTATAAAGACTCTCGGAGCGTTAGTTAAACCAAATGGCATAACTAAAAACTCATAAAATCCATATTGATTTCTAAAGGCCATCTTCGAGATGTCACCCACATTGATTCTTAATTGATGGTAACCAGATCTCAAGTCAATCTTAGAGAATACCACTGCTCCCTAAAGCAAGTCCTATATCCTGGGAAGATGATACTTATTCTTGATAGTGATTTTGTTCAATTTCCTATAATTTATGCACATTTTCATTGATCCATTCTTCTTTTTCTAAACAAACAACACTAGCACCCCATGGTGAAACATTAAGCCAGATAAATCCTTTTAGTTTCTATAACTCTTTCATGTCATTCTATAAGGAGCTTTAGATATGGGTACAAAGTAGGGAATGAGATCGATTGTGAACTCTACCTCTCGTTTTGGCGGCATATCAGGCAATTTTCCAGGAAAAAGCTTTTGGATATTCCCGTACCATTCTAACATCATTAATTGTCAATTCATTATTTTCCTCATTTTTTGTCACCGACATCAGTATTCCTACACTATCTTTCAATTGTAAGATCCATTGTTCTTTCATCACAAAAATGACGTGGGTTAGAGAATCTATTTCTAGTTATAGATAAACAAATTTCCTCTTCTCTTGGTCATAGAAAGACCACTTTTTTTCTTAAAGTGAAGAATTTTTGCGTGGTTCTAGGATACCCGTCCACCCTAAGAATCACATCAAATTCGTTTATGTCTATCACATACAACTCCATTTTCAATGATCTACCATCAATTTCTATCATTGTCGTTTTAACAACGTGATCAATGTTTAACGTATTCCTTGAGGGAATAAACACTACTACGGAAAAACGTGCAGTAACCATTACACCCAATTTATGGACGAACTTAAAGGATATAAAAGAATGAGTTGTGCTAGAATCTATCAATACATAGGCTAATAAGCTAGATATGAGGATGCTACTTACTACAACATTTCGATTTTGATCCTTTACCTGCTCTGTCATTGTAAAGATCATTGCCTGTCCCCTAGGTGTATATCCCTACTACTCTTGTGCATTGTCTTGTTTCTGCTTTGTATTCCCTTGTTTATTTTGGACATTTTTTTATGTTTCTGTTGTTCATTCCCAAGTTGTTTGTTCTTAGGACAAAACATGGTGATGTTTCCTCGTTCTCCACATTGGAAACATACATTCGTTCCCAGAAGACAAGCTCCCTAATGGTGCTTCTGGCATTTGTTACAACGCGAAAAATTCTTATTGTCATCTTGAGACGAATCTCGTTTATCCTTATTTGAGAAGTTCTAATTTCCTTTGCCATTATCATCCACCCACTTTCGTTTCTCCGACTTCTAGTACTACTGCTTTTGCTAGCACTTATAATACGTTCCTAGTTTAAGCACGACTACAGCCTATCTCAGATCATCCCTCAAACTCTGTTCAAAACATATTGCCTTCTTCTTCTCAATGTTTACAAAAGTAGGGACATAATAAGACAAGTCTTCAAACTTATGCTCATATTCAATTAATGACATTTAGCCATGTGTCAACGTAAGAAACTCTGTTTGCTTTCAACTTTGGACACTTATGGGGTATACTTCTTCAAAAATGATTCCTTGAACTCGTTAAACTATCCACATTTCCCTCCCTATTTACTTATTTAGTTTTTTAAAAAAGTTGAACTTACACGCCTAAAAAATAAAAAGAGTCTAAGCGAGGACCATGTTCTTTGTCTTGTCCCTACCTCGATTCCCTAATGGGGTGGAGATGGACAATGCGGGTTAGAGTTGAGGTATTTAGGTATCCCTTTCTAAGTAGTATGCATCCAGTTCTTATCTTGTTATAGAATTCCTTTAGCCGATTATAATTACATGTATGTTAGGCAGATTTCCGAATAGACCGATGCATGGTCATGGTTACATAACTTTACTTGGTAACTAATTGGTATTAATGGGTGAACCTAGATAGGCTTACCAAGATTTAAATTGGATTATAACACACACACACACACACACACACAACCAGGTTAGTAATTGTCTCTTCCCCTTTATTTAGAAAAAGTGAGCCACCAGTTCAGGTATAGATACTATCATTACCGCCTAGACAATTAAACATCCAACCTGTCCACTTCTTCCCCACATTACGAGTGAAAGAGAAAACGTAAAGACTACCATTAAAGCAACTTTTTTCAAAAGCAAGTTATTCTATTCGACTTCATGGTTTCTCTTTGCTATATGGTTCGTCTTGGATGAGATCGAGCTTCAAGAAATAATGATTGTCTAACTAGTTTTAAGCTATTAAGCTACGTATAGTGCCAATCTTTGATACATTGCTATATTTTAGGTGAGAACTTTCAAGGATAGAGGTGTAGTACCACTAAAAAAAATGATTTCTATATCAAGTCAAATATTTTCAAAATTTCTCTATCGTAAGTAATTCATTATTAACGATACATCAGATCAAAATTAGAGGCCAAAAGAAAGAGAAGCTTGGACTAAGAGGGAATAGGCCAAAGGAACAGCAAAACTAAGTCAACCACTCTAGCAAACTTATTCCTAACCGAGGAGGCCCCGACATCAACATTTGAAGCCATGACAAACTATAAATATGATGATGAGAATCACTGCTACGATGACACCTAACACTATCAGTTTAATCTTCATATTCTGAATCCACATTTTTCTCTTCATCATCGTCCCTTGTGTCCTAAAATCCTGTGCCTAAAACTCGAACAGAAACACAAAATATAAACTATGTCAATAAAAGCCAGAAAAATGATCTAATTCCAGAACAAATATCGTAAGCATGTAGAATAAAGAGTTAAATGAGTAGATCATTTAGGCCTTTGCAGTTCTCTGACTAACCTGTGATCGGAGATTATCGGTCTTATCAACAAGAATCTCAATCTTCTCACCTCGGTTGAGAACCTTTAAATGCAAATAGAATTAGACATGTGTAATGACCAGCAAGAATAAAAAAAGGTTCTTATGTTGAGGAAACGTTTTATACCTTCTCAATGTTTCCCATCATCACTCCCTTAACTTCCGTAACCTGAGCCTTGGCTATAGCAAGGTTGTCAATCTCTTCAGGATGATCAACGCTGTACTTCATGTGCTCTTTCAATTTTGGCCTACAATAGCATCAAGAATTCGGCAGAGCCCACAAAAACTGAAAACTCACTTATAAACGGTGAAAAATCAATTACCCGAATTCCTTTTTCAGGCTATTGGCACCTGCAGTTGCAGCTTTCCCTCCTTCATATCTCTTATTAAAATCATCCTTCACGCGCTCTAGAAAGGCAATTGGAACTTGCTTTCCAGCAGAATTAGTAGCAACAATGCAGTAGGCTATATAAAACACAATATAAAGTAGGGGAGTCAAGATGATCCAGAAATTCAAACATACAAGGCATCAAACAGAATAAGGAGTTGATAAATAGATGGTAAAAGTAAGTATTCGAAATATGTGGATAAAAAGTGGTTTGACCAATTATAAACATTTTATAAACATTAGTTCGGGAGATTCATTCCGTGAGGATCGAGAAAATGAAGAGTAGTTCAAGAGGGAGTCGAGGCTCTCAAATGCTCCACAAGTGTATGCATAAACATCATTACTTTTCAGCTATGAAACTCAAGCATGCAAATTTCAATCATCAAATACTTTTAAACATAACGGAAAATCTCCATTATAACAACTGAGATTTCATATACGTCCAAATTCACACATTCATATGCCACGAAATTCCCTTCCACTGAAATATATACACATTTCCTCACTCACCAAGAAATTTTTCACAAGATTTCCAGTTATACATTCATAGATGAAAATTTTCACAACCATTTCAAGTTATACGTCCAAAATCACACATTCATATGCCTCTGTTTGACAACCATTAAAATGAGTGTTTTGGGAAAAATGAGTCTTGGAATATTGATTTTTCGGAGAATGTGGTTGAAAATGAGTTTGAAAAAAAAAATGTTTTAATGGTTGTCAAAGAGGGGCTATAAATACAAATCAAGCAAAATGAAAATAGAAACCATCAACTCAACATGGGCATTAGAGTAACATAAATTGATATGAAAATTAAATATCTACATAATCAAAGGTAAAGTAACATACTAAATCCATTTTCCACAAGGTAATTAAAGGTGTGGCCATCACAATCGTAAGTGAATTTGTTATTTGATGCAGGCAGCTTCTCCAAGCATTGGGATGCTATGCTGGTGAAATTCCCTGAAAATTCAGTGTACTCGGCTAATATAACGGTGCCCCTTGCAACAAAGCTATATATCAATGTTTGCCGATCCA